>NW_026067944.1:3856472-3861377 GCF_014885135.2 Alexandromys fortis
GATGATATACAAAATATGTTCTGCTAAAATGTATATATCTTATATAGTGACATATTTACAAAACAGCAATTTACATATACTTTTCAAATGCCCATGAACATATATTTCATGGAACTTCTTAAAAGATAAACAGTTTAAATAATTCACTTCTCCCACTGGCTGCATACAGCATTTCAGTGTAGGTTGTTAGCACGTGGTTCTTCACATGTATCAGGACCCTCTTCTAGTTTTGTGATTAACCATGTAGTCAAAAGCAAATATACACGTTCTTAGTGTGATTTTATTTTTATGGTCTAGTTTCCCATAAGTGGAATATGTTTAACAAGGCTTACCGACATCTGAACTCATTCCAAAACAGCCTTATTTTAGACTAGATTAGTTCTGACTTTCAGTTTATAAATCCTTGGTAATATGATTTATTGTCTTTCCTCCAGAGTATGGATGGGCCAGTGCAGGATCCTATGTGAAAAGAAAATAAATCAGCTTGTTAATAAGGCAACAAGGTCCAATTGGAAGGACTATCAGTCACTAGCACAGCTAAGAAAAGGCTGAAAGAAGAGATTCCTTCCTTCCCTCTTTCCTTCCTTCCTTTCTTCCTTCCTTCCTTCCTTCCTCCCTTTCTTCCCTCTTCCTTCATTCTGGTTTTTACCTCATTTAAGCCAGTATATCTACTTGTATTAAGAGTGGAGGGTGGGGGAAAAGAAGAACCATTCTTTCTCATGGGTATCATCAGTAATGATTCTCCTCATTGCCTTGCCTTTGGCTGGACTGCCTCTGTACATCCATGGGGAAGCTGCTGTTTGGGAAACTATTTTTCTTTTCACGCTGAAAATCCACTTCCTTTTATAATTTCTCCAGTCTGAAGAATGGTGCCCATGTTTTTCTGTATTTAATACAAAGTCAAAAGCATTCGTTTTTCTCTCCATCTTATACAATAAATCAACGTCATCAAATTCTGTCAGGCTTTACTTTTATAACACATGCAAATAGTGACTGCTTCTTACTTCCTCCTGTTGCTACCAATCTACTCCATCACGTTGCCATCCCTCTTCTTAACCACCAACTCTATCCATCTGTCTTCCTATGTGGTGTATCCATAGTCTCTCACCGATGGTGACCCTTTTAAAATAAAAGGGCCTATCACACTCCTGCACAGAATCACACAGCTGCTTCCCAACTCTCTGTAAGTGAATCCTACACCATCTGCTACTGTTGCCCCATCCCCCACTTCCCTCACCTCTAATGTAGGTCAGTGCCTTATAGTTCGTGTGCTTTGTGTTTCCTGTATGTGGGGCTTTCTTCCTCACAATCTTTCTACTTGGTTCTCCCTCAAGCTTTATCAGGCCCCCACCGACATACCTCCTCATTCCAGCCTTTTCTAATCCCTACCATTATATAGCACTGCCCCGTTTTCTGGACTCCCCTATTCTTCCCCTCATTTAGGTTTCTGCACAGCAATCATCTGAGTTTGGCCCGAGATGTATTTACCGGTCTATTAGTAGCTCACCTCTACAATGTTAGTTTATTGGGAATTGATTCACCTTGTTTACGGCTATATTTTCAGTGTGAGCATGGTGATGGACATGAAATTGGTATTCAATAGCGATATCTAAATGAACAAGCAAATGAATAGCATATGATTTTAATATATTCGTTACCTTTAAGATAACTGTTTTCCAGGTTTCATCAGCATAACATGACCACGATGGTGAAATTACCTGCTGATGGACCCATCCATCAAATTTTGGTGTGTTTGGGGGCTATGAAACACCTTGTTCTCTTCTGAGCCAAGAATTTTTAATTTTTAAATACAATTTACATATGAATAATTGCACACCAGGTGTCAGAATACATTGCTTTCCTCCAGCAAGAAGATCACATCAGAAGCATCATTGAGGTAACCACTTGACATTTTCTAAAACTCATCTATCTGGAGCACTAGCCACATCAAAGAGCAAAAGAGGATGGGGATCATATCAGTTCCTTCAAGTCTTTAGGCATCTTTCCTTAGCTCTAGCTTTCTGTCGCCTCATGATGCCAGTTACTTAGTTTGAAATTCATTTCATCAGCTGACGCACCACAAGTCTCAACTTTGACAACCATCTGGGAAAGCTTTGTTATCCCTAGAAAGGAGTGTCCACTCATGGGCAACTATGAGCAATGGTGAAATTGTAATGTTAAAATGACAAGTAAAATCAGAATAATTTGGAAAATTCTAGAATTTTTGAAAATGTATAGGACCCACTTTTTTTCAAAGGTCCTCTGAAAATTTTTCATAGACCATAAGACAAAGTCATTTGTTTATCAAGGGAAAGGCTATAGATTCTATACTAATATAATGATGGTCTTTAGTTTCAATTAAGAGGAATCCTGTAGTTGAAAAGATAGATCAGCAGTTAAGAAAGCATTTGCTGTTTTTCCAGAGTACCTGGGTTCAACTCCTAGAATAGCCTTGGTAGTTTACTACTTCCTGGATTCTACAGGCACCAGACACACATGTGGTAAACATATATACATGCAGACAAATACACTCATACGCATATATGTGTGTGTGTGTTTATATATACATATATCTATACAAAATAAAAATCTTTAAAAAGTGGAATCCAGTGGGCCAACTAACCATTTTACTCCCCATATCTACATAAGATGAGTATGCATAGACCCTCTATGTGCTAACTCTGTTACTCCCTTTATCAATAACATGGAAGGGTGATCCTGACATTACTGTAGGACGAGCCATCATTGCTAACGACCCCATTTTACTTATTTTGTCATATGCCAGAATGAACTAAAGTAGCTGAACACAATGGGAGATGCTGGAGTTGAAACTCACCGACATGAATGTTGACAATCTCCAGTGCTTTTCTGCATTGAAAGTGACAGTACATTGTGATGAGTCTGCCATGCTAAAACAGCTGGTCATGCAGCATCTGCCCTCAGTCAGCAGAGAGAGCTGGATGTTGGTGCTCTACTTGGTGCCTCCTTTTTATTCAGCCCAAGACCCCAGCAAACAGGATAGTGTCACCTGAGCTCACTCTCACCTCAGTCATCAAATCCCTCTGAGAACACTTTCACAGTGATGCCCAACAGTTTACAATACCAACCATCACAACACTCTGTTATTCTGGTTTCTTTCTCTTTTCTTTTTGGTTTTGGTTTTTGGTTTTTTTTTTTTTTTTTTTGAGTCAGGGTATAGCAGTCCTAGCTGTCCTGAAACTTACTTTGTAGACCAGGCTGTCCTTGAACTCAGATACCTGCCTGCCTCTGTCTCCCACTGTTTTCATCTTTATAAATTTTATTAGCATGTCTACTTGGACAAAGTAAAAGGTTTTATGGCATTTCATTTAAGTGTTTCATTTATTTTGACTATTGAACCATCCATATACTTCTACCTGAAGAAGTCAATGAATCTTTTTGAAGATCATAGAAAATTCATCCTGACCTGGGAATATAATTATTCACAATGTGCCATTCTTCTCCTTCTATCTACTCTGTACTATTAGAGGAAACCAACACCCCGTAAATTGCAGATATCTCTACTGTTTCACCAAGTAGTAAACTGGATTTCCCAAAGCTTCATCTTCAGTGGTGTGGTGTGTGTGTCTGTGTCTCTGTGTATCTGTGTGTGTCTGGTATATGTCTATATATTTGATGGAGTGTTTGTGCATGTGGCTGTATGTGTGGAGGTGTGCAGATGTATATGGTGATCCAAGGCTCACATTGTTTGTTCTCCTCGGTTCCTCTTTACTTTATATTTTAAGACAGTCTTTCACAAATTCAGCCAGATTAACTAGTCAGAAGGCCCCAGAGCTCCTACTGTCTCTGGCTCCTCAGAATTGCAAGCAGGCACTTCAAGATTGACTGTTTGCATTGGTTGCACAATCTGAATCCAGGTCTTCGTGCATGTTTGGCAAGAACTTTATTAACTGAGTCATCTCCATAGCACTTCAAATGACATTTTATTAAAATTTGATAACAGGTAAAATTTAATAATTGTTTTCTACTAAGGGGTCTTTTCTTAGAAAGCTAATATTTTCATTGCTTTCTCCTCCTATCATTTACAATGCCTTTTGTTTCCACTTAAACAATGTCTGTATTGCTGATTACAACCAACAGAAAACTACAGTGCTTTACTAAACCAGAGAAAGGATTTTCTGAATAGACACTGAATTGGTCCTGTATTTCTGTGTAACAGATTATCCGAAAGTTAACACTGAAAACACAAATAAGTTATGCTTTCTCATAGTTTTTGTGTCAAGACACCTGGAATGGCTTAGTTTGTTGGTTTGAGTGAAGGTCTTATTATAAAATTATGGTCAATGTTTAGACTAGGTCGGAAGCTATTTCAGGGAATCAACTAGAAGGGGGTCCACTTCTAGCTCACTACTATGAATGTTTACAAACCTCAGGCCTTTGTTGTTAAGGCCAAGGACTTTATCTCCTTGTCATATAGGCATTTTTTTATTGAGAAAAGGAAAAAAAAAGTTTCCGCCTCCTCCCAGCCTCCCATTTCCCTCCCCGTCTCCCATTTCCCTCCCCCTCCTCCCACCCTTCTCCCCCTTCCCCCTCTCTTCTCCCCCTCCCCCCACTCCTCTCCCCCTCCCTCTCCAGTCCAAAGAGCAGTCAGGGTTCCCTGCCCTGTGGAAAGTCCAAGGTCCTCCCCCCTCCATCCATGTCTAGGAAGGTAAACGTCCAAACTGGCTAGGCTCCCACCAAGCCAGAACATGAAGTAGGATCAAAACTCCGTGCCATTGTCCTTGGCTTCTCATCAGCCCTCATTGTTTGCCATGATCAGAGAGTCCGGTTTTATCCCATGCTTTTTCAGTCACAGTCCAGCTGGCCTTGGTGAGCTCCCAATAGATCAGCCCCACTGTCTCAGTGGGTGGGTGCACCCCTTGTGGT
>NW_026067944.1:3862447-3872283 GCF_014885135.2 Alexandromys fortis
TCAGCCCAAAGAGCAATCAGGGTTCCCTGCCCTGTGGGAAGTCCAAGGACCACCCACCTCCATCCAGGTCTAGTAAGGTGAGCATCCACGAAACTGCCTAGGCTCCCATGAAACCAATAGGTACAGTAGGATCAAAAACCCATTGCCATTGTTCTTGAGGTCTCAGTGTTTCTAAAAGTAAAAGAACTCTAGCTAGATGCGGAATAGCTTAATCTGGATCAGAAGAGATCCAGTCATAGACAGGAGATCGAGTGTCTGACTGCAAACAGAGGGAGGGAGTCTATGCTGTAATATGAAGTAGGAATTCCTACAGCTCCCTCCCTGCTAAGTCTGCTGAACACATGCCTAGACTGTGACTTAGTCATGAATTATTACTACACAATTTATTTAAAGCTGAGGTCCCTATAAATACACTTACATCTTTAGGGAAAGATGCTATTGAGTCTTTTATGTACTAGAGAAACTGACCTCTCGCTCCACTCCCTTTTCGCCATTTCTTTCTAGAAGAAACTTTAGAGACCATAAGGACTCTAGGAAACTATGAAAAATGAGAGAAATACAAGGGGACCATAATATGTTCAACCATATTTGCAGATTTTTAAGTGTGTTTCCAAACCAAATCAAGCAAAGAGATAAAACCTGACACAATTTATAAACCCACTTTTTCTTCATGGTAAGTCAATATGAGACATGTCAGTTATTGGTCCTAAATTATAAGAAATATATCTGGGCTACAAACTAAGTTAAACACATGTATGCCACATGTATTTGTATGCTACAAAGTTAAATGTATCTGTGCTACATATATCTGGCCTAAATAAATGTCTTTGAATTATTATTTCAACAATATCCAATAAGTATTTATCAACCATATACTATTTAATAATATTGTCTATGTAATAGAGGTGAAAAACCTAACAACAAAAAGTGATCTTAGAAAATGATTAATAGATAATGAACAAGTTACACAGATGTTGGGGAATTGGATTGATTGATGGTGACAAGCTAAAGGACATAGGTCCTATAGAATAAAATAACAGATAAGAATCCACTGTGTCCAAAAGCTCTCCAGGAAGAAGTAGTATTTACGTTCATATTAAAATAACCTTCTTTCATTTGTTATATCTTTACTTCTGCTTGTGTTTTACTTGGAGAGGCTTTCATACTACAAGCCGTGTGCCTTAGAACATAGAAACAGAGTCTCCCATTTGCAAGAACAAAGGACCACAGTTAAGGTGCCAACCCTATCTGTTTAGCAGTGCATTCATCCTGGTTTGCAGTTAGCTGTCCTCTCATTGTGCCCTGCTGTGGAGAGGGCAGGGAGTGGATCAAGCTCTCATACCTCTTCCTGTAGGGACATTCATTCATTTTACATGTGCCCTTTCTCATGTCCAGGTACCACCCAAAACTATAATTAGAAGACGATGGGTGCGCATTTAGTTTCATAATTGTTATAAGAAAACTAATAAAAAGGAATGTTGTTTCTTGATGGAAATTGTTTTATTCTCTCTCTTTCTCCACACTCGCTTGTGTCTGTCTTTCAGTGGGGACTAGTGTGTTGGTATGTACACATATGTACATGTGAGTGTGAGAGTCTATCTGAGCATAAATCCAAGGCCATGCACATACAAAGCAAATGCTTCAGGCATCAAAAAGAAATTCTGAAATGCACTATTTCCTTATTTACTTTGCTACTACGCTGCCTCTGAAGAAACAAGGGAGGGGATACTGTGGGACTTAACATTAAGCCTCATGTACTACAAAAACTGCAATCTTAAAACATATTCCAAAAGACAGGCTGTATTAAACCTTCTGTTTCTAAAACTCCTTGTACACTCTTTGATGTTGGAAGCATGTAGCCTCCACATTCCTGCGCATATGGGCTTAGTAAGTGCTTGTGTGTTCTCATGCGCTCTGTCTACATTAAATACTTTCTTTTAATCAGTCTGATTGAAATGCAAAGAAAAAGAGGAACAATTTCCATGTGTGAAGAAAGCAAGGGAATGTGCTTCTGACTGTCAGGGCCTGGATGGGCGGGAAATCGCGTCTGTTACAACTCTGCCCTAAAGTGGAGCTCTGGCCTCACCATGCCTCGGCTCCATCTGCCATCCATCAGTCTGGTGGAAAATGCTAACGGCACAGGAGCGGCTAGCAGGAAAGAGTAAATTCACTTCGGCTTTAATTACAAGTCTTTGTCCGTAATTTTTCGTTGGCTTAAAAGAACTGCAGCCTGTCCGTGTTCCTGCTCCACAGCTGATGTGTATGTCACACTTTACTTTGATATCGCAAATGCATTTCATTTGGTACTTATTTCTAATTACAGACTTTATCCACAAATGTTACTGACATGCCCATATGCCAGAATAAGTATAACTAAGGCTGCTCAAATCTTACTAATTCAAGGACAAATGATCTTTACTGGCAGATGCCGCATCTGCCGTACGCAGAGAACTCTGGGTTTTACAAATTTGTCACTTATTCCTTTAATTCTTCGTCTGACTCATTTGTTTGCTCATCAGCAAATATTCATTCAGTGCCTGGTATTTTCCAGGCAATGATACAGGTTCTGAGGATACAAGAGGAAACAAGAAGAACAGAAATCTCTAGCAGCACACGTCCTACATAATAGTGACGGAAAACAAATCACTTGTTACAGGTTGAACTGTGTCCCCCAAAATTCATATGTTCAAATCACAACTCACAACCCCTAATATTGATATGTCAGCATGGAACTTTAGTTGGAAACAATATCTTTAAAAAGGTAACTAAACAAAGAAGAGATTGTTAGTGCAGGCTCTACTCCAATATGACTTTTTTAAAAGAGGAAGTTGAAACACAGATAATGCACGCACTAAGAAAGGACTGTATGAAAACAAAAGGAAAAAGCAAGCACCTACAAACAAAAGAAAAATGGGGGCGGGGAGAGGCCTCAGAAGGTAGCCCACGCAACCTGTGCCTCGATCTCAGATTCTTGGCTTCCAGATAGTTAAGCAAGTTTCTACTGTTAAAGATACTGTTAAAGCAGTCATATTTTGTTTTGGCTGTTCTAGAAAAATGGCACATGAATATAAAATAAACTGTATCACACAGTAAAAAATCAAGAACTCTCCAGCAATAGAATAAGAGAACATAAATAAGGAGGGATACTCATATCTGTCACTAAATATTTTATTACAAAGTATGGCCACCCACAGTTCCAAAAACTAAGGCCACAACCAGAGGTTTTTGTGAAGGAAAGGAAGTTCAGGGAGGGGAGCAGAGAAAAATGTAGACTTCAATAAAAATAAAAAGAGAAGTTTTGTGAAGAATTAAGCATATCATTATTTCCCTTTATTTTTCTTATTTTTAAATACTCATGGGGGCAAAATATGAACATTTGTGTATATATTTTACATTAACAGTTTCTACATTCCTAATATGAAAATTTAACCTGGCAAGGTAACCAGCTTTGTTGTCTCAGACTCTCTGATATTTTAGTATATATTCTGACCAACTTCCTTAAGATGAATATGTTTATGCCTACTTTTAAAAACATATCGAGTATTTGTTTAGATATTGTCAGGGTGTGTGTGTGTGTGTACACATGTGCATGCATGGGCAACTAAAGAATGCTAAGAGTGAAAAACACAGTCTCCCCAGGGAAAAGTGCACTGATTGGTTGTCAGATAATGAATGGCCTAAGAACATACATAAAAGTAACATTATACAGAACAAACAGTCTGTGTAATACAAAATCTCTACATATATAAGTATATATGTAACAACAATTAATGAAAATGAGAGCATGAATTTGAAAGAGAGCAAGGATTTGAGGAGAAAAAAAAGAGGGGAGAAATGGTATAATTATATTATGATCCCAAGATATAAGATAGCCGGGCAGTAGTGGCGCATGCCTTTAATCCCAGCACTCGGGAAGCAGAGGCAGGCGGATCTCTGTGAGTTCGAGACCAGCTACAAGAGACTACAAGAGCTAGTGCTAGGACAGGCTCCAAAGCCACAGAGAAACCCTGTCTCAAAAAACTCTCTCTCTCTCTCTCTCTCTCTCTCTCTCTCTCTCTCTCTCNGAATGCAAAAAGTATATTTTATTTAAATATTTGTGCATATGTGTATACACACTCTTGTGTGTGTGTGTGTCATGTGTGTTAATGCATGCACAGATATACCAAGGAGCATGATGGGTGAAGGTCAGAGGACAAAACGTTTCTTTTATTCACTAAAATTCAGATCCTGGGGCTGGGTGGCAGGTGACTTTACCTGCTGAGCAGCTCACTGACCATAAATCTTTTTCATTGTATATCTAGGTTTCTTTTAGTCCAAAACTCAAGATATTGGATTTAATATAACAAAAACAATGACAGTGTAGTTAACTTTGAAGCTGGGTTGATTTTTGTCCTCTTAATTGGAAGAGTAGAAATTGAAATTTTCTTGGGGATTGATGCCCAATAAATCGGAACATTCAAGCACTGGCAAAGCATCTTATGATATCATCAAAGAGTGGGGTGAGGAGTAATTCAAAGTATTTGGCCCCTGCTCAATCCTGCCTCATGAAGATGTGCACATTGCCCATTCTAGAAGAATTCTTCTTTGCATTTCCTACCTTTATCATGCCCTCCTTTCAACCAGCACAGAGGTAGGATCAGGACATCCTAGGAGGACATCATTACAAGTAAGGCAGAATTTTATTCTCATTCAATTTTTATGATTTTCTACTTCTTTCCTATAAAAAAAACAGTTTAGAATTTGTATTTCTTCTGCACTTCCATTTTATAGTGACACCTATGAGCTGTGCCTACTATTGTTTCTCTATCACTTATGCTCATAGCTCCCCTACAAGGGTAAATAGAGTCAAAGAAGAAAAGGATACTGACATATCTGGGCAAATAAACGATGCCAGGTCTCTGTTAGCATGCTGAGAAGGGCCCAAAATACATCCCAAGTGTGGGATTTTGAATTATCCTTTTAGAAAGTAAGTTATTTGAGGAGAGATAGAAATACAATGGGAGATGGAGACAGAAACTGGAGGAAAAAGAGATAGAACTATAGGCTGGTAGAAAATCAGCAACAAAAACTCCCATATCAGAATCTGTGGTCAAAAATTTTAGTATAGTGAGCAATACATAATAGAAAGTGCAAGGGAGCCAAGTTATTCTTATGAAGTATGGGCTTTCTCTTGCCTTCTCTGTTTACCATAACTAATCAGTGGTTTTCATGCTTTGAAAATCTGATATTCAATACCATTTCAACTCCTTCCCAGAGTTGCTTAGATTACAAGGCAAGGAAGTCATTTGTGTACTCTTTTACTGACCCCTGAATCTCTATATGAGAAAGGGGATGGAATGTGAAAACATTTATAATGTGTTAACCAAAAATATTGAGGTCCTACAAAATGTAAATAGTAACTGTGCTTTAAACTCTAATCTGTAACTCCATAATGATCAAGTCAGTTTCAAAGAGTCTGAAGTAGAGAATTCTGCTGTGGTAGAGGAACAGGAACCACAAAGAGAAGAGTGGTGGTTACCAACCACAGGCAGCTGCTTATTTACCAAGAGTGAACATATCCACAGACAAGAACTCCCCACACTTTGACACATGGCTGCTCTGCATTCATCATTGGGCTCGTGACATCTTTCTTTGCTACTCAAGCTGGTCCCTAGCCTGTACTATTCACTCAATCTGGTGCCCACCTGTTTCACCTCTGCAGGGTGGGCTCCATCCTATATGATTAACAACTGGAACTGGTTCCCAGAAACTGAAATCCTGAGTCTGGCACCTGCTACAAACAACTGACCACCCAGTAATTCAGGGCAGCTTATCCCACCACACACACTCACACTGCCTTCTCTTGGGATCAGCTTCATCTTAGGAATCTTTTTGTAGTGAGCCCCTTCACAACCTTATCCTCTGCTGGTCCCAGAAGTTTGAACCCGTTGTGTCCTGACAGACAACGCCAAACTCTAGAATACTATTGCTTCTGTCTGGGCTATACTCTATGCAGGGCTGGCCAAGACATATCTCTGCTCACAGATGGCTATGACTTCAGTCATATTAAGTCGTCAATTAGCTATTTAAGCCACAGCCATCAACAGCTTAACATGTCCCTTCATCTGTCTTGCCAAAGGGTGTCTTTCCAAGATCATCTTATAGAGAAATGGATAAAAGCACTGAAATTGGGACTAAAAAAATGGACTCCAAGGGAATGTGAACACAACCTCTAAAGATCTCTGTTTGCTGTCAAGATTAAATAGGATGATGATGCTCATTAAAGAATATAGAACAGAATACGGCACCATAGAGTTTCTCAGTATAAGTTAACTCAAGTTTGAATTAGATTTTTAAAACCATTGAATACCAAAAGAATAAAGCAATAAGTAAAACAATGGGGAGTCACAATTTCTTAAATGAATGAGAACAACTCTAGCTATTCAGAATTAACTAGAAACTTGTGGCTTGGAAAATTAGATTCCAAAACATTTACTTTTCTCCTTAAGACATTCTGTTTGGTTAATTTCAATGTAACTGAATACCCAATGTTCATGGAGAGAGAATGCATAAAATGGTCCACTAATTAACAAATATTTCTCATCTCTACAGCCACTAGAATCTAGGAAATGCCATGGATGTAATATCTGTGAGAGTGTTTGTGGAAACGCAGCTCTGGAAACATAATAATGCCATAACAGTGGCTTTAGGAAGGTGAGAGAACATGGTTCTGGTGTTTGTCCCTCACCAAGTTCAGAGTGATATATCACAACCCCAAAGATAAAACCTTGTGACTCTAAGAGGTCATACCTTAGTCTGCTTGTGCTGTGTGCTGGTTAGTTTTGTCAACTGGACACAACCTAGAATACCCCAGGGGGGAAAAATCTCACTACGTACTATTTGTATCAGAGTGTATCTGTCAGAGATACACACATTAGTCTATGGTATTAGTTCAATGAGGAGGCTCTAAGAGCCATCTCATCACAGGTTAGAAACCAAGACATTCACTCTGTAATATTGTTTCAATTATGCTCTCATGTGGGATTCCCCTCTATATGCTGTGAATACCATTGATTAATAAAGAAACTGCTTTGAGCCTAGAGCAGAGCAGAACAGAACAGAGCTAGGAGGGAAGTCATGGAGCCACCGCCAGAGACAGACATGCCAAAACTTTGCCGGTAAGCCACAGCCAGTGGCGGCCATATACAGATTAATAGATATGGGTTAGATCAAGTGGTAAGAGTTAGCCAATAAGAAACGAGAGCTAATGGACCAAGTAGTGATTTAATTAATACAGTTTCTGTGTGGTTGTTTTGAGAGTCTCGGTGGCCAGGAAACAAACAAGCAGCCTACTACAACAGTGCTTTAGTAGCAGAGATATCATTCTTAGTTATTTCTTTTACATTACACTCTTATAACCTTTCCCACTAGTGAAGAGATACCCTGAAACTCTTCTCCATGAGACTATAAGAAAAGCCCAGAATTTCATCGTCCACGTCAAACCATTTCTAATACTCTTGTCATTACTTTTGTCATGCTCAAAACTGAGCATTCACTTGTTTACCCTGAGTATTTCCATATTTGTAGACAAACACATATATGTGTCCATGTGTATCAAATATTGTACATACTTTATACAGTATACACTGCAGTTTATGTGCTATCATCATGACCAAGTGGAAGAATAGACAGCTATTTCAGTCATGTACAACCCAAAACTAGAAATCCACGACTGACTGCTTAGGCATCTTAGTACTGGCCAGCAGCCTCCAGAGTTACCAGGCTTAAACAATTTGTTCATCAGGATTATATGGAGATGCCTGTTATGTAACTGATTTTAAAAGGTGAAATGTGAGAGGCTCATGAGAGAAGAAAGCATATTTTAGGAGCTTACTGAATACATTCTCACATGTAGACCAAAAGGCCTCCTAATACACACCAAAGTCCCATTCATTAATCGTTTACCTTTTCTCCTCACATAGATAAAGTATATAAGCAGCAAAATTTACACATATATGGAGCCATTTGTCTTATTTTAAAAAACACACAAAAAAACACAGAGCTGTCAAATGTTATTAGTGGTACATCCTTAACATGTCTTATATTCCTACTATGAAGACAGGGATCACCACTAAATTTAGTAAAGACCCAAAATGGAAGTACAGAGAAGTCCTAAGGCTATCGGCATAATGGCAGAAGCAAGGGTAATAGGTTCCCAAAAAGATGTTGTCACTACAAAGTTGAGTATAAATCTGCATAATTATTTTGTTTGGGCTCCAAGAGAAGACATTAAAATACAGATATGAATAAAAGTTTCCCCAGTTGGTGATTTCAAGAAACACCAGTGGGAAATGACAACAAAAAAGAGAAAAGTAATACAATAAAGGTTTCTTCACAGATGAGGTTTCCTCCATAGAAAAGCAACAGGGAAAAGTAACCAAACACAGGGAGTCTCAGGACTCCATTATTTCAGTAGTTCCTGCTACATATTTCCAGACTTGCTGAGAGGGTCATTAGAATCTCAAACAAGCTTTCATGCTAAAATTATATCCTAAGTGTATTTGCTCAACAAAATTATTCGATTTGTTCATTTATCTATTAATTTAGATGTTATTGAATTGAACCACAGATACACCAGCCCAGGCAATTTTCATTCACAACTCCTTCAGCATAGTGATCCTGTTCACTAAATTTGTCTCCTAGTTCTTCTAGAAATATTTTCATGTCTCTGATCTTTAAGATTACTCATGCAACAGATGAAAATGCTAAATTTAACACAAAACATTACATACTAAGAGAATAAATAGATGTGAAAATTAAGAAATATCTTAATTTTAAATTTTCTTCCTAAATAATTTTTTTAATTAAAAATTTCTGCCTCCTCCCCGCCTCCGCCTTCCATTTCCCTTCCCCTTTCCCACTCCCCTCCCCCTCCCTCTCCAGCCAGAATAGCAGTCAGGGTTCCCTGTTCTGTGGGAAGTCCAAGGTCTTCCCCCCTCCATCCAGGTCTAGGAAGGTGAGCAACCAAACAGCCTAGGCTCCCACAAAGCCAGTACATGCAGTAGGATCAAAACCCAGTGCCATTGTTTTTGGCTTCTCAGCAGCCCTCATTGTCCATCATGTTCAGAGTCCGGTTTTATCCCATGCTTTTTTAGACCCAGTCCAGCTGGCCTTGGTGAGTTCCCAATAGATCAGTCCCATTGTCTCAGTGTGTGGGTGCACCCTTCGTGGCGGAATATAGACATATTAGAGTACTGCTCAGCGGTAAAAAACAATGACTTCGCGAATTTTGCATGCAAATGGATGGAAATAGAAAACACTATCCTGAGCGAGGTAAGCCAGACCCAAATAGAGGAACATGGGATGTACTCACTCATAATTGGTTTCTAGCCATAAATAAAGGACATTGAGCCCATAAGTCATGATCCTAGAGAAGCTAAATAAGAAGGTGAACCCAACGAAAAACATATAGTTATCCTTCGGGATATTGTAAGTAGACAAGATTGCCGTGCAAAAACTGGGAACAAGGGGTGGGGTGGGATGGGGAAAGGGGAGATGGGGAGAGAAAAGTGAGAAGGGGAGAATGGGAAGAACTTGGGGGAATCGGATGGTTGAGATAAAGGAAGGGTAGATATGGGAGCAGGGAAGTATAGATCTTAATTTTAGAGTTGGCAAGAGACTTGACCCTAGAGGGGTTCCCAGGTGTCCAGGGAGATGTCCCCAGCTAGTTCCTTGTGCAGTTGAGGAAAGGAAGCCTGAAATGGCCCTACCCTATAATCATACTGATGAATATCTTGCATATCACCATAGAACCTTCATCTGGCAATTGAAGGAGATAGAGACAGAGATCCACATTG
>NW_026067944.1:3873800-3896567 GCF_014885135.2 Alexandromys fortis
GAGGAGGAGGAGGAGGAGGAGGAGGAGGAGGAGGAGGAGGAAGAAGAAGAAGAAGAAGAAGAAGAAGAAGAAGAAGAAGAAGAAGAAGAAGAAGAAGAAGAAGAAGAAGAAGAAGAGAGAAAAGTGGTAATAAATGGATAACAAATGGGATGAAGGGAGTAGAGTGATGGTGTCAACTTCTCTGGGTGTTGGAAAGATGAGAAAGCCATTGGAAAAATGCCCAAAGACTCAAATAATCAGGCTCGCAACTTTCCAGGACCCACATGGTAAAAGGAGAAAGCAAACTCCCATACATTGTCTTCTGTCCTCTTCATATGCTGAGACACATGTGAATCACACACAAGTAAGATGCACACACAAACACAAGCACACATACAGAGAGATAGAGAGTATAATTTTAAATTTTTTAAATAAAGTTTGATCAAGAGTTAATGATTGGTTACTCTTCCAGACAAACTATCCTCTTTATAAGAAGGGAATTTTCTGAAAGAAAAAAAGAAAGACAGCTCTGGCAATTTCCCCCTAAAATTCCAGTATGAATACAACATTTCATCATCTTCATCTAAAAATCCTAGTTAAGATTTTACCTTAAATTTTACATTTTATAGTCCAATAAATAGTCTCTTTAAAAAAATTTACATTGAGTTCCAATGCTTTCTTTCCTCACTGTACTCAAACTACACCACAAATTACGGTCATCATACTGCACTTGTTCCTAAAAGAACAGAAGGAAGTATACGTTTACATGTTTTGTCACCCAAGTTATTAACCAAGATTGATATTGCATAATCATTATACACATACAAATATTTAAAAATGATAGATAGGCAGACAGGTGATAGAGATAGATACATACATATATAGATGAAAGATGATGATGATGATGAAGATAGATAGATAGATAGATAGATAGATAGATAGATAGATAGACAGACAGACGGACAGACAATGGTTGACAGTAATGCTTCCAGCCCTCGTTACCTTCTCATCTACATGTTCTGTTTCATCACACACTTATATCACTACAAAGCAAATATGGAAATTAATCACAGAAAACCTGGAAAGTTACATTTAAATGTTTTCCATATGAAAAATGTTACTGATGTCTAAAAGTTGTATTGCTGCTGAAATACTTGTTGAGAAGTCGGAATAGTTGGTAAGAATATTAAAACTATTTTGTTGATACTTCACAGACACCACAGCCAGAATCTTGCTTCCTGAAAGCTAAAACTCAATTGCCATTACTCCATTCATCTTGCTTAAACCGAGCTACCAAACTCAATAGATCTTTCATAATAACAGTGTTAAGGCTTGGAGTGAAAGCATTCAAAACTCTTAAAAACTGGGGGCTTCCTTTCAAAAATTAAGTGTATTTTTTAAGGATTTTTGCTTTTATACCTCTCAATAGCTGGGATTTGAATGCCACTCTTTTGATTCCAGTTAGAACCTATAAATAATTTTCATTATTAGGAAATGTTACCTGTAGAAGAAAAAGACAGCATAAACAAGCCATGCTTGTGAATAAATGGGTCCTGATTAAATGATTAAATGAAACAGATTTTTACAAAGAAAATTGTAGGAGTCTGGGTTGTGAAAGGATGTGCTGCATCACTAAGAAAAAGAAGCAAAGAAGGTGAAGAAAAAAAAATCAGCCAAGCATTCCAGCAGCGAACATTCCCCAGATAAAATTTCTCTGTACTTACCTCTTACATAACACACCAGGAAACTTCTCTTAGGGTGAAACCAATGTTATTTCTTTTTAATTTATTTAGTTTATTTCTCTTCTCTCCCCCTCCCCCTCCCTCTCCTCTCTCTTTCTGTCTCCCTCCTCACTCTTTCCTCTCTCTCTCTCTCTCTCTCTCTCTCTCTCTCTCTCTCTCTCTCTCTCTCTCTCTCTCTCTCGTGTGTGTGTGTGTGTGTGTGTAAATGTTCCTTGTCAGTCATGTCCAAATTTGATCAAGGAAGAGATTTCAAAACACCACAGCTTAAGTCTGTATTTCTGACAATACTTAGCATGAGGGTTGCCCATCTCATCAGTCCTGTGTGAAACTCACACATGTTCTATTGAAAGGCCAGCCAGCACCTCCATTGCTGCATAATACAGAACTGATATAAACCTGAGTCCTTAGGGTATCGATTATTTGTAACATGATCCTAATTTTATGTTTTGTTGAACAACTTAATTACATGTAGCACTTTAAGATAATGTGAGATTCATATAATACTCATTCTTATAATATATTTTATATTCCAATTGTGTTCATATGGCATACATCATATATTTCTCAGCTCCTCAAGTTTGTGTATTCAAATTGAAAAGTGCATTTCCTTTATTTATTTTAGTTTTATATTCTTTGAAGTTGAAATATCAGTTGAACCAAATAAAGGAAAATAAAGGTGACTAGACAGAAAGTGATTGCATAAGTACAGTCTCTATATTTTCATCTATAGAAGCTAAATCTCATGAACACATAGATTACTATGAGCCTAAACTGCTTGACTGAATAGCATTGAGCTATTGATTGAACAGACTTGGGCTGAACTGTCTATGAAGAGTCAGCTAGGAAAACCTTCATGTCAGGATGCAGAAAAGTAATGCACTGCTGGGCTCCTTACAGAAATAACTTGCTGTGCTTCTTATAGAAATGCTATGCATTGGATACACCTAAAAATTGTTTAAGAGTGGGATATTTAAAATTAAAATTCCAGGAGACAGAGTGTATCTCTGTAACATTCTATCTCTTTCAGTGAGCTTCTTCAGTGAGAAACCAACTGGGCTAATTTTTAGTCACTGGTATAGAACAGATAAGCCTAGAGTAATATAAAATATAACAGAGCACTGTAAATGGTGTTTAAAGACCTCTATAATAAGAATTCACAATTCACATAGGAAAAATTAAAAGAGATTTTTATAAGTCAGATGTTATTTGTAAGTCAACTTTAAATAAAGAAGAAAACCCTGTCATTTGCAACAATATGGAAAAGCCCATTCACAAGTATGCTAAATTAAACAAACTGCTAACAGAAGGACAGCATAGTATGATACTATTTAGTAACACTTACATACAAGTAACATTATACTGATTGAGGGAATTGTACCTATATATTTAGGAACATTTTTACATATCTAAGCACATGTGTGCGCACGCACACACACACACACACACACACAATCAACAATGAAGGAAAAAGAGGCTACAAGTTTGAAAAGAATAAGGAGAGGACATGAAAGGCTTTGGAGGGAAAAAATGAAAGATAGCAATAATATAAGTATAAACTCAAAAATATTTTTAAGAAACAGTCAAGATTATAGAAAAAGAGAACACTGAGAAAACTTGGGAATGAGTGCAGACTTCCAGGAAGTTGCTTTGTCAGTCCAGATTTAGCTGCATAGCTTATTCACTTTCTATCCCATAGTATGAAGAGAGTCAAGCAGTCCTATTCACAGAGTTCCTAGGTTCTTTTAGGAAATGCTGAAGGCTTTCTCTAAGTTGCATAAAACACACAATCAATATCTTCAAAGAAGCAATTGTCACACTGCATGTACCTCAACAAACTGATGATGTCATGTCTGTAGATTTAAACTTGTGTTATATATAAACTCATGTATATAGTAGGCTGGCACCATTGTGTTGAAAGTATTATATTTCAGGTACCTAGTCCACTGCCTCGCTCATCCCTAGGTGTGCAGTGACTTGTTAAACACATAAAACAATTCATTAAAAATATACACTCATAACATACATTCATAAATTAGTTATCACTAATATTCAGAAATTCTTTATTCAAAATTGGTTGAGTGAGCTCTGAATGCAATACCATATTTCATTTTTCTGGTATATGTGACACATGAGCCTATGCATGCCACTTGACTTTTATGAAACTTCCTTTTAGATGAACATTGGTTTCTATTTTAAAACATCAATTTAGCTAGTGTTCTTTGGGAAGTTGCCATGTGTGCCTTCCCTATAGATGTCTATATTTTGAATTTTTCTCCCATTTCATCAACATAAAATGTCTACTAACTTGAGCATCCTTACTGTATAATAAACCTTTGCTACTTATTGAAAAAATCAAGATGACACCCAGAACTTGAAGTTTTGCCAGTACTGTCAGCTGATTGCACTTCTAGTGTCAGGATGAAGATAGTGAGTTGCCCACGTACTTTATGAGGCTGCCAGATTACAAGGAGGCTGTGGAGTGGGATGCCAGTTTCCTAGTAGCCAGTCTTAACTACTAAGAATAGTTGCCAGGAATGTGCATGAAATCACATCAGGAGATATTTTGCAAAATAAAGATAACATTTGATAAGACAGTACAAGGATAATCTTGGCACTTCAAACTTAAAGATCGTTCATTCTGATTCTAATATCAGAATACAAAGTATGAATTGCACAAGAATAATAGCTTATTACAATGTGTATTAGGGGTTTCTAGAGAAATAGAACTGATAGAATGAATAGATAGATAGATAGATAGATAGATAGATAGATAGATAGATGATAGATAGATAGATAGATAGATAGATAGATAGATAGATAGATAGAATAGAAAGATGGGGAGATGGGGAGATTTATCAAAACAGCTTACAGGTCATGGTCCAGCTATTCCAACAATGATTATCTAACAACTGAAATTTCAATAATTCACAAGTTTAAATGTCTCTGCTTGCACTAGAATCCTCAAGAAGTAGGCTCTAATGACAGTGAAAGTATAAAATTGCCAGTTAGAGCAAGTGCAAAGAGTCAAAGAGAACAAGCTTCCTTCTTGCTTGACCTTTATACAAGCTGCCAGGAAAAAGTGAGAATTAAGGTGCATCTTCCCACCTCAGACGATCTGATTAACAGTGTCTTCCTACTCAATCCCTCACTAACATACCCAAGCACTTGGGTTTAGTTAATTCCAGATGCAGTCAAGTTGATTACCAAGAACAGCCATCACAAGTCCACCCCTTGTCAACTTAACACTTATGTCATGTTTAATATCAAATTAAAAACAATAACCAGGTCATAATTATGCTTAACATGATTATAACTTGCCCATGTATAACATCAAACACTTTATAAATTTTAGATGGCAATGGCCCTTGAGGGATGAGGGATATTCTATTAGTATATGAAAACTTAAAATATGATAACCACTGATATTCTCACAATCTAAGTTACATGATGAAGAAATTGAAGAAAATATCTATACAAATATATTCCTAACAAAATATGACAGAAACACTCATATCAATTATAATCCTTATTTCTGTAACTGGAGTTCGTTGATCAGAAGCAATACTGTGTGGAATACCATGACAATGGATAAGACATTCTATAAGTTCATGGTTTTTTCTTTCAGTTTATTTATATGATGGATTACATTGATAGATTTGCATGTATTGATCCAGACCTGTATCTCTGGATGAAGCCTATTTGATCATAATGGATAATTTTTCTAATGTGTTCTTGGATTCAGTTCCAGTATTTTATTGAGAATTTTTGCATCAATGTTCATGAGTGTGATTGGCCTGTAATTCTCTTTCTTGGTTGAGTCTTTGTGTGGTTTTAGTATCAGGGTAATGGAGCTTCATAAAAGGAGTTTGGCAATGACTCTTCTGTTTCTATTTTGTGAAATACATTAGGGAGTATAGGTATTAGCTCTTCTTGGAAGTTCTGGTAGAATTCTGCATTTAAACTATCTGGTCCTGGGCTTTTTTGGTAGGGAGATTTTTTTTTTATAACAGCTTCTAATTCTTAGAGACTTACAGGTCAGGGACAGTAGTTTGAGGGGAAAGGAAACAATCAAACTTTTTGAGGGTCTGTCAGAACTTATGGAGGTCAGATTATTAATAATTTTTTTACTTAAACCTGACTCACAGTAGGTCTAGTGACTCCCTGAACTCATCCTGTGATTATTTCCCCAGTCTCCGAATTTTATAATTGGGATAGTGTAGTGATGAACAGCGGGCTGCGTTCCCGCCACCCGGCTAGCTTTACCTGAAATAATTACATGGAAACTGTATTCTTTTAAACACTGCCTGGCCCATTAGTTCCAACCTCTTATTGGCTAGCTCTTACATATTGATCTAACCCATTTCTAATATTCTGTGTAGCACCACAAGCTGGATTACCAGGAAAGATCTTAACCTGCATCTGTCTAAAGTGGGAGAATCATGGCGACTGACTACTTGGCTTCTTTCTCCCAGAATTCTGTTCTGTTTACTCCACCCACCTATGTTCTAACTTATCAGGGCCAAGCAGCTTCTTTATTAATTAACCAATGAAAGCAACAGATACATACAAGACCCACCTCCATCAGGATATACTTAGAAGTTGGCAGAATTCCCACATTAGTTTGGTGACCTGTGACATGAAGGCTATTACGGTAGGAAAGGCTAAATGGAAGCTTTTAAAGTTTCCTCTGCCAGGGAAAATAATCAACCAAAACAATAACACACCCCTGGAGTAACTGCAGAAGTTAGTGCCACCATCAAGAGCTTGAAAGATGCAGGGGTGATGATTCCCAACACATCTCCCTTTAACTCACCTATGTAGCCAGTTAGAAGATAGATGGATGAAAAGAACAGGTACTAGTGAAAAGTTAATCAAGTAGTGACTCCAATTGCAGCTGCTGCACCAGATGTGGTGTCCTTATCACCATACAGAATAGATATCTAAACTCTGATGTTTTACAGCATTATTCATAATAGCCAACATAAAACATCACCCATGCATCTATAAACTGATGAATGGATAAAAAACATAGTGTATATTTTGTTATACAAGGAACACTAGTCAAAAAAACAAGACCCTATCTGCGATAGTCCAGTTTCTATTGCTGTGATACATACCAGAACCAACAGAAACAGGGCATAAAGGTTTTGTTTTTTCCTACATTTTACAGTCCACTGCAAAGTAATGCCAAGGCAGGAACCTACAGGCAGAAAATGAAGCAGAGACCATGGAAGAATGCTGCTTACTGGCCTGACTGCTCTGGTTTGTTCAACTGCCATTCTTTTTTTTTTTATGTTTTAAGCAGTATAATATTTTTATTATTTGAGAATTTCATATAGTGTATTTTGATCACATTTCCCCTTTTCTCTCCCAACTCTCCCCTTCCCCTCCCTTTTGCCCTCCCCCATTTTAAAGAAGAGAATGGAAACAGATGCCCTGGCCTCTTATAGTCTTTTTTGTTACCTCTTCTACTGTATTTTCTGAGCCTGTGTCTAATTATCTCGCTGTTGGTTATACTGGTTCATCTGCCTAGGAATAGCACCACCCACAGTAGGCCTCGCCAGTCTACATGGATTGGTAATTGAAAAAATAAGGTACCACAAACATGTTTATAGGTCGCTTTGATAGAAGTTCCTCAGTTGAGAGTCCCCCTTTCTCAGGTGACTTATTTGTGTCAAACTGATAAAAACAAACCAGCACACTGCTATTTCTAAGAGTATGAATAAAAATGGGGAATTCTCCATTGTTTGAAATACATAGTGAATAAAAAGACAAATACCACATTATCTTACTCATAGTGGAATTGAAAACAGCTGTTCTCACAGAATGTAATGGAATGGTGGCTTGTCAGCATTGTTAGTGATTGAAAGGAAGGTGAGAAGAAGACTGACTAAAGAATAAATATAGAATTTATACTTTGATAAAAAGAACATTTTAACATATATGTAGAACAGTCAAATATATACAGAAAGCTGTAAGGAAAAGTTGGGGGTGAAGAAGAGAGAATATATGGAGCAGGATGGGAAGGAAATATTATTAGTGAGTAAGCAGTATAGCATTTCATATGCATGTGATGAAAACTGGTTGTTTTTCACAATCCGTGTACCGACTAAGAAACACTGGATGATGAACTAATTTGGGAAGGGCATGACACACGAATTATATCTCAATAAGGCTCAAATAATATGTAGGTTTGAGGACTCGTGAGCTTTCCCCATTCACTTTAGCATGTCTGCTGTCTCTGTTGAACTCATGTATGGTGAGATTTTATGTGTGTAGCTTCTGACATTATGAGGGGACACATCTCAGTATACCCCCTGGGCCTCTGACTTACAGGCTTTCTGCCCTCTTCGTCAATGTTCCCTGAGACATTTTGTAGATAAGTCCTTGGGACTAGGCTCAACAAGTCTGCACTTTTACTGGTTGTGGTTTTGTGTAGTGGTCTCTGTTGCAAAGAGAAGCATTGTTGATGAGGGGCAAGTACTACACTTATCTGTTGGAATAAAGAAAAATATTTAGAATGTAGTTAGCGATTGTGCTGCCAAAATCCTGGTTGTAGGTTCTTTCCCAAAACCATAACTTTATTAATCCTATTTAGTTATCTAGGTTTCTAGTACCAGTCATGATTTCCTTTTGGTTGAATGAGTTTTAAGTCCAATTAGAGAGCTATTGGTTACCTCCAAGTATGTATACCACAATTGGACCTTGGGGTCACTGTGCCATGAGTTTGATGTGGTTCACAGGCATCATAGCTGGGTAGAGCTATTGGCTGCTTCTCTCCTTTCACACTCAATTGGAAGCATGGATATGCCTATTCTGGTACCATAATATGCTAACCCTCAGAGAGGAGGCTGATTTTTTTTAATAATGTCCAAATCCGTGTGTGTATGTGTGTGTGTGTGTGTGTGTAAATAAATGTGTTTACTTGTTTTGTTTAGAATTCTTGGTCTTCAGAAATATGGTCTCATGTAATCTAGACTGCTCTTGAATTCCTGATTTGTCTGCTTTAACCACTGATGTTCTAAGATTATAGGTATGTACCAGCATGACTGGCTTAAAGTTGATTTATTAGTATGATGCCTTATGTTTATAGAATATTATATGAGGTCCTTCTGTTTGTGTGTTGCTTTCATTGGCTAATTAATAAAGAAACTGCTTGGCCTGATAGGGCAGAACTTAGGTAGGTGGGGAGGCCAAACTGAATTCTGGGAGGAAGAAAGCAGAGTGAGAGAGGTGCTATAGATCTGCCAGGTCAGACATGCTGAATCTTTACCAGTAAGCCATGACCTCGAATTGATATACAGATTATTAGAAATGGGTTAAATCAAGATGTGAAAGATAGCCAATAAGAGGCTAGAGATAATGGGCCAGGCAGTCATTTAATTAATACAATTTCTGTGTGGTTATTTTGGGTGTAAGCTAGGCAGGAAGCCAGGAGGGAACAGGGGCTCAGCTCTCCATGCAACAATAGAATAGTATAGCCAGTGGTGGTACATGCCTTTAATCTCAGCACTCGGGAGGCAGAGGCAGGCAGATCTCTGTGAGTTCGAGACCAGCCTTGTCTACAAGAGCTAGTTCCAGGACAGGCTCCAAAAGAGAAACCCTGTCTCGAAAAACAAAAACAAAAAAAAACCAATAGAGTAGTATAAAACTTAATGTGATGTTTTGAGAGAAGCAAAATAAAAAGAGTATCTGAAGCTCTGGGTGTGGGTAGGCATGAAGAACAGATCTGAAAACTGTCCCTGGCGGATGGGACTTCTTACTATTTATTCAGATGTTATGTTTTCTAAAAGCCATGGGCATATTTATATATTCAAGGTACATCAATAAGCAGAACGCCCACATCATGTTATTTCCATCTTCCCAAAAGTATTTTTGTTGGTACTGATGTGTGTGCATGCTTTTTAATCCTTGAGGAAGATTACTGCAGAGTAAGTATGCTAATACATATTGATTTAGACCTTTGACACCACTCAGAGAGTAAAGGCTAAATCTTCTTTCTTTTAAAACCCAATTTACATATCATTCTTAATTCCATGCGAGGGTTATCTATTATAATATCCATCAAGCATAATATGTAATTCAAAATAAATGTGATCAACTATGTTTCTTCTAGTTTGCAAGAATATATGAAATTAATAATTTAATATAGCATGCTTTTTTTCCTAGATCAGTGATGCTTTGCTCTAATTAGGGTACTACTTTTAAATCTACTATAACAATTATTTTTCTTAGAAAAAAATACAACAAATAAAATGTTTCCCCTATCTACTGAATTATGTAGTCTTAACTATGGCAGGGTTCAAAAATTGGCCTATGTATTTTGAATTATACATAGAATAACTGGAATCTACTCAATATAATATTAAATGGGGTGCATTATTAAATAAAACAATACCCATGACATGTTTGCCTGCCTAACATTTAGACAATAATCAATATCATCCTTTCATTTTAATATTATGCTTTAGATTGTTAATACTTTTCTGAAGTCTTATGAACTGTCATCATCAAAGTGCTTGACTTAAGTAAATCTGATCTTTATTAAAAGGTTAGTCACTGAAAGCTATCCATCACTTTGGAAAAACTTCCCAGTTTGGGAATGCAGCAATCCTCCTGTCATCAGACTTAAAAATATGTCTGAAGGGTTAGAGGACGCTAGTAATGGTGAATACCAGGGCTTAGAGTTTTACCAGCGACATGGACAAAAGTCAGAGTTTATCAGTCTTACAGACATTGTTAAATGGCATTGGTCTCCAGAAGGTCTCTTGACCCAGCAAACCGCAATCCATGGTCCCCATAAGCAATTGGAGTGGAAGAGAAATATTACCATCCCACAAAGCTGAGAAGCATAGCATAGTTGTGGAGGCAAAGATCTCTTCTTTTAGCTGGGGTGAAAGTACCCAAGATAGTTCACCAAACACTAGTCTAAGCCATGTGGATCTTCCACTTCACAGTCAGAGATTTCTATGGATACATCATCCTTCTGCCAGCCACCACCTCACTGCCAACTATTCAAAGCCAGCATGTGACAGAATCCTTACAATTAAAGGTAAATGGCATAATTTTGTGATGGCTGAATGGTTAATTCAGGCTTTGGACTCAAAATGTAAATAACTATTAATTGTTTTAAAGTAAGAATGAAATATTTAAAAAATTAAAACAAAGTTAAAGCAAAGATAAACAGAAAAGACCAGTCTCTCCTTGACCACTTTGAGTCTCAGATTTTATCTGTTAAGGAGTCATTTCTGTGGGGCTTATGTGGCTTCTTTGCAAATATCATCTTAAATAAGAATAAATTACTATGATCAGTATATTAAATTTAATGATTTAACTCATGTAACTTGAAAACAAGTCTAGAAAACAAGTGAATAGAATCATCAATTGAAGTGTTAATTATAACAACAAAATCATATCCAGATGTTTCATTATAAACTGCTCTGTGTCTGTGTGTGTCTGTCTGTGTAAGCCAACAGTAAGCACTCATTGTCTTCCTCTATTACTCTTCATCTTACCATTGTTTTTAGACCCCACCTCTCACCGAACCTGAAGTGAGACTGGGTAGCCAGAAGTGCCAGAGATTTTTCTTGTCTCAAAGCTTGATCATTGGGTTTAATGACATTCAACCACAAGGCCATAATTTTTAACATACTTTCCTTAACCCATTAAGAATTCCATTCATCCAGAAAGTTGTCCATTTCCTTTAAGTTTTCCAACTTTGTGGAGTACAGGTTTTCGAAATATGACCTGATGGTTCTCTATTTCCTCTATGTCTGTTGTTATGTGCCCCTTTTCATTTTCTATTTTGTTAATTTGGATATTCTGTCTCTGACTTTTGGTTAGTTTGGATAAATGTTTGTCTATTTTGTTGATTTTCTTGAATAACCAACTTTTTGTCTCATTGATTCTTTGTATTATTTTCATTGCTTCTATTTTGTTGATTTCAGCTCTCAGTTGGATTATTTCCTGCCGTCCAACTAGTTCCCTTAGGTGAATTTGCTTCTTTTTGTTCTAAAGTTTTCAAATGTTCTATTAATTCACTAGTGTGGGGTTTTTCCAGCTTCTTTATGTAGGCATTTAGTGCTATGAACTTTCCTCTTAACACTGCTTTCATTGTGTCCCATAAATTTGGGTATGTTGTGTGGTCATTTTCATTGAATTTTAGGAAGTCTTTAATTTCTCACTTTATTTCTTCCCTGACCCATTGATGATTCAGGTGTGCATTGTTTAATTTTCATGTGTTTTTCAGGTTTTTGAAATTAGTATTGCTGTTGATTTTTAGTTTTAAATCTTGGTGATCTGATAAGGTACATTGGGTTATTCCATTTTTTTTTTTTGTATTTGGTGAGGTTTGTTTTGTTACTGAGTATGTGGTCAATTTTTGACAAGGTTCCAAGAGGTGCTGAGAAGAAGGTATATTCTTTTCTGTTTGGATGGAATATTCTATAGATGTCTGTTAAGTCTATTTGAGTCATAACATCTGATAATTCTATTTTTCTGTTTATTATTTTTGTCTGACTGACCTGTCCAGTTGTGAGATGGGAGTGAGAAACAACACCCTTCACAATAGCCACAAATAGCATAGAATATCTCAGAGTAACTCTAACCAAACAAGTGGAATACTTGTATGACAAGAACTTTAAATCTTTGAAGAAAGAAATTGAAGAAGACACCAGAAAGTGGAAAGATCTTCCATGCTCTTGGGGAGGCAGAATTAACATAGTAAAAATGGCAATCTTACCAAAAGCAATTTACAGATTCAATGCAATGCCCATCAAAATCCCTGCAAAATTTTTTCACAGACCTCAAAAGAACGGTACTCAACTTCATATGGAAAAGCAAAAAAGCCCAGGATAGCCAAAACAATCCTGTACAATTAAAGAACTTCTGGAGGCATCACCACCCCTGACTTCAAACTCTACTACAGAGCTATGGTACTAAAAACAGCCTAGTATTGGCATAAGAACAGACAGGAGGACCAATGGAACCGAAGACCCAGATATTTGTCCACTTTTGAACAACTGATTTTCAACAAAGAAGCAAAAATTATCAAACAGAAAAAAGAAAGCATATTTAGCAAATAGTGCTGTCATCACTGCATATCAACATGTAGAAAAATGAAAATAGACCCATATCTATGACCATGCACAAAACTCAAGTCCAAATGGATCAAAGACCTCAACATAAATCCAGACACACTGAACATTATAGAAGAGAAAGTGGGGAGTACACTTGACCTCATTGGCACAGGAGACCACTTTGTAAATGTAACCCCAGCAGCAAAGACACTGAGAGAAACAATTAATAAATGGGACCTCCTGAAACTGTAAAGCAAAAGATACAGTCAACAAGACAAAATGACAGCCTGCAGAATAGGAAAAGATATTAACTAACCCCACATGAGACAGAGGTATGATCTCCAATATACACAAAGAATTCAAAAAAATTGCTTATCAAAAGAACACATAATCCAATAAAAAATGGAGTACAGACCTAAACAGAGAACTCTCACCAGTGGAATCTAAAATGGCTGAAAGACACTTAAGGAAATGTTCAACATCCTTTGTCATCAGAGAAATGCAAATCAAAACAACTCTGAGATTCCATCTTACACCTGTAAGAACGGCAAAGATCAAAAACACTGATGACAACTTATGCTGGAGAGGTTGTGAGGAAAAGGGAACACTTCTACATTGCTGGTGGGAATACAAGTTGGTATAGCCTCTTTGGATGTCAGTTGGCGATTTCTAAGAAAATTTCAAAACAACCTTCCTCAAGACCCAGTAATACCACTTTTGAGTATATATCCAAAGGATGCTCAATTGTGCCAAAAGGACATGTGCTCAACTATGTTCATAGCAGCATTGTTTGTCATAGCCAGAACCTGGAAACAACCTAAATGCCCCTCTACCATGAATGGATAAGAAAAATGTGGTAATTTACACAGTGGAGTACTACACAGCAGAAAAAAATGACGACATCTTGAATTTTGCAGGAAAATTGATGGAGCTAGAAAACATTATCTGAGTGGGGTAACCCAGACCCAGAAAGACAATTATCACATGTACTCACTCATAGGTGGTTTTTAAACATAAAGCAAAGAAGACCAGCCCACAAATCACAATCACAGAGAACTTAGACAACAATGAGGACTCTCAGAGAGATTTACATAGATCTTACTACATGGGAAATAGAAAAAGACAAGATCTCCTGAGTAAACTGGGAGCATGGGGACCTTGGGGGAGGGTTGAAGGAAGGAAGGGAGATGTAGGGAGGGGAACAGAGAAAAATATAGAGCTCAATAAAAATCAATTAAAAAAGAATTCTATTCATCTATACAATGTATTTTGGTCATATGCAGCCCCAGTCCTCCTCCAACTCCTCTCATATCTCCCTGCCCATACCTTACTAATCAATCACTCTTTTCTTAGTTTTATTTATTCTATGTGTCTTTTATATCATGTATCTTGATCCTATTGATTTTCTCATCCCTTGTCATCTGCCCTATACCCCTACACATGCCATAAATAAAACAAAACCACACTGGAGCACCGGACTGAGCTCCCAATGTCCCAAGGAGGAGCAGAAGGAGGGAAAATATGAGCAAAGAAGTCAGGACCACGAGGGGTGCACCCACCCACGGAGACAGTGGGGCTGATCTATTGTGAGCTCACCAAGGCCAGCTGGACTGCGACTGAAAAAGCATGGGATAAAACCGGACTCTCTGAATATGGCGGACAATGAGGGCTGCTGAGAAGCCAAGGACAATGCCACTGGGTTTTGATCCTACTTCATGTTCTGGCTTTGTGGGAGCCTAGCCAGTTTGGATGTCCACCTTCCTAGACCAGGATGGAGCGGGGAGGACTTTGGACTTTCCACAGGGCAGGGAACCCTGACTGCCCCTCAGACTGGAGAGGGAGGGGGAGAGGAGGGGGGAGGGGGAGAGGAGAGGGAGGGGGGGAAAAGGGGGACGGGGAGGGAAATGGGAGGCGGGGAGGAGGCGGAAATTTTTTTTCAATAAAAAATTATATTAAAAAAAATTAAGAGAAAAAAGAAAAAATTAAAATAAAATATAAAGGGAAAAACTTAAAAATTTTGTCATGGAAGTTGCAGTGTGACTCCGTGAGTTGTGTCTTTTCCCTCTTTGTCCATATAGCTTTACTTGCAAATGTTCACTGCAAAGAGTTATTGTTCTGGTTTGAGGTCTCTGGTCTCTCCTACCCTATCCTTGCCAGGCACTTGTTATTGCAGGTGTAGGTGAGCCAGTCCCAAAGTTGTAACCATGAGAGAGCTGTCTCCACTTCACATCTGGTCGACCAGCCTTGCAGCTGCCCAAACGCAGATCCAAGGCTAGCTTGGCTCACCCTGTCATCCACCCCATCTGTGATCTTACTAGAGCACCTGAAGGGACCCAAGATGCAGATCCAAAACTGCGGGATCTCCACAATGCAGAGCAACAACAGGATATCCAGGAGACGGCTTCGTTCATGAGCGCCAATCACATTACTGACTGAGTCACCACGCCAGCCCCCAAATCAGCCTGCATTTTAATGATGATCTTTGGATTGGCTTTGTTTATTCCAAATAAAAGAACCATGGTGATGGGATGGTGATAAGCAGATCCAGGGAAGATGACGAAAATGTCTGACATGAAATCTCTTTCCCTTTCCCAGCCTTACTTAACTCATGAAGAAACACATCGTAATGGAGTGCAGCATAGCAAGAGGTCTAGATGCATTTGTTGGCAGCAGAACCATGTGTCTGCTCAACAGTCCTGGAGTAACCCTTCTGTGATGGATCTGAATAAGCCATTAAGGCTCTAACTGGTAAGTGAGGCATGTCATTACACTATATTTATAATAAAAAGAAAGACATCCATGAGGACTATTTGCCTAGAGCCTCCTGGGCTCCTTAAACACACTCACAGGATAGCTCAACATGTGAGCAGGAGCAATAAAACTGAAGCCTGGCATCTTCTCAAGCTTGTTATCCAAATTCCCTGAAGTGGTGACCCTCATTCTCATATGCTCTGCCTGCAGTTTCCATTAACTCCGGTGCTCCATTCAGCAATAGACTAAAAGGTTTGAGAGGAGCTTTGTCCCCTGTCTACTTACCCTAGCGGGCTTCCTGATTAATGTCCTATTCTTCCACACTTAGCTCACAGTAGGAGGACATTTTCCCCTGGAGTAGGGGCCGCTTTCATTTCATCTTAGCCAGATCAAAACATCATACTCTTGGTGGTAATGGTTAATTTTGGCCCATTTTTGGTTTTTCTTTTTTTCTTTTTACAGAGTAGGCCAAAGGTGAGGTGTGCTAAACTCATCTCTGGGATGGAGTTTGTGATCTGTATTTTTGGAATGTTCAATGTTGAAAGCTGAAACTCTGGAAGAGTAAGGAATTGTTCTGGAAACATAATTGGATTTTGAACTTTCTCCCTTGTTTTACAGATATATAATTAATATGTGTATTAAGCATTACTGTCAGTAAGCACAGAGTTTCCTTCTATTGCCCATGAGACCTCTTTGCTAATTTATTATCAGTGTGGGGAATTGAAGGAAGCTCCCTATATGAGCAATAAGGAGAAAACCTTCCATAGAAAATCAGATGACCCTTCTCTTATTCCCCAAGGAAGTTCTTCAAGTTCACAAGAGGGGAAGAAGTAACATCTTTTTCTTGTTTAAACTGTTAACACCATACAGTTCAAGTGAAATGTGAATTGCTAGAATTAGACATACAAAGGAAAGAAAAAGGCTACCAATTAATATCTGCCTTAGTCCACGGACATATATAAGCTCACACTGAATATCTGCAGATCTATACAGGCTTACACTGAATTTCATCCATCAGAAGTGAGCTAAGAAGCACTCCCAACCCCACCACACCTCAGCAAGACTGTGCTGTAATGCATCTTACTCTCATGTTTCCTACAAGCTAAGAAACAATCTTGTGAAGGCTCATGCACTGTGAACTGCATGGTTGTGTTTGGTTTGGAATGAATGGGAAAAGACTGCTGAGACAGCACTGACCCTCACTTGAGACAGAGAGAATAAATCAAAAAGATTGGTTACTTTCACATTGTAAAAAGGATCTGCTGTACTCCAGAACTGTGATACTATTTGGAAAGATGGAGTCAACCCCCAATTCTGAATCTCTTATTGAGCAATCACCCTACATATTTAACAAGAAGAAACTGGGTACTTAAAAGAGAAAATTTGGGGTAAAAATTTTTGTCAGGCTATGTTCTTATCTTTTTTAGTACACAGGAAAGGAGTTTCTCTTCTCATATTGTTCAAAAAAATCCACGCCGTGTATTTTTTGGTGTATGACTCCTAATATGACCAAGATGGAAGCTGACCAGCCGTGCTAAGAAAGCTCAGGAAAGCGGTTCCTGGGTGGCTGACAAAGGTCCACAGGCAGCTGCTGCCCAATTCCACACAATGCAGCAAAAGAGTCATTTGCCAACAGCCGCTGCCCCTGAGGATGCTGCTGGCCACTCAGGCAGTGCTGGAGTATTCGCTGCATTGAACAAGTCCTCTCATGAGAGGACGGCCTTTCTGCTGCACGATCTTGGTGTAGCCAGAAATAGGAAACAAGAGAGAAAGGAAAGGTAGAAACTGAGGTTGGGAAAGCATAAGAGACCAACATGCCTTCCTGATTTCTGCAGTTAAAAACAAAAGAAACTTCAAGAATAAAATAATAACCACAATATGAATCTAGCCACATGAAGAACTGACACAGGGTCATTTAGATGATGAATGTGACCCACGATTTTCTTCAGGAAATACAGAATGACTTCTTCAGCAGTAGGACTTAGAGGGACAGTGGGAAACAAAAGATTGATGGTAATAGCTTCATGCACTGAATGTTCTGAATACAAAAGTTATTTTTCACGGTTTTCTCTCAGAATAAAACACATGTTTTTCCTGTTAACAACAGTTGATAGGGAAACAGCTTCTGCTTTCCAAACATTGAGCTCTAGCAGTTTTCTTTGTTCCTTTTCCCAACCGTTATAGCTACAGCTTGGGAAAACATGTTTAAGACAAACAGAGACAGAGACAGAAATGGAGATAAAAGACAGCAAGATGATGGGGCAGAGAAATGCAGACAAGAGAGAGAACTGAAGAGAGAGAGAAATATTTTTTGTTTTTAATTTATATTTTCTATTAAATAAAATATTTTATAAAATTTATTGTTTATATTAAACAAATTTTATAATATTTGTTATACATATGTACAGTTCTTAATTTGACTGTAATTCAAATTAAAATCAATCATAGATGACAGTGTTTGTGAACTATTTTAGATTTGCATGCCTGTGAAATAGGACTTCTAAAGCCCTGTACACTGACTGAAATCCTTCTCATCAAGGATCACACAATAGCCCCAGAGCTCTGCAGGAAACAAACTTCATGTTAAACTTAAATCTGAACTGTCCCATTTCATATCTAGGTAAAAGTCTCTGACTCTTGTGTTTACTAAGAAAAGAAAATCAAGACGCATCCAGAAATGTTTAACTGTTTACTACCAAGGTCTCAGGAATTCCTGAGAGATGCAACTTTACACCAATTATTTTTTTATAAAACATTGTCAGCTTAGTCAGCAGTACCCCTTTGTTTTAGAAAAACAGATGGCATTTACTGGGGTTTTAGATGATGTTAGGATCCTCACATTATCTGGCATGTTAACTGGTTCATCTATACCAGAAACCACCTTGCAATGGTTGGAATTTGGCTCTTTTGTTGAAAACTGGTATGAAATAAGATTCATTCACAGAAAGAAACTCTAAACACATGGTTTCATTGGTTACTTTTCTGGTTTCTGCAACAACCTATACCTGACAAAAGAAATAAAGAAGAAAGGATTTACTTTGCCTGGGCAGTTGGTCAATGCAGGGGACAATTCATGGTGGCATGAATTTGAGACAGTTGGTACATTGCATCCAATACTTTGGAAGCATAAAGTAATGAGTCCTGAAATGGGACTGGCTTTCTCCTTTTTTATTGAGTTCAGTCCATTGATTGGTACTGCTCACATTTAGGGGGTGCTTCCCATCTTATTTAAGTTAATCTAGAAACTCCCTCACAGGCCCCAAAATTTGTTTCCATGGTGATTCTAAATCAAGTTGACAATCAAGATTGACATCACAAGAACATTACTTGCTTTTGTTGTAGTGTGTTTTGTGGACACCCATTCAATCACATTTTAAACTCCTAACAATAGTTGGTTAAATATGAAATATCTGGTTTCATGTCTTCTCTACTTGGAATTATTTTAAATAAATGTAGCCTATATTAATGTAAGTGAGGATGGGAGAAAATTCTAAGGTGTTTATCCCCTATTTAATCATTATAAGGTTATTCTGATAAAACTAAGCATAATAAAAATTTTTAGGCCTGGATCAAGCTCCATGGCCTCTCCATCAACACTTCCTTTTACATTTGAAACCCAAGATGAAAATAAGAAGTTTCTACTGTTCCCATGAAATGGTTCAGATATCCAGGACATTTCAGGCAGGGATTCTCCCAAACTGAACACAATGTCTGAACTTAACCTTTGTTTTCAATCATGTTTCAGATCTGGAATCAGAATCTCATATGGTTTGCAAGGCTCAACACATCCAAGAAAAAAAGATGTTTGTGAAATAGGAAGCCATGGCTTGGGAGTCTCATTCATGTTATTATTTTCCAGGTTCCCTTCTCTGCAATTCTAATTTGACAAACATTTCCCTCAATGTATGGCCATATTTAGTTTTGAACATTTATAGGGCATGGGTTAAAATATCCCACAGGAACTATCAAAGAAACCAGGAACTTGTGTTCAGGTAGCTGAAGTTAGGCCCACGTGAGCTTGTGCAGTCACAGAGCTGCGCCAACAGGGCAAGCAGGATCCATGACTTCCTGAAGGCATCATTGCTAGCCATGCCAAATGTTTGATTTTTCTCATGAGTTCACAGACCATGAGGTTTTCACGTAAGACAAACTTAATGCATTTTGCAACTAATGGAGTGTTTTTTTTCCCATTCTATCTTGTGCCAATCATAATGATTTATAATTACATTTTACATAATGCTTTCTTTCAGAGGTACATTTGACAGAGAAATGACTTCTTTTGAGGTCAAATGCCTTGTGCTCACATCAAAAGACTGACTCCAATGAACCCACCCTCAAGCTGTGTGTTTCTCAGAGCTATGAGGCAAGGGATGGGTGATAAGTGATATGTCAGATGGCTTACAACTTGTTTTTATAATCAACAGTGGGATGCTTGTTATTCACATTACATACATAATAGACATAGCAGGTGGTCTGCTTTTCATTCCTGATGGATCATGAGAGACTGAAGTAAAATGATGTTGTATTCTGTGGTATGTTTCCCCTCAAGCTCTCTACCCAGAATCAAAGAAAATTTAGTGTTGCTGTGATTGAAAGTCATTCATGGAAAGCTCTTTTCTTTTCTATTAAGTCAGTGTACGAAGAAAACAGATTGTGAATACATATTGCTTTTTAAATGTTCTTCTTTGACAAGGGTCTTGATAGATGCTCTGGTTACCTAGGAGATCAGGAAAAAAATGAAAATTGATTGACTTATCAAGTTGATTTTGAGCTGTGCTTCAAGTGGCAGCTGTGTGTGCTACACATAAAATGTAGCTGCCTGAAGTAGGCTTTTTTCTAAATTTACCATATCAGTAATGATACTGCATGGATGTCTAGATAAAATGAAATAGCTATATTTTATTAGAAAATGCAACGTTGAATTACAGTTAAGGGGACAAACATATTTTAAAGAAATAATTATGGTCTGGATGCTTGTTTTCACATGTCACTAAAGTGAGTGCATTGATGATAAAGAAGTCTGTGTCAGGAATCCTCTAACTACTCCTCTTTAGTTCTAATAGCCCTGCCTTCTATTGGCTGAGATTGGGCTGGTGGGAAGAAACCTTAATGGATCTTACTGTAAAAGCAGCTGCAATGTCTACCCTCTCTGTTCCTCATGTAATTTTTCAAGACGACTAGGCAAGACAAACTGCAGATGAAATAAACAGATTTGTTTTCTGAGCCATTCAAACTTCCTGTTAATAGCTTTTCTTTTCCCAGATTGCCATATCTTCTTCTAGAACTTTGTCACTTTTGCAATGTCCTTTCATCACCCACAGTCCTATAACAGTCTGTTCCAGGGCCAAGATATTTCTATGTAATCCTAAGACTATAAAATAGGTGTGCATATCAAACATTCACTGATAATTAATCTTTGGCATATGTATAATTTTATCACTTGATAAGCAAATTTGAGTACTGAGATGGATGCATTTGTTTATTGTGATATAATTTTGACAAAAAAGATGAACTCCTAGACATACCGGACACACAGCAACTTCACTGTTTTCCATGGTGTGTGTGTGTGTGTGTGTGCGTGCGTGTGTATGTGTAAGATTCAATAATGACCCTCAGGGAAGATGTGCCCTCAGGAAGATATGCCCTCTAGATCAATAGCGACAAGACTGTTATAAATATAACCAACTGCTTTCCAATTGAATTTAAGACCCACTACACAGGCTAAGAGGGAAATGATATTTGGTTCTATGAACCTGGACAAAAGCCAATGGCTAGGGTGGTCACAGACCTCCCACCACTATTTATTAAACAGTAGTATTGTTAAACTGCCTTTTAAATAATCCTGTTTATATCCATTGATTAGTATGACTCCTAGCATTCATCCAAGAAGCTTCTTACTGCAGTGGGTAGTAGTTAATATAAAAAATAATAAATGGGCAGAGCTAAGACTAAGTGATGTGGCGTATTCAGCTCCAAATAATACAGCTATATCACAAGCATCAAACAATGAGGGAACATCAAGAAAGAAGTAGCAGAAAGAATATCAGAGCCATAAGATTCAAGAGCTGTGCAGAAAAATGAAGTTTTCTGGACATGCCATAGTGATTATACTTAGGAATTCACTGTAACTGTGATTGATTTTTACATATAACTTGCAATTTTGGACACACTAATATTTCATCCTGGATATGGAAGGACCTATGAGGCCCAACCCCTCAAAGAGGGACTACAGATTGACAATCTGACTTTACAATATCAGTGCTGGGAGTGCTGTTTCTTTTAGAGATTTGGTATGTTGTGGGATATATGATTGTACCATGAAATCAGAGACTATGTTAATAAAGTCAACCTTGAATCAGGGGAAGGAGACAGAAACTAGTTGACAGGAATTAGCCATAGAGAGTACAGAGAAGCCAGAAAAAAGATCGACACAGAGGAAGGAGTAGGGGGACTTCTTTTTAACAGTTTTCTTAGTTTGGGATGGCTGGACCAAAATGTCCTTGTTCTCGTGCTAGGTCTCTGGTCAAAATGAAGATCAACTGGTTGCTTCTCAGTCTCTCTGAGCTAAAAGGTTTTCACCCCAACATCTGACCCCTGCGTCTTTATTAGTAAATGGAACATTAGAGACTTAAGTAAAAACTACATTTGGTGGCAGCAGCAGAGCCAGACCCTACCAGGCCATGGCTTGAGCCCTGGGGCGCAGGACTGTGAGGCTACAGATGGTAGTTAAAACAGCAGTAGATTCAGGTGTGGTCACTAAGCTGACAGAAAAACAAAAATGGTACACAATGGTTGAAGTGTGTTTAGACCATATAGGAAATTGGGAATTCTGTCTTATCCCAAGTCAAAATTCATTTAACACTGTTTTATAAACTCAAGTCTGCCACTCACATGTTTTTAAATCAAATAACCAAACAAAATAAATCTAAAAATATATTAATTTTCAGGAAGATGCCTATATGATTTTCTTTGGGTTCTCCTTCTTATTTAGCTTCTCTAAGAACCCGAATGATAGGCTCAGTGTCCTTTATTTATGGCTAGAAACCAAATATGAGTGAGTACATCCCATGTTCCTCTTTTTGGGTCTGGCTTACCTCACTCAGGATGGTGTTTTCTATTTCCATCCATTTGCCTGCAAACTTCAAGAAGTCCTTGTTTTTTACTGCTGAGTAGTACTCTAATATGTATATATTCCATACTTTCTTCATCCATTCTTC
>NW_026067944.1:3897436-3961100 GCF_014885135.2 Alexandromys fortis
GAGGGAGGGGGACTTGATTGGGGGAGGGGGGAAAGGGGAGGCGGCGGTGGGGAAGAGACAGAAATCTTTAATAAATAAATAAATAGAAATATATATATTAATTTGATGAATACTGGAAAATGATGGTAAAATATTGTCTGTTTCTCATAATTAAATCAAATGCTTCTATAAAAGCAGTGAACTTTCTATCTATAGCAAAAAACACTGAAGTTTATAGCATGCAATAGTCTCATACCTGAGCCGTGGTATTTCAAGCAGCATTCTCCAGATACTGCATGTTCAGAAGCAAGGCTACCATGAAGTCACATGATTGATGAAACCTTGGAAAATGCTGCCAGAAATACATTATGCATTTGTATATGAACCATTCAACAACCTTTCACTAATGCCAACCCCCAAATCCAGCTACACAACCTTGTTTATGATCACAATTCACAAATTTTAAAGCTGTGATCTACAGTTCCAGAAACCTATCTATGGAAATCACCATACTACTAAAGCTATGTGTCAAGTATTTTATCCTTCTCAGGTCCTTGTTCTTATATAACATAATATACATGAAGCTACTCTGATTGACTAAGGTGTTTATGGATAGTTATGTTCATATGAGATGAATTTTTGTGCCTCCTCCAATTCATACGTTGAACTTAAGCCTTGCACAGTAAGATTGAGAAACAGAGTCTGTAAGGGGTGGTTAGAAAATGAAAATGGGCCTTTGTAGATAGCATTGGTCCCTTTATAAGAGACAGAAAGTCCATTCTACAGATGAGAACTCAGGGAGAAGGCACAATCCATAAACAGACACTGGATCTGCTGGCACCTTGATCTTTAACTTCCCAGTTTCTATGAGAAATAAACATTTGTTATTTTTGTGGCTCTGTCTATACTAATTTTTTGTAATGGACCAAACTGATTAATACAGTGGTTTATGGATTATTCCTCAAAGTGTTACTCACACACATGCATATTTTTTCAAGTCTTAACCAAAATAAGACATCCTTATAATGGTAGAATGCAACTTTTTTTCCCTTTGGAAATGTAAAGTATATTGTAAGTAATAGGAGCCTTCCTTTCTTTTCTTTCTCCCATGCATTGAAGTAACCATAAAACTGCAACATGTGAGCCAGGACATATTATATCAGGAATTAATGAAAGCAAGAACAAAAGGAAAACAAAAAGAAGAGAAAAAGGCAGCTAGAATTTTCCATGCCTCCCCTTGTTTTCACAGAAGCCATTGTCCCATGAACATGGGGCACCATGGGAACTTCCTGGTAGTACAGACATGTTTGCTACAAGTTGAAGAAACAATAATAAGAGAATGATGGAACACAGAATGAAGCATGTGAGAGGTAGAGCTGAGAGCACATAACTTCATGCCACATCCAGAATCATGCATAAACCATATCTTGATATACAGAGGAATGAGAGCAGTGAAGTAAAGGGGTGGGATCATGGGAAGAAAATTAATGGCCAATGAAAGATGGCAAAAGACATTAACAATATAATCCACTGATTCTGAACAGGGAACCACTCTTAGAAATGTCACCTTTCACAAAATTAACTCATAAATTTAATGTAACCCCGATCAAAATATGAAGTACTCCTTGAAATTATATTGCAAGACTCAGATTCTTCCAAAAATTTATATAAATAAATACTAATCAAGAAGGACTTTCCTTATTAATATGTGTTATGAAGGTATAATAAAAAGTGCAACAGTTCTACAGAGGTAGACAATTAATCAATAAAAAGAAATAGAATCATAAAGAGTGAAAATTGTTATTAATTGTCATAAATTGTTAATAAAAAGCATGCATGTTATTGCAACACTTGGAAGGATGAAGCAGAATTGCAAACTTGGGGTCAAAATAAATTATAAGTCAACTAAAGTACAAATTTTTTAGTTGAAGGAAAATTCAGGGGTCTTTGATTAAATTTATGGTAAAGAAATTTCTTCTGATATGAAAATGATGTAAATGGTAAAAATTAAAAAGAAAAACAAACTAGTATGACTATATAAAATTTTTAACTTAAAAATATTACATATATATGGCAGAAAATATATCTGATAGGGGTTAATAAAAATATAATGCTATAGAAACTATGAGGCACATGTAAACTCCTCAAAAAGTTGAAATAAAACTGTCATATGACCCATCTTTCTCACTGTATATGTGAAAAGGATTTAAAATAAGCACCTCCTAATTGCACCCTAACATCTATTTTAGCATAGCATAGCATTGTTTCCAATAGTCAAAATGTAGAAATGACCCCAGGACCCACTGCAATGGGACTATTAAAATGTAATATATAAATGCAACAACATTGTTTAGTCTAAAATGAAGAAAATTCTGCTGCTTATGACAATATGGTTGAGTCTGGCAGACATTATGTAAAAATAAAATATGCCAGTCCACAGAAAGATAATCAGTGAATGGGTTCATGAATAAGAGGTCCCTAGAATAATCAAATATACATAGAAAAAGAGAGCACAATAGTAGCTGCCAAGAACTAAAGAGAGGACAAATTAAATTGTTCTTTAATAAGTACAGAGTTTCTGTTGCAACAGATAAGTATATCTGAGAGATCTGCTGTATGACACAGTGCTTATAGTTAGCAACGAATCACGGTGCACTTCAAACTTAGTAAACGGCATGCTAAGCATGTATATTCTTACTAAATATAGACAGACACAGTTATACACATAGTAAACTGACATGAAGGAAATTTTAAGAGGCATTATGTCTGGCTAATTCTTTAATTATCATATCTGTATGCATATATTCAAATTCATCAAAATGTATATATTACATATTTCTATTTCTTTACATATAAACTATAGTTTAATAAATCACTTTAAAAACAACAGAAAAAAACGCACCAAATAACAAATCAAACTAGCAATTTAAAAGAAGAAACATGCAATGTTTAAAATAAACTCATTATTGATTAGGAAAATGCACATTACATAAAACTATGGTGTTATGTTTTGTCTGTCCAATCAACAAAGGTTATAAAGTAACAATGAAGGGCTGGAGTTATAGCTCAATCCTTGACTAGCATATACCCCACCAGCAACACTAAACCACAGACATACACTCCACACACACACAAACACACATTATAAGAAGTAGTGCCAACTGACACAGGATTCCAGAGGAAAACTTAGAAGCATTTCCTAAAACGTTATGTACAATATAAAATGGTAGAATATACCGTATTTAAGAAAGTATTCCAAGGCAATATCTAGAATATCCCATCTTTAGGAAAGTATCCCAAGAAAATACCTTACAAGGTGTGTGCATGGTGACATTTATTAGAACATTCTGATGTAATAAAAAAATAAAAGTGCTGTACAACACCATCAAAATGGAGTGTTGTTGAGTAAGGACATGCACATCTACACAATTGAATATAGCACACTACTAATAAGCTAGTATTGATTATATGGTTATGTACATGAAATGATAATTCAGACATATTTAAGATTAAAAATACATCAGGATAGGAAGACTGTGTTGCGATAGAATTTATGTTAGTAATTCATGTGAAGGGGCTGGCAGTGTGTGGTATGGTGATAAGGTACGTGTTTGCTGGGCATGGTGCCCTAGATTCTATCTCTACACCGCAAATAAAATAAAAATCCATCCTAAACATTTTTTCTTACCATGGCTCTAAGGAATATATATATATATATGTACATATATCTTAATTTATTAGAATTAGATCCAGATTTATACTGACTAAATTCATGTGGGACAGAAAATTTCCCCTTTTATAGTTCTGCTCTCCTTCTGCCAGTTTTATTACTGTCACAATATTGCTTCTATAAATTTAATAAACTCAATAACATGTTATACAGACATACCTCAGAAACATTTGATTCCAGACCGCAGCAATAAAAATAAATATTGTAATAAAGCAAGCCACACAATTCTTCTTTGCTTTCCAAGTGCTTATAAAAGATATAACTCTACTGCACTATATTCCATAAAGTATTCACCTGTGTTATATCTAAACACACACACACACACCTCAATTGAAAGTTACCTCATTTCAAAAAAAATAGTAACAGTCCTTCCGTGAACAGTAATAGCTTTTGCTAACGTAGGGTCTTGCCTCAGTGTTGATGGCTGCTAACTGCTGGTGACTAAAAGATAATTATGACAATGACAATTTCATTTTTCATCTATTTTAGTTTCTTAGCGCTTAAAAGTACTCATGTGTATTCTCATTGAATATGGTCCTGGGCTGCACGTGGCTACTTCTCTGATGGCAAGTGACACTACACATTCTTTCATATGTCTATTGACTGTTTATGTCTTATTTTTAGAGAACTGTCTATTTAATTTATTAACCAATGCGTTGATTGGGCTGTTTGATTTCTTGTTTACCTTTTTGAGTATTTTTATATCCTAACTATTAATCTTCTCTCAGGTATATAGCTACCAAAGGTTCCCCCCACCAAGAATTTAATGTATGTTAAGCACATCCTCTACAACCTATAATTCTTCCCTTTCTCCTTTCTCAAACCTCCTGTTAATCCCTTTGCTACTATAGTTTTGCTTCTACTTAATATCATCTCATATATGTGTATATGCATATATATATACTCATTATTATTTTATGTACTCATATGCAACCTAGTGATGTGGGATTCCCTTCTGTATGCTGTGAATACCATTGGTTAATAAATAAAACTGTCTTAGGCCTGTGATAGGGTAGAGCTTGGCTGGGAAAACTAAATTGAATGCTGTGAGAAAGGAGGCAGTCAAAAAGAAGCCATGTAAACCAATGGTAATAAAACATATTGACAGTATCCAGAGGGAAATCCTACATCAGAGAGGTCATATTCTCAGTGTTGTGACTACTAGTAAGTTTGTCTTGTTCAAATAAACATACATCTCCTACCAATACTCATATAAGCAACCATAATTAAACTCAGTAGGTCACAAAGAAGAGACGTGAAAATAGGAGACATTCTTGAGAAGAATGAGTTTGTCAGAGTGGGAGGGGAGAAAGGATAATGTGTGTGATATTATCAGCACTGTATATATGTAAATGAATTTACCATATATGTATATACAGTATTTTGAGGTACACACAATATGTATGAATATGTAAAAAGTGGAAAGAATAAATAAAAGGAAAGACTAAGAAGTACTGCCCCATGATCAAAACTCTTGGGTGCAAGTAGCTTCATCTTCTGGGAGTCAGGGAGAACCACACATGGGTATCATCTACTAGAACCTTTCTGACTGAATCTTACTCATTGTAACAATTTGGTACCTTGTAAGAAAAATAGTTCAATGTGCTTGAATTTCCTGAACTTTCTTATCTTTTTTAAACTGGATTTTGAATGGCCGTCAGGAGACAGAAGGGTGGAATATGAGGCAAGCACAGAGGGAGAAAAGTTGTATTTACATATCCACAGTTGAAATTCTTCCTGTGGGTTAGGGATGAATTCTAACACATAGCCAATAGTAATTTGTAAATGACTGTACACCAACTTGTTCCTTTCTATCCTATATTATTATTAAAATAGGCCTTAATGGTGGAAAAAAAAAAAAGAAGCCATGTAGTCCTGCCAGAGACAGATGCTGGAACTTTACACAGTAAGCAACAGCCTCGTGGCAATATGCAGATTAATGAAGATGGGTTAATTTAAGATCTGAGTTAGCTAGAAATACACGTAAGCTATTGACCAAACAGTATTGCAAATAATATGGTTTCTGTGTTATTATTTCAGGAGTCTGGGTAACCAAGAAATGAACAAGTGACCTTATACAACAAATTGGCACCCAATGTGTCAACTATAGCCATGTAATACTTCTGCGTGATTGCCCAGGTAGCCAGTTTTCTCTGTCATTTGTTCCATATTTTGGAAGTTGTTTGACTGCACTTCCTGCTTACACAAGTAATATTATTTCCCTTCTGGAGTCCTTGATGGAATTGAAAAATAAATAACTATAGTTATAGTTTCCTTAGTTATGACAAAAGATAAAATATATATAAATGTTGTAACTGTAATTCTTGCTTGATACTTGTTTAGTTATATGTAATTTTACTGTGTTAAAGATAAATCCTTTCTTTTTATTTAAACAGAAAAAGGGAGGTGATGTGGGATTCCCCTCTGTATGCTGTGAATACAATAGGTTAATAAAGAAACTGCCTTGGCCTGATAGGGTAGAACAGAGCTAGGTGGGAAAAACTAAGCTGGATGCTGGGAGAAAGAAGGGTGGAGTCAAGGAGAAGCCATGTATCCCTGCTGGAGACAGATGCTGGAACTTTACACGGTAAGCCACTGTCACTTGGCAATACACAGATTAATAGAAATGGGTTAAAATTACGTAAGAGTTGGCTAATAAGAAGCTAGAGCTAATGGGCCAAGCAGTGATTTAATTAATACAGTTTCTGTGTGGTTATTTTGTGAGTAAGCTGCTGGACAGCTGGTAAACAAATAAGCAAAGTCCTACTACAAATTAGTCACTGTAAAAGATAGAAAACATAAAATATCTTTATTTCTGAGACTTTTTAAATTCACTTAAAATGATAAACTAACATTGCATACATTTACCTGCAAGCAACATTACTTCTTCATGTATGCAAAATTTTCCATCATTTATTTATACTACTTTTTTACCCATTTTTTATCTGTTTGGGGATGCATAAAAGCTATTGAGAAAGTGTTAAAATATATATGGATGGTCAAGGATCTCTATGCTATATAGACTAGGAATTCTTTGGATGAATACTCAAGAGTGGTGCTGCTGGGTCAGATGTTAGATTTAGTTTTAACTTTATGAGTAACCTCTATACCAACCTGCAAAGTGGCTGGGTTATTTTTCATTCCCACTGGAGATGTATTAAGGGTGCCCTTTCGCTCACATTTTAACATAATTTGTTTGTTTCCTTAATGACACCATACCGACTGGGATGAATTGGAATTTTGATATAGTTTTTGATTGTCAGTTCTCTGATGTCTAGAGAGGCTGAACATTATCCTATGTGATTACTGGCCATTTGTATTTCATATAAGAACTGCCTTTTCATTACATTAGCCATTTTATTGAGTTGTTTGACTTCTTGTTTGGTTTTGTTGTTTTCTTATAAACTCGATAACATGGTAAACAAACATACCTCAATAATTTCTTATATTTCTTTGCAAATTGACCATCTATAAGATGAATAACTTCATTCAAGTAACTGCTTCATTTGCTACACAGAATCTTTTAATTTTATAAAGTCCCATTTGTCATTGTTGGCATTATTTCCTGAACAATTGCAGTCCTGTTTAGAAAGTCCTTGCCTTTGAGTGTATCTCGAATTGTTTACCCTGCATGTTTACCCCACATTTTTTCTCTAAATATTCTGGATTTGGGAGCTTACACTGGGGGCTCTGGTCCATTTGGACTTGGTATTTGTACAGGGTTAGTGACAGGGCTTCAGTTTCATTCTTCTGCATGTAGATATCCAATTTTACCAGCAACAGTTGTTGAAGAGGTTGCCATTTTTCCAAAATATATTTTTGAAATCTTGTCCTGAATAAAAGAACTGTAGCTATACTGGTTTGTATCTGAATAGTTCAGTCCATCTATATGTACTCTGGTATAATCAGAAATCAGGTAGGGGTCATATCTCAATCATTTTTATGTTTGATAAAGAATTTTTTTACTACACAGTATTTTTTGTTTCCACATGAATTTAAATTTTTGTGTGTGAAAAAAATGGCATTGGGGTTTTGATGGGAATCACAGTAAATCTATATATTACTTTTTGAGGTATAGTCATTTTCATAATATTAATACGTCCAATCAATGAGTGTGGAAAGTCTTCATCTTCTAGTGTCTTCCTCAATTTCTTTCTTCAATGTGTTTTGGAGTTTTGTTGTTGTTGTTGTGTTTCATTTTATGGGTCTTTCACACACTTGGTTAGACTCAGTAGAAAGTATTTGATGGTAAAGAGGCAATTGTGAATTGAACTATTTTCCTGATTCCTTTCTTATTATATTTGCTATTGGCATATGAAAGATATATTAATTTTTTTATTAAGTTTGTATCCTACCACTTGTTTGCTACCATCAGCTTTCAGAGTTAGTGTTTTCATTGAGTCTCTTGAATCTCTTTTATATAGAATCACATAATGTTTAAATGCAGATACTACCTTCTTTGCTGTTTATACCCCCTTTCCATTCCTTCTAGGTAAGTTTTCAAGCACATCATAGTTTGAGTGAGAATGCCTCCCCCATTCCAAGTTCATGGTTGAATACTTGGCACACAGTCGGTGAAACTGATTGGAAAGATTAAGAGGTCTGGCTTTTTGGGAGGGGGTGTGTTACTGGGAAGAGCTTTGGGGTTTCAAAAAATCCACACTATTCTCAGTGTCTCTTTCACTGTTTTGTGGTTGTGTCTCAAGAAGTGAGCGCAATTACTTCTCCAGTCCCATCCTGCCTGCCTGCAGCTGCGCAGCACTGTGTATATATAAATTTGTAAATGTTTGGCGGGTTGTTCTTTTGTTTACCCTGGAGACTAGCTAGGTGTCTTGAGACAACTGACATTTATAGGAATTAACCTGAGCCCCTCTAGTTATAAGAGCTTAGAGACCTCAGCTGTCACTTCTATTTCCATGGAAACCGAAATCACGTTTCCAAAATGAGATTAGTCACTTAGAAATGATATTTTTTTAAAATGAAAGAATCACTGCCCACCAATAACCTTGTTTGAAATAGAGTTTTGTATAAAGTCATTTTCTTGCTTATTCACAATTAAATACCTGTCTCCATGGTAGCTGATTAATAAACTACCAAGACAGAGCTGAGCTCAGAAGTCCCTTCTGGCAGCATCTACGTGCTCAGCACCTATAGTGCTGCTGGTAAATCCACCTGCAGACTGAGACTGGAAACACACTTCTGTAATAAAGGACAATGACTGAGTCCACTTGCACACCTCCCACAAATGAGGCACACACAAATTAAATGCTGCAACATGAGAGATTGTGCAACAGTGACAATATTTATTATCTGTCAGCTGTCTACAATGGGGTCGAGAACATGGATGGCACTTTATAACTGTTATTTCCATCCTCCATAATCTTTTGGAGTTGTTGCTCACACAGGAATTGGCCAGGAATGTTATCATGAGGCAAGCTGGGATCCTGACTGCTCAAGAACTAAGGCTTTCCTCTCATCCCTTTCAAAGTGAAGACTGGGACAAGAAGAGAAGAATCCATCCCTATCCTCATCCCAGCACTGGAGAGCACACACCTCGACATCTGCAAACACAGAGTATAAATGTGAATCAGGGGAGAGACTCGGACACCTAAGAAGTATTTCAGGACTCATTTTTTTGTTCAGGTGCCTCTTAAATCCAGAACTGGAAACTGACCTCAAAGGCAGCAATTGTCAATGGAACTTCAGACAATATTACTGTCTTCTTCCTCATCGCCTCTCACCAGCAAACACAGCCTTACACACAAACCACGGCATCTTAGAATACAGCATTTGAAAACTACCACGGTTCTTGATCTCAATGACAAGCAACCTTTCTAAACTCTTGAAAGCACTACTCAAACAGAATGAACAAAACTGGCATTGAATATATGCACTAGTTTACTCTGTGATGGTGTTCTTCTGGTTTATTTGTAAACATAAGTTTTTACTGCTGACTTAGGCATGAGTGACTGACCATGCATTCTTCAGAAACTCGGGGAAGGAAGATAACAGTGGTCATTTATGTTTCATTTTGAACAAATTTTCTTGGAGTTAAAAATAAATTTTCCAGAGCTGAGGACAGCCTTAATAGAAATTGGATCAATTTCAACATTAAAACAGCTGTCTTCCACATTTTTCTCAAGCAAAATGTAGATAGAAAATGATAGAACAGATTTTTGTTTTCTCCAGGCAAAGTAAAATGAAGGATTTTAATGTTAGTACAGGAAGAAAAAGAGGGGACAATTCCCCAAAGAGTGACTTCATGCTCAATTTTAATTTATGTCAATATTTTGCTATTGAAGTAGAAATAGAAGCCATGGGATAGAACATTTATCAAGGGGAGAAGCAGAGGCAATTCTGACATCACAATGAAACCCTGCTTAACCTCAAACCACTTGGGTTCTATGGAGCAGAGAACAGTTATTACTATTTTAAAGAATTTAAAACCTGGTGTTTGAAGATGTGATCACTCTGTTTGGTAAAATCGCAAAGTGTATCCAGATACCCAGCACTTTGACAAAAAATATTCAGTATAATTCCTTGAGAGACAGAATAATTTTCTAAATAAAATGCAACTTAAATGTGGAAGTCATTACTGTTAACATTTTGTCTTTCACATTTCAGATCTTTAAAACTGCAAAAGAATTTCCAACCCTCTGTGCTCAGCCATGATTAGAGTCACCAATCAATCCAAATAAGTTGCATATAATAAACCAAAATCAGCAGGATTGGAGAAAATGTATCCCAAATGGATCAGCCAAAAAAACTATAAACATAATCATACTTGAAATGTTATAATTTAAAGGCAAAAATTCAAAATAGAACCAGCTAATACAAAAAGTAGAAGACAAAAAGACCCTGAACTAGAAAGCTATATGTTTAGCTACAATTTTTTTACTAACCCAGAAAACAATCATTAAATGTTTCAGTTTTCCAGTAAATTTTATTTAACAGAAAGTATCAAAACATCCTTCAAGAGGTGGGGAGACGATTCAACGGATAAAGCCCTTCCTTACAATCATGAGGACTGGGGTTCAGATTTCCAGCACCCATCTACCAAGCTGGGCATTTGTGGTGGACCACCTGTAGTGCCTAAGTTGGGGAGACAGAGACAGGGGATTCCTGGGGCAAATTGACAAGTTGGATGAGCTGAGCCCAGAGCCCTGGGTTCAACAATAGACCTTCTGTATAAATACAGTGGAGAGCAATTTAGGACAATGCCCTATATTAACTTGGGTCTCTATAGTCACACTCGTGTATATAAATGAGCATTCATACTCATACACATGTACATCCACACATGTGCAAATACATATACACACGGGAAATAGAACACTCATACACAAAAAATAAAAGAAATAAAAGCGAATTACCACCAATACATGTCTACATTGAAATTTTTTCTTTTTCTTGTAGTCCTCCCTGTCATTGTGAGTAGACTGGTCCCCAGATGGTAACCACACCATAACCTTCTTTATAAATTATTAACATTTTATGTTATGTGAGAAAGAGATTTTTGAAGACATAATTAAATTTATAGGCCTTAACAAAGAACATTATCCTTACTGTAGAAATGGTCCTGATTTGATATCACAAGTCTCCAAAAGCAGAGAACAGTCTGCAATTAGGAGAGAAAGGAAAACAAAGGAGATTCCAGCATGTAAGGTTAGGTCACTACAGATGCACAAATTCGCAGTTGGTGTTCTATGCTGCTTGCAGTAAATAGTTATAGTAATAATAAAAAACAAGTACATCTCAAAAGAAAAACTATTTTTCTTTGACCTCTTGTCTCCCATTTATCTTTTTAAGAAATTTCAAAACTTTAACAATGACTTAAGATTTAATTCCAATGAAGGTATGTCTGCATTAAACTGACAACTCAAAATCTTTTTGGGAAACCTCCTGCTATATCTGGATTTATATGGATGAGTACGAAGCACTAACAATACAGAAACTAAGAAAGTTCAATAGTCTGAAGATGTAGTTTTCTTATCTATAAGTTGGAAAAACATAACTTCTCTGGTATAGCTGTCCTGAGAACTGAAGATGTTGAATCTATCTTAATCCCCTCTTCCCAGTTGTCCTTAGAAGCTTTCTACATGTTGAAGTTCTAAACTTTTGAAATGCTGTTTGTTGTTTGTGCCATGATACAGAGAGCAGGTTTATTAAAAAAAAATAACAATCTTTAAATGTGCCCTGAAACATATTCCCAAGAACCCTTCTGTAAAAGTCAGGGTTGATGTCATAGCATCATCGTCTTCTCATGACTCTGATGGAAGATGAGTACCTTCTCAAGTTCAGATGTCTTCAGAACATAGCATAACCTTGTACTCATGAAGTTATCTATAGCCACAGTGATCTGCTCAAGACTTGCACAAAACTGGGCCTCTCAGTGTTTCATCAAGAATGAGGGACACTTTCCATTGAGACCTTAGCAATTGAGGCTTGTGGAAGAAGGCTGCCACTTTCTTCATCAGAGCAGTCCCAGATAAAAATTACCCTGGCCTCCATGAATAACATCCCACACACACGCGGGCAAGAAACAATAATGAAATGCAATGTGTCACACACAAAAAGATGGCATGTAAGTTGGACAAGGGTCTTTAGATAAGAGAGCCAGAGGGAACACTATGTGGGAGGAGAGTGGGGAGGTAACATCTCTAAAATTCATTACATAAATTTGTAAAACCATCACAAAATTAAAAATGTAAAAGAGTTCAGATTTACACGGACTGACCATCCTACAAGTTGAAAGAAAAAAGTAAGTTTGAAATTTTATTTACTATATTAGAAAAAGAAGAGGGACATATCTCTGCCTAAACAAAACAAAGAAACAAAATACTTGATAACAATATAGCAATTAAGGTCAAGGGCACAGTTGTGAAGCTGAACATATGCAGTGAATCCACCCAATTCTAATGTAAAATATTGCAGTATTGATGTGGGACTCCTCTCTGAATGCTGTGAATGCCATTGGGTAATAAAGAAACTGACTTGGCCTAATAGGGAAGAACAGAGCTAGGCAGGGAAAACCAAACTAAATGCTGAGAGAAAGAAGGTGGAGTCAGAGAGAAACCAGGTAGCCTCCTTGAGACAGACACTCAGAGCAGAACTTTACCTGGTAAGCCACAGCCACATGGTGGTACACAGATTAATGGAGATGGGCTAGTTTAGGATATATGAGTTAGCCAGAAATATGCTTAACCTATTGACCAAACAGTATTGCAAATAATATGGTTTCTGTGTGATTATTTTGAGGTTGAACATCCAGAAACTAATGAGTAGCCTCCTAGAACACAGGATAGAATGCATACTGACAACCTTATCATTAGAGAGCTGTTAGGAAACAATTGCAACATTTGTAACTTGTTAGATTGATTATATGAGTTGGTTTATAGACAGAATGACATTAGCTATCTCCACACTGACACATGAAAGGTGCCCAGAACATGTCTGTTCAATGAGTGATGAGCGCAGCATTATGTCTGGACTTAAATCTAACTTGGAGATTCCTGGAATAATGCATTTTTATGATTAAGATAAAAATGATCAATTTTCTCTGACCATCCTTTACAGACATCTAATTAAAAGTAGAGAAATTCAAAAAACAATAAGCAAATTAATTCTTTCACTTCATTATATATTTCAGTTTACTTTTGTCCAGTTAACAAAAGTCCATCTTTCATAGGCACTTTACGTTGAAAAAAATTACATGGCATTGTTGAAAATATAGTATATATTAAACTTTATTATACAAAATTATATATAGTATCTATTAAATTGTATTATTTAAAATTATTTTAGGATACATGCTAGGCAATTGTAAAAAGTAAAACAGATGATTTCCTGGCTAGGTTATTAATAAGGGCCATAAAGCTCAGAGAACTTTATACAAAATATATTGATTGATAAAATGATGCAAGAATCCTAGGGTTTTGGATACTAAAGCAAGGGGGGAGTGGCATGCAAAGGTGGTCAGAGAAAACCTAGTTAAAGAAGTGACATTTAAATGTCATTTAGCCCTTGTGGGTAAGGACTTTCCCAGTACTTCATGAGGAACCATCCAGGCCAGAACACTGAAGTCAAGTCATGAGTTCAGGAAACATGGAGTCTGAGGATCAGAAAAGGACAATTGGCATGTTAGGGAGAAAAATCAGCCATCATTTGGTCAGTACAAGCTCTTACTAAACATTTTAAAGCGAGAAATGGAGGCTGCAGAATCTGAGTACATATCTTTTGTAGTCAAGCAAGTTTTCCTGTGGTGGACTAGGGTTGTACTGGTCGAGCTGCTGGAGAAGACAGTCCTGTGGTAATCCACCCTCAAACAACCCAGGCTGATCCTAGGACAGAGGATCACCGTCAACCTACAGAGTGGTATTGCTGAGTACAACATCCCCTGGACAAAGAGGGGTCAAGCTAGTGCCTGTGTGAAAGCTTCCCCCCTAGGTTCTAGTCTCTTTTGTAAGGGAAGGTACTCAGCAGGGAACTGAAAGAGTAACCTGGACACCAACCCAGCCACAAAACCTTCAACCTACCATCTACCCTGCCTTCAAGATGTGCTGGGGCAATGATGGCACAGTATTTGTGGAAGTGGCCAAACAACAACTGATTTAACTTGAGGCCCATTGCATGAGAAGGAACCGCTGCCCTACACGGCCTAGATGGTCAGGAACCAGAGACTGGATAACGCAGAGAACTAGGATAGAACTAAGCACAACTGGTCAAAAACAAACCAATGAAATGACTCCTAGTGATGTCATTTCATAACTCTGTGTCTTGTCCAGTCATCATCAGAGAAGCTTCCTTCAGCTTCAGATGGGAGTAGGTACAAAGACTCACAGATGTTCAGTTGTTTCCTCTTGGAGACCTATTCTGGAGAGTAAGTGGATCTGGTAAGAGGGGAGGTGGAGGGAGTTAAGAGGAGTGGTGGAAAGGGAAACTGTAACCAGGATGTAGTGGATGAGTGAAGAATTTATTTTCAATACAAAAAAAAAATGTAAAGCAATTGCCTAAATACAAGAAGAAATGGGTTTAACACATTTGTATTTCATCTTATTCTTCGTTAGTTCATGCTGTTATTTTAATGATTGTATTGTTCTCTGTTGTATATGTATATTTAAGAATTGAAGAACTTTCTAGTACAATATATTCTATATAAACTAACAATATTAAGGTATCACTAAGCACCAGTATGGTGGCTCACACCTGTTTTCCTTGGACTCAGCAAGTAGAATGAATTAATGAACTTAAAATAATGAGTTCCCACTAAACCAGAGGGTCAGAATTCTTATCAGATGACATGGAATAACACTTCAATTAAACTATCGATAATGCCAATAAAGAGGTGTATCTTAGTCTATATAAAACAATAATACTATATTGGTAATGGTGCTGTCATTAGAATATTCATAAGATGGGTGGTATAGCTACTGACACACACATCTTAGGAGAATTCAAGATTGCAAACAACTTTTCTCATCTTTTATCAATATGGAAAACAGGAAATAATTCAAAAAAGAGAGAAATGGAAATAAAAATATTGACTTTATTATTTTAAGTTCATTGAAAAATGTGAATTTGTATCTGTAAATTCTGTAAAAGAACTTGCCAAACCTGTCCCTACATAAGTATACACAGAAGAAAAACATTGAATCTACAGAATGAATGCTTGTTATCCAAGATTGGTCACCTGTACTGGCCCATGGCAATGAAAAGGGAAGAGGGAGATCCCAAGGGTCCGACAGAGAAACTAAACCCTGATGTCAAGGATAGTCTTTTCTTTTCAGAGTTTAAAATTAAGAGAGTGGGGATGAGGCCAAGATCACTACCCTAGCAGATCTCTCTCTTTATGAAAATAGGAAGCACATGAAAAGGAGAGTTCTCCATCACTAAGTTCCTCTCTGTGACCTGTGGGGCAGAGCCAGTAATGTGCTTTCATATAGTAAAACATTACAAGGACTTAAAATTACATCCATCTTCAAGAAATAAGAACCCATTGAGATTTGATATATAATGCCCAAAAAAAATCTCATTGGCACTGTAATATTGTTAAAATATCAAATTACATTTTCAGGATTTATTTTGTATTATCAAATTAACTTATTATACTGAACATGCAAATAAAAAAATGACATAGTTACAAATGGTGAAAAGAACATGAAGACTTCTTCCTCCAAGTTAGAAGAATTAGAAGAATGCCCCAAATGAAGAGAAGTTGCACCCAAATTCAGCACTGACAGTGCTGAGCAGCACAGAGAAAACTCCTTCAGGTTTGCACTGTGTTCGTCTCTGTGATGAGAGGCAGGGAAGGGAAATTCACAGACTAGCATGGGATGTACTCTCCTTCTTCAGGTTTACACTTCTGACGGTAAGTGTACGTTGGTATAAGATCTGAATATAAATAATGATATCGTACAAATACACTACTAGCAAAGCCTTATGCAACCTAGCTGTAATTTTTCTTTTATTTATTTATTTATTTATTTATTAAAGATTTCTGTCTCTTCCCCCCCAGCCGCCTCCCCTTTCCCTCCCCCTCCCCCAATCAAGTCCCCCTCCCTCGTCAGCCCAAAGAGCAGTCAGGGTTCCCTGCCCTGTGGGAAGTCCAAGGACCACCCACCTCCATCCAGGTCTAGTAAGGTGAGCATCCACGAAACTGCCTAGGCTCCCACGAAACCAATAGGTACAGTAGGATCAAAAACCCATTGCCATTGTTCTTGAGGTTTTTCTAAGACAGGTAAAGTCACGCTGTAATGAAAGCTGGACTCTATAAAGGAGTGGGTTCCCAGTGCTAAGCCTCCTTCTAAAGTGAGAGACGTTCAGGAGTTGGTCAGAGTTGGGTGAAAGCAGGCTGGCAACAGATTTCAAAAGATGAGACATAACAAAAATGTGGACACTGATACAAAGAACTAAAGTACTCATTAAATATATATTAATAGAAGGATAGTGAAGTGATGCTGTGGGCTCTAGTTACAGAACATAAATACATTACCTGTGCGCTTCTTTTTGCTCCTGCCTTCACCGAACTACACTGATGCACCTTTATAGGGAGCTGTGGCATTTTGAAGTGAAACTGTTACTGGATAGGAAGCCTTGTAAAGCAAACTCACTGTGCCCATTCAGTTCATGAAATTTGAGTTGCACGTAAATTGGAGAGTCCCAACTTGCATAAGAAAAAACAATCTGGGTGGGGGAGATTGAAAATATAAACATCTGAAGCTACACCGGGATTCCTTGGGAAGGAAAGGAAGCTATCAAGGGTGTCAGTGAGACAAAGAGTTGTTTTTAAGGTTTGGAAATGTAAAATAACCTGATTCACCCCTGCATAATAGGTTGTAGTCTCTGAACACAGGTCAGTGTGTCATTGTTTGCATGGTTATCCAGAATACCACACTAACAATGCCCCATACTGGTACTATTTTAATTCAGTTCTTTGGATGAATACCTCAGTCATTCGACAACCAGAACCTTGGTGATTAAAATGAGCTAGAACTGTTGGTAGCCATGTAAAGACTGTAAGATGGAAAACTCCTCATAAACCATTGCATGCATGACTCCCAATTCCCGTGTTGTAGCCAGTGTAGCCCTAGTTTAAAATATCCCCCTATAATCTCAGCAGAACTAAGCTAGCCAATGCTGAGATGACCTAAATTTAACTGAAGCTTAAGCTTACGGACCAAAATTCTACATATCATTTCTTATCAATTCCAAGTCAGATAGATCATCAGGCACACACACACACACAAATTTCACAAAGCACTGAATATTTTTTAAATATTATAAATTACATTTAACTGTGGTCTGCTCAAGATGAAAGGATTTTTTATATTGTTTCCAAACTACAAATGGTGGTTTTCTATTACCAAAACAACTCTCTTGTATTTAATTTAGCTTTTATTGATAGCCATGTGCAGCTATGTTAGCCAACAGAATAATTAAGTCTGAAATCTGAGAGACTTATTCTGGCAATATGCACTTTTTTTTCCTTTGCAACAAAGTGCTCCCAGTAACCCATGCATTCGCTCTTTATTCCCTGTACTTGTGTTCAGTATGCTGCAAACTACATACTGTATTTGTAGGTTGTAGGACACATGCTGTAAGCTCTCCTTTTCTCACTGATGTGACAAAATACCCAGCATAGGCAGTTAAAGGATGGGAAGGTTTCTTTTGGCTGAAAAATCCATGACTGAGAAAGCATGGCAGCAAGAGCTGGAAGCACACCAGTACATTGCATCCGTGGTCAGGACACAGAAAGCAATGGATGCTGGAACTCAGCTCGCTTTCTCTTTTTTACAGACAGAGTACATGATTCTAGCTGGTAGAATGCTTCTGTCCACACTCAGAGTTGATCTTCTCAGCTTATTAACCCACCTAGAAAGTTCCTCACAGACTTAGCCCTGAGGTTTGTTTCAACCAGAATTCTAAATCCCATCAGGTTGACAATCAAAACTGAAAACCCTTCAGAATGAGTGAGGTACAGAGCCTATGTTCACAAAGGAAAATGCAGCAGAAGAAAGTGATGAGACGCCACTGTCAAGTTAAGAAATAGAACAAATACGTTGTAAGCATATAAGGGATTTCTGAGACCCAAGGAAGTACCAGGCTACTCTTAATGGAAGAGGGAGTGACAGAGGAGTCGTGTGAAGATAGAATACACCATCAAAATTAGAAATAAAATGTTGATAGGGGAAGAGAAGAAGAAAGTAAAAGTGGTCCGAAGAAAGATGACAGGCAAAGGAGGTGGAAAGGAAAGCATTAGTAATGAAATACAAAGGCATGGGTGGACTAACACCATGTTGCCTGAAGAGATGAGGCCAGGTGAAATCAGAGGAGCTACTCTGAAATGAGTGGGCTCAGCACTTTTCCATCACACACTAGCAGACCTTGGGGGCTATGAACTGCAGGGAAATAAAGTCCCTATTCTAAGTTTTAAGAATAAACATTTTATGACTGGAGACCAGATGTGCACATTTTGAGGAGAAAAGGGGACAAAGTACAATAAATGACAATGGTGGTAAGGGTGGAAATGAGAAGTTAATGATTTTGGAGATGCCAAATAGATGGATTTTCTAAATGAAATCAAAATGTAAATTTAATTTTCCCATGAATAGCTTTTTCTGAAGTATGTCAAGTCTAAATGAAGCAGAAATATCCAAACTGTTGTTTACTGATTGTTTCCAGATGTTCTCAGATTCTATTTTACTTATCTACATGGAATGATGGAAAGTGTTTTAAAAAGATTGAGGGAGAAGCTAGTAGTTTCTTCTGTCACTCATCTGAGGCATCACGGCAAATACCTCAAATTCTTGAAAGCACAATAGATAGGGTGTGTCTTCAGTTAGCCAGAGGAAGACTTTATGAAGAAGCAGAAACCAAGGCACAGGAGAGAACAAAAGCCTTTTTCCAGACAGAGAAGTAAGGAGATGTTGACAACTTCTGGAACTACTTTCCCAATCTGACTTTTTTCATGTAAATGGTGGTGTAATCTTAATTTCCAGCTATTTGGTAACTGAATTAAAATAGATCAAACAGCCCAGAAATAGATCAAGAAAGTCATAGAAACATCTGAGGTACTCGTTAGAATCAGCACTTAAAATTGAGACCCTAGAGTTTTTTCTGTTAGAATTTTGTTTCTTCTGAATGTTTTTATAAATTCTTGAATCAAAACATTGTCTGCCACACAGTATTAAAAACTACTGATATACCCAATCAACTCTCTGAAATAAATGATTAAAGCAAATGAGAAAAAAAAAAAAACAATCACAAGAACAGTGAGAATATGACAATGTCCATGGACATTCCATGATAATTAAACCAAAAACTTTCTATCTGGAAAATAAACCTCAAGGCACTAGAAACAAATTCAAGACAAGCCTTTATAAAGCTACGCCGAAGTACCCTGGTGTCAATTCCTACATAAAAAACAGCACTACCAACCACAAGTGTATGTACCCACTCAATCTGAAAAAGAAGGCCCTCCCCTGTTAGAGCATAGCCACAGCTTAATCTGTGAAGTTACTGCTAAATGTTTATAAACTGAAATAAATTAATTCTTGATTTGAGATTTGCATGTATGGGGTGTGGCGGTGGGGTGGGGTGTGTGCATGTGTGCTTATATCTCTTGCATACATATGGGCTCATTCCAGATATTCTTTCTCTACTTTTAATTTCCTTTTATTCTGACTAAATTGTATGGCTTTATGGAGTTAATTCTCATGTAAAATATGAAACACATATCGATCATTCCCTTAATGACTGCATAAATAAAAGTTTTTATTTCACTTCAGCTTCAAAGGTGGCTTTCCTCTTTTAAAGGCTTTGCAAAATGTGAATATTATGTTAATTTGTATAATCTTGTATTTAACAAGTCTCTTGATTAAATACTTTCATAGTCAAAAAGAAATATAGTATAATTATGTACTCTGAATACATTTTCTCATAACAGCATACATTTGAGATTTTGAGGGAAAGTTGTTTGTATTGATGGAGGAATAAAAGCCATTAAGAGATTAAACATAACGTGATTTCACTTCATATTCCCTTTATTTTTGCCAAGCTTTTCTCTAAGCATTAATATTAAAGGTCATAAATGGGTGAGCTGGAAGCAGGACATAAGAGAGACAAAGCACAATAGATAGGGTGTGTCTTCGTTAGCTAGAGCGAGACTTCATGAAGAAGCAGAAACCAGGGCACAGGAGAGAACAAAAGCCTCTTTCCAGACAGAGAAGTAAGATGTTGACAACTGCTGGCACTACTTTCCCAATCTGACTTTTTTTTTCTATGCAAATGGCAGTATCCTGGTCTCCTTTCTTGTAGCTGTGGCAAAACACCCATACAGGACAATTTTGAAGGGAAGGAGGCTAGCTCAAAGCCCAGGTTCAAGTTAATTATGCCAGGCAAATCACAGGTAGCAGGAACTTGAAGAAAGTGCTGCCCACAGCCAAGGGCAGGAAGAGAGTAAATACATGCAGGCTCCCACTTGTCTCAGTCCATCTTCGTTTTTACACAATCAAGGACCCAACCCGGGCAATGGCACCACCTACTTCCAGGCTTGGTCTTCCCACCTAGATTCCCTACAGACATGCTACAGTGAAACCTTGCAGACACTCCCCCTCTGAGACTCTCTTCCCTATTGTGGCCAGTGGACCATACGGGAAAAAACACAAACAGCAGGCAAATGTATTTGACAAAAGATTAACAGATTAGATGGGATAGTTACCTGCCTCGATTCTGGGAAGATATATATGAAGGTATAAGCCATAACTGCTAAAACAAAACAAAAAACAGTTCTGAGATATTAAATTTAAGTAGAGTAAATGAAGTAAATGTCCAAACCTTGGGAAAGAATTTACTAACTACCTTTCCATGAAGAAATGTCTCTTTTAATAAGTCTCACTAGATTTATTAAGAACTTACTATATTTATATGAGAAAGAAAAAAAGAAAAAAAAAGAACTTACTATATTTATAATAGAGTCATTGGCTTTTCTCTGTTTTCTTTTTTTTTTTTTTTTCAGGGAAAGCAATACCATTTTATGAGCTAGCTGGCTTCTCGCTGTTTTTTCTAAGTTTCTTGCCTTTCATTGTTTACATCTGGCAATAAAACAGCTCCCCATTCCCAGGTATGGATATTACATATAATTATTCACAGATGGCCACTGAGCCACCCAGCCCCAGACAGCAGACACAGCCTCAGGTCAGCTCTCACATCTGCATGAGGGTCCTGGAAGAGAAATCAAAAGACTCTATGTCTGAGAATCAATGCCCAAATCCCCTCAGCCTGTGATAAATCTTCCTTCAGACTAACACTGTGAACGCATTAAAACCTGACCTCCCATCCAGCATAAAGTAAGCAAATTGATTGCATCCTCAATTCTTCACAATGGAGAACAGAAATTCAATTGTTTATAAAACGTAGCCTAACTATTTATGTGCTCAAGGTAAAAAAGGGAGTTAACGATAAGTTTAGTTTACACGATTTTTACAATGGCTTGATTACATCTTTCGCTGACTATGAGTGTTCTTTATTTCATACTTTCAAGAAATTAAGTGTTCATGCTTTCCTATGCCCTTGAAGGCAGGTCTTTGAACATTTTACCCATTTTCCTTTAGGGTAATTTAGTCTTCAAATTGGAAGGCTTGAGATTATTAGTGTGCCTTGATCTTCCCAATTCCAGGAACATTCCTAGAAACTTCTATTTGTAGAGATGAACTTTTCTTACTTCCAAATTTTGCTAGCATCCAAAGTTGCTTTGATGCGGTCACATGAAAGACGGAGGAAGACTGGGTGAAAACCTTAGGGAAGGAAACATTGGAGCCTTTGTTGTTCCCATGAGTCCCTTCCCTGCCCCTAACTGTCCTCACAAACTCTCAATACCAGTCCCTCATCATCCAAAACTTGTTTATCTTTGAAAACTCCTTTGCTGCCATCCACTACTCTTTCTTTAATGAGAACTACATGAGCAATACAACACAGTGTGTCTCTATGATATCTTTTAAAGGCTAAGAGGTTTGCTGGTAGCCTCTTCACATCCGATGACTCTTAGGAGTTAATAGCCAGAGGTTAAGAGCTGATGTTAGCCAGTAAGTCAGTCTGGCTCAGATGTTAGCACAAGGAGCTGTTTGGAATAGGTGAGTTAAATGATGTCCTTCCCCTAGCCACCGTTTTACTTACTTTTCTGGTTTGAGTGCTTGCCCGCATTTTTCCCAGGACACCTCTCAAAGGATTTTAAATAAGGATGCTTTTTGTGTGCGCCATCTGGCAGCTTCCTGGAAAGCAGCAGCGCAAGATGTCCCTGCTCACAAAGATTGATTCGATTCCCAGAGGAACTTTTTCAAAGCTGGTCATTTACAGCAAAATGCTCACTGTGGGCCAAACTTGCTTTTAGACTGCCCACACTGAACGTATTCTTACCACCAACATTTCAGATATCAGGAGCCTGATTCTCACATGCCAAGTGATCAAAGATTAACCACCATAACATTGAAGTCAAATGCAAAAGAGCATGGGTTAGAATGCCCACCCTCATAGAGAATGACCATCTAGAAACAGTGTTGTCTTAAGTGGCATCTCATGTTGCATAAGTCATGTTGCATAGTCCTATAAAAGAACTAGGAACAGAGATGACAAAGGCCCAAATCTTACAGGCAAATATATGGTGTTTTTATTTGAAGCTTACTGGAATAAACGAGGTGAAAATAAAAATGAAGGCCTGAACTCGCAATTCCAATGAGACAGCCTAGCAGACGTGAAAGCATCCATTTGAGAAACATAAAGACTGATTATTTCTCCAAGATTAGTTGAATATGGATAGTGCGGGGAGGAACTTGAGAAGACTGAGGAAGGAATGAAGGAGGGAGATGAAGGAGAGACTTGAGCAGGAGGTCCAGCTAGGACAGCGGTCAGTTTGTAGCTGTGGCAAAGTCACAGGGGTGGGCACAAGTCTGATATCCTGTAAACAAGGAAAGGAACAGATTCAGAAAAGTATCAGGCCTAAGGAGACAGCAGAACAAAAAAATGCAATAGAGAGTACTGAGAAACAACATTCAGGGAGGAAAAAGACTAAAGCAATGACTTCTGAGTTACCGGGGTAAGGTTCAAAGTAAGTTTCAAAATAAGGATCAGTCAGTTGTGTCAAATGTCTCAGAAAAAGCAAAGATGAGGACAGAGAAAATGGTCCTGGGATTTGAAAGCTGGGGAAATATTACTAAACTTGGCCAGAGCTGTGGACAGACTGTTAAAGGCAGTTGTTGCATGATAAGCGCATAGGTGCTTGAGGGGCCATTTATTCAGTCACCCGATATAATGTTAGCAGAACTGAGTAAATCACATTGGCTGAGAAACTAAAATACTTATCCAGGGATCAGTTTCAGCTTCTATACAAAATATTCATGCTCCTTACAAGAGATAGTTTTTGTCAACTTGCCCAAAATATTTGTAATCCAATAAGCTTGTACACCAGGACAGGATTTACAGAACACTCTGGTGACAGACCTTACCACTTTGCTTTCTGTAAACACAGAGATATCTGGAGTATGGAAGAAAAAGTATTGAGAACTAAGCAAAAGGCAATTTGGAGAGAAGTGGCTTGTTACCAACTACCTAAAATTATAACAATATTTAATCAAGGCCAAAACTGATCACACGGATAATTTTCCTTTTGCTTCGTTTTCTTTTTCTTGTAGTTTTTGGTTTGTTTTGTTTCACAGTGCTGGAAATCGCACCCAGAGCCTTTCCCATTCTAGCAAGCACTGATGCACTACCATCCTCAGTCCTATCCCTACACTCACACAAATTATCTCACTTTAAAGCTGCACTTTTGGTGCTGTGATAAAGTACTCCAACCAAAGGAAGGTAGAGGGAGGAAAGGTTTGTCTTATTCTTCCAGATCCAGGATCACTGTGGGATGTCAGAGCAGTACTCAATTAGGAACCTAAATTCTGCTTTCTAGATCATGTTTAGCTGGCTTTCTTACATAGTCAAGTACTACCTCTATAAGAAATGGGACTGCCCCGAGTGGAGTGAGTCCTCCTGCATCAGATAATAATCAAAGCAATCCCCCACAGGCCAATATGATTGAGGAAATCATTCGATTGTGAGTCCCTTCTCAGGTGACTCTAGACTGTACTAAGTTGATGATAAAAGTCACCAGGACAAAAGTTATTAAGAAATTTTTTTTATAATATTTAAATGATAGAATTTTTTCTTTGGTTTTCCTGTGTGCCTTTCACTGAACATAGACACTATGAATCTATTTTACATTCTTTCAGAACTGATACTGTTTAGACGATTAAAACCTTAAAATGGGCAAATGTCTCATACTTTGTAACTCTCAATTACCTTGAAATAAATAAATTGTGTATATCAAAGACCAATGACAGGACTGTATATAAAGATCACCAACCCAGCCACATAATCTCTTACCTTCAGTCTATCCTGGCTATTGGATGTACTAAAGTAAGGGTGGACTAGAGATTGAGGAAGTGGCAAACTAATGCTAGTCTAGCCTAAAATCCAAGCCAAGAGAGTAACCCCACCCCTAACACTGCCTAGAGCACCAGAACCTACAGACTGGATGACCCAGAGACTTAGGATAGAGCCAAACATGACTGAAGGAAAAAAATGGTAATGTAATGATGCTTAATAATATTCTGCTCTATTCATAGATTGGTACCTAGCCCATGTGTTGTCAAAGAGCCTTCATTCAGTCACTGATGGAAACAGATGAAGACCCAAAGCCAAACATTAGGCAGGCAGATCTCCCAAATCCTGCAGAAGAGGGAGAGGAACGATCATGGGAGCCAAAGGGATCAAGGACACCACAAGAAAAAATTATAGACTCAACAAACCTGGGCTCATAAGGACTAGCATTGACAAGCGACAATCAGTGAACCTGCAAGGGACTACCCTAGGAACTCTGCATATTTGTTACAGTTCTGTAGCTTGGTCCTCTCGCAGTACTCCTAACAATGGAAGCAAGGGCTCTCTCTGATCCTTTTACTGGCTTTGGGACCCTACTCCTCACAGTCACATTGCTCAGTCTTAATACATGGGGAGGTGCTTAGTCTTATAGCAACTTGATATACCATGTTTTGTTTATATCCATGAGAGATCTGTTCTTTCCTGAACAGCCTGGACAGAAATGGAAGAGGTGTGGCTTGGGGTCTGGAAACACATAAGTATTGTGATGTGTGTGGTGCCGGTGGGTTGGCTAGGATGAAAGCAGGGAGGGAAACCATGCTGGAATATAAACTAATATATATATATATGAAAAACAAAAATACAAAAAAATGGTATGACAAAGTTTGGGAAACAGGACAAGGACTAATCAAGATGGCATGCTATTTAAAGGAGGCTTTAGAAGTAAAATTTACTCATGTTGAAAAACCCTCATAAATGGAAATATTTTGTAAATATAATTGGCACTTTTCACTCACCTCTGTGGACTTACTTATCTCTAGGTCAACTGAGATTAAACTTTCAAGCCACTTGGTAAAAGAAAGGCAACCCTTAACTAAATGTCAAGAGGCTAGAATCCCATGTCTCTTTCTACTGTTTCATGCTAGGACTCTGGAAAAGTAATTTGCCTTTTTTTTCTGGTCTCAATGGCTCCTTCTATAAGACTATTTGGTTTCTAATGTCTTCTCCAGTTCCGGAGTCTGATCTTCCAATCCTAAAATTCTAAGGTCTCCCTGGTTGGATAACAAGGCAAGCACTACCAAAGAGCTGTTTGTATGTTTAAAACATTTTAAAAAGATGAATTACCTCCTGGATTCTAGCAACAGCATCTTGAAAAGCAAATACAATCATTATACAAATCTTGCTACATGACCAGGGCTCAACTCTTCACAGAACAACCACCAACTTGCCTGTCCCTTTGCCACAATTCACCAATGACAATGACAGTGCACACCCTCTAATGCCACTTAAAATAAAACAGTTACATTTGAATCAGTGAGTATGTAATCTGAATATGATAATGATGATTTGGTTGAAAAAACTCTGAATTGCCTTCTAGCTCAATCTACAATTTCAAAATAATATTGAGATTACCCCAAGTACAAGAAAATACTTTTCTTCTACTCTTCTGTGATAAGACCCATCTGCTCAAAATAACAAATATAAATGATTGGCTCCTTTCTTAACTTTTAGAAAGTAGAAGAGATAAAAGAGATCATTTTCTATGAGTGAGTTAGTCTTATTCATACAGCAGATTTTTGTTTTGTTAGTAATGTGTTATAGTGTACATTTCTTTTCATTTCATATTCTCTTCATCTTTATTTGCTAAAGGAGAATTTTCATGACCACAGTTTTATCAATTAGCACCTTTTCTTTGCCCAATGAAAAAGAGTCACTTCCCATGCCTCTTATTTCCCTTAGTGCTGGGGGTGGGGGATTAAACCCTTAACATAAAAGAAGCTTGCATTTTATATTTATAATCTAAAAAGGACAAGATGAAAAAAAAACTTCAAAGTAAAAGTACCCACAAAACACATTACTGTTATCCAGAGAAGTCAAACAAATAGGACCCCAAAATTGCAATAAACAAAAAGAAATGTAGCGAGCCATGATAGATCAAGTAAAGGCCCTCCAATGTAGGACAAGAAGACTTGTGGACAGATTCCACAGACTGAGAGCAGAGAGTGAGCGCTCCTGTTCATAATCAAAGGCTTGAGGACAAAGCTCCATCTGTTATTTGTTCTCCATTCAGCACTTGTTGCCAGCAAACGAAGCAAAAACAGCACCTTAGACTTACTGTCTTTCTGATTTCCATGGGAAGATGTTAATTTTGGTTTCAAAGTCTTCTTATGTCTATTCCTCTGGCTTCCATACCCAGTTGCCTGTTCCTACCAAGTGTCTATTGGGAACTGATGATCAGCCAAACTTTTGATACTTTTTCAAGCTGGCTCTTCACATGAATTCTGAACAAATGTTTTTGAAGTTAATGTTATTAGAGATGGGTGGAGAACGGGACAGTGGGTGTATAAACAGCAGAGTAACCTGCAGGAGTCAAAAGCAACCCTCTCCTTCTGACCACTAGGGCCAATGTTTGTCTTTGTAAGTTAAAAGCCAATGTTTGTCTTTGTAAGTTAAAATAATGAAGAGATTTTGAAGGAGCTGTAAAAACATGAAAAACAGTTACATATAATGAAGAATATGAAGAAGCATTATTTAGAGAAAAGATGAGCCAATGTGGTACTGGGATCATGTAGACTGGAAAGGAACAGCTAGGAAGACATTTAATAAAAAGTGATACAGTGAGTGAAAACTCAAACGAAATATCCCTGATGTCAACCCAGGAAACAATGAAAAGAAATAAATTAAAATTAGAATAGCAAGAAGAAAGACTGGTTAGACATAAGGAATAAATCCTTGGCCTTGATGTTGAAATTTTGGAGTATACTGCCAAAAAAAGAAAAAAAAAGTTGCAAGGTTTCCTGGAAGAATCAATAACAATCTGCACTAATAGATGAAAGCATTTCTCTGTCACAAGAAAAAGCTTGAATCAGCTAACTTTGTGCAGTCCAGTTCTAACGGATATCTGGAAGATGTTAGCGATATAGGAAGTGACCACATGAAAATTTCTAAGACCAAAGCATTTTATTTGTAAATACTATTTATGTCTCTGACACTGATGGGTTTTATTTGATTACAGTGAACTGTCAGCAGTTTGCGCAAAAATCTTTTTTCATCACTATTTTTGTGATGTGACTATGAATATGCTGCCTTCTCCTTTAGCTTTTCAAAAATTTCTTATTAATCAAGTGTTCTTCATGGCCCTGACTGGGCTGAGGACAGAGCTTGGTGTAATGCTGTTCACTTTGATTGCAGACTTTTAACAATTGAGGAAGGACGTTTCTTGTGCCTTCTCTCCCCATTCGATTAGGGTTTTGTAAAAATATGTGAAACAAAGCAGGTTCACCCCATTCCAAACATGGTCACTGTGACTTCTTACACCATTGGTTTCTGGAAACAGCAGCCTCTCCATTACCCATCGTGGCATGAGCAGCTACAGTTGCACATGTTGGCAGCTGTCGGGTCATGAGCCCAAGCCTTAAGATTCATTTGGGTTATTTCCACTTCACTGAAGGATAGTGGAACCCCCAAGGTCCCATTGGTCAAGGTTTTATCCTTTAATATCAGCAACTGTTCTAACTCTAGTGGCTTCTTTGCTGATTCCAGACTCATGGCAGGTATCCTCTCCATCTGTCACTTCATAATAATAATAGTCACTTCCATAACAATCGTGGATGAGGCAACATAGATTACTATTCCTGCTTTGATTTGTCTAAGATATCCTATATTGAGAATTTTCTCAAGGCGCAATCTACACCACAAGTTGTTCTGAAGGTCCTGTTCCTGTTCAGTGTCAATCAGAACACAGATAGAGGTCCCTCTGGACCCACTGGTGCTTGTCTTGTATATTGATAATTGACAGCAAGGAGAGGCAATAAGGAGGTCAAGTACAGGTAGATTCCTCCCTGTTCATCAATACTCCCATTCATTTTCATAAACCACATGTTGCCCCACTTTGGCAATATTATGAGAAATGCCACACACAGGTCCATCCTGTTATGTTGACGGTCATCCAGGATATGTTGAAGACCTTGGCAAATATCTCACAGTTTGAGGTTATGGAAGAACAGATAACCCAGGCATAGTTCCCAGACATTGCTATTCCCTTTACGTAGTCCTGCCCTTCTGAGTAAGTCAATTGAGCAGAGTAAAACTGTTGAAGATAATCTTGTCTTTTTTCATTGGTTAAGTCTGTGGCTAACTAATGGACTAAGTCCCTTATTATCAAGTCAAAAACCAAATTTTCCTAACATCATGTTCATTGACAATCTTGCTTACAACCAAGATTTCTGCACAGTGATTGCCTGCTCAGCTTTTTTTTTTGTCCCCCATAAGACCTTATTAGCACCATCCTGTAGCATCTTCTGTACTCCTCACATTGTCCCTTCACCAGGTAAAGCATAATCTTCTCTTAGAGACTTGTACACCGCACCCATTTCCAAATCCTCCTCCACATTCTAGTGTTCACTGGGTTAATGATTTGGTCCCATCTGAACAGAAATGTAGTCAGACTTAGCTTGGACAAGTTGTACTTCTACATGCTGAGCATCACTTTAACTGGATATTAATGGGTGGTGCATCATAGTTGATATGAAATCCAACAATACTTGGAAATAGACTGTCTAATGTTCATATAAAAATTAACCATATTCGCAATGCAAAACTGATAGTCTGCATGGGCATCATCGGGAAGCCAAAGAGACCCAGTGAACAAAAGCCCAGGGGAGGCTGCCATAGTACCTTTCTGCTTCACAGACAGTAGAACATACCACCTGGACAAACATCACTTAGCTCCTCAGGTACTAATCTTTTCAGAATGTCATTTATGTTTAAAAGTTCACTGCCTGTATTGAATATGAAGTCCTTCTTGATTCTCCAGAGATTTTATTTGTCTTTCCCAAGAACATAGCTCATCATTTAAGTATGATAAGAACTTCAAAAGCTTCCAGATCCACATTAAAAAATAAATATCTGTTTCCTGTGTATTGTTTCCTTTTGATAAGTTGTGCACTTTTAGACCCTGAGGTCATAGAAAACAATTTGAAATATATGAGGCAATCAAATTCAAACTCAAATAAGAATTATATTTTAATGCAAAAAGTATACATGTACCTTTTTTCTAATTATACAACTCATGACCACTTTTCAGACCAATTTCCTTCAAAACAATTAAACAATACATCCCATGCTGACTAAAGATTCATGAAAAACACAGACAGAACAAAAAGAACTTAAGATAAGAAAGAGCTTAATATGAGGCTAAGAAAAGTAGTGAGAAGTATAAGAAGTTAAACAATATATCAGCAAGATGGAGAAACACTGAATTACTTAAAATAGAAAACCTATGCAGTCCAATGTTCATTTTAAACAGTCCAAACATTGGAGTTAGTACCACAGTTCCATAATCCCGGTTACTAGGGAGGCTGAGGCAGGAGGGTCACAAGTTCAAGGCCTGCCTAAGCTACAGAGTTAAGGTCATGATCAGGCTGGCCAACTCAAAAAAAAAAACATTTCAAAAGTAAAAATAATAAAGAACTAGCTATAGAGCTTAGTGATAAGAGTGTTTGCTGAGCACGCATGAGGCCATAAATTCAACCCTTAGCAACACACACACACACACCATGAAAGTATGGACAAGGAAAGGGAGCAAAGTGAGATATCACAATAGCTTAAACAAGGTAGCAGAGGTTATTATGGCACATGTTCATAGATTACAGAGACGGAAATGCACAGCTAATGAGGTATACGATTGACTAGTGAGATTGTTGAATAAAAGAAAAGTTGAGGATTATCCTCTATTATAACTTAGATGGTGGTAATATCTGTGACCTCTCAAATACGTAACATAAAACCCACTCCCCAAAGTGATGGCAATGCAGGGGTGGGTCATCGGGTTGTGAAAGCAGACACTCCTAGAAAACTTAACCTCTCATTAAAGAACCTACTAAGAATCCCTTGTCCTTTCTATAAACAGAAGTCATAGCCTGAAGATAGGCAACTATGAAAGGGGATGCATCTGTCACTGAACTTGGTATCTGCCACCTTTGGGTCTTGAACTTATCACCCTCAAAACTGCAATGCTTAATCCCAGCACTCGGGAGGCAGAGGAAGGCAGATCTCTGTGAGTTTGAGACCAGCCTGGTCTACAAGAGCTAGTTCCAGGACAGGCTCCAAAACCACAGAGAAACCCTGTCTCAAAAAACCAAAANCAAAAAAAAAAAAAAAAAAAAAAAAAAAAAAAAAAAAAAAAAAAAAAAAAAAGCAATGCTTATGAGCTACCCATCTAAACTGTGTTTTGTTATAGCAGCCAAAACAGACTAAGGAATTGATGCAAAAAAAGATCAGAGTAATAATGGAGTTTCATCCATTTTGATGGAGAGACTACTGGCCCATGTGATCCAACATTGAAAGTCTCTTACATGAATCAGCTCCACAGAATCTTTGTGTTCCAGGAACAAAGGCTGAACATGAAGTGTGTTCATCTCTAATGTGTTTCTGAAGTTACTTATGAAACATCTTTTTAAAGTCCTTTAAAATGGTCACACAAATTATTTGACAAAGGACTGAACATACTCAAGAAAGAACAAATAAACAGACATCTAAATCCCCAACTTGCCTCTTAAGTACTTCAGGTTTTTATAAAATCCCATATCTGCAAATGTTAACACTTTCCACTAAAGACCATCATTTCTGAGGGCATTAAAACCTCCAACTATTCTGAATCTTGTATGCAATATCAAATCCATTCATGAAACGATTTCCCAGCTATTTAACAGCTTTGAGATAAGCCATTCTGGCACTTTCTCTATTAACTCCCCCTGGTGGCTACCTGAAGAGCAGCCATGCAGAGTTTGAATTGAATCTAACACCCTCCTGGGGATTAAAGGTAAGTGTTTCTAAGAGGAAAGAAAAGTAGCCAAGAAGCCTAATGTCAGGCTGTAAGAGAAGAGAGAAGCAGAGCAGTCCTGCAATCTGTTACATCAGCATAGCCCTAGGAAAGATAATTTAGTCTATTCTCAAAGTTTCTCAGAGATCAATACAAGATCAGGTGGGTATTTAATCACTCCCTGATTGTCACTATCAATCATTAATAAGTCTACAGGACAATGCTGTTTAAACTATGAGTTTAGGCAGGTAAATTCACAAAAGGGAGAAAAGAACTATTATGTCAAAGCTGGCCAAAGTCTTGACTCAATTGATCAAATTCATAAATAGAAACTTCTTAAAGAAAACTTGGCTTCTAATAGTGTGTTTATGTATTCTTTAAAAGTTTCCTACAGGCATACAATGCTTTTCTTTCCCTCCAGCCCCTCCTCAGGGCCCCTTAATATATCTTCTTTCCAACCACATGTCCTCTATTTTAATTTTTATTAATATTTTAATCGATTCCAGTTAGTGTTGACTACATGTTCATATATATGTGGAGGCCATTAACTGGGGTAACATATACTTATTTGTAAAAGATAATAGCAAGTGAGCATAAAGAATATTAGAAAAGCTTAAATGAAGAAAATGTTCTACCATTCAGAAAAATAAATAATAAAAATGTCTCATTTTCCTCTGGCAAATAAGGAGGACTCAGATTTTTCTTTACTTTTAAATTTTCCTATTTACTCTCTTTTTAATATTCACCAGCAATACTCCATATCTCTCATCATCTATAAAGGTTTAGTCATGTATATTTTCATTATATCAGCTTCTAAATGTGATATTCTTCTTGACAACAACCAATAAAATATATCGATCTCTGATGCACAATTTGAGTTTTATCACTTGTGTCTAGTCATGCTTGACTATCATAAAATTGAACACAGATTTTAAAAATTCCTTCTTGTCATGATTCCCTTTTACTACATTAGATTACTGTGGAATGGAACAGTTCCTTCTGATTCTTTCAATGCCCTTTCTGTAGTTGAGACAGTCTACCACCTCAACTGTTTCAAAAGCTGACAAATAGTTCCTTCCTTCTTTGTCTTAGTTCCATACATATCACAACCCGTCCCTGAGGGAAGTCAGGGCAAGAACTCAAACAGGGCAGAAACCTGGAGGCAGAAACTGACACAAAGGTCATGGGGGGTGTTGTTTACTATCAAGTTCCCTTATGGCTTGTTCATCTTACTTTCTTATAGCATCCAGGACCAGCACCCAGTAATGGCACCACGCACAGTGATCTGTGCTCTTTCACACCAAGAATAAAGCAAGAAAATGTACAAAAGGCTTGCCATTAGGCCAATTTTTTTTGGGGGGGGGTCATTTTCTCAATTGAGCATCCCTCTTCCCAAATGACTTTAGCTTTATCAAATTGGCTAAAACTAGACACCATAGGCCCTCTCACCGATACTTTAATATGTACACCTAAAAGAAGGCAAGTGCTAAATTATTTTTGTTTCTGGTAGACCTATATGATGGCCATTCTTGGTTGTCCACTTGACTACACCTGGAACTGAAACCCCAAAATGAAGGATATACCTGTGAGGGATTTTTGCTTAATTTAAAGTAATAAGAGCCACATCTCATCGGGATCTTTGAAGAAGTAAAACACACCATTTAGTCCAGATCTTTCAAACTGAGAAAAGGCACACCTCTAATCTGGGCCACACCTTCTGCTGGAAGACTATAGAAGGACTTGAAGAAGGAAGCTTTTGCTCGTTGCCTGCTTGCACTTGCCTTGCTAGCAAGTCTGTTCTGTCACGAGCCATTTCCCCCCTAAAAATCATTACAGGAACCATCACCCCGGGGAGTCTGCAGGGAACCTCACACCCATAATTATGTTCTATTGAGAGAACCTGCCTCACACCCAATTAACTTATCTGTTAGCGGAACCCGCCTCACATTCCAGCTATCCAGGGAACTAGGTGTGGCAACTCGTGACTTCTTGGCCTACCTGGCCTACGTGACCTGGAACACACGGCAAGGGTCCAGTTTCCCTACCCTTCAGGGGCTATATAAACAGCAACCATGATCCTAATAAATGGGGCTTTGACAAATCTGCTTGGCCTCATTCTTCTGTCCTAGCTCATTCCCTTCCAGGTTGCGCCCCTTCGAGACCCTGGAATAACTGATTGCAGGGTGGGTTACAAACCCCTAGACTGAGTAACCCACCCAATGCAATCGACACTGTTCCTTCACTGGCACAAGTCTGTTCATCCACTACTTCTTCAGCTCTCCAGCATATACCGAAGATCAGCAGAGACAACGAGCCTTGTTGACCGAGCAACTACTGGATTCTTGGACTTCCCATTCATAACCAGCCATTGTTAGATTATCTGGACCACAGCCTGTAAATCATTCTAATAAATTCCCTTCCTGTAGATATGTAGAGAGATTCGTTCTATCAACTCTGTTACTCCAGAGAACCCTGAAAAAATGCAGCCTACGTATGGCTTGAATGTAAATGCCCCCACCTGTTTATGTTCTTTAACTTTGGTCCTTAGTTCGTGGTGCTGTTTTGGGAGAGTATGGGTCACTAGGGGTGGGTCTCAAAGTGTGGTACCCGCTTCTGCTTTGCTGCCTTCCAAAAGGTGAACAAGTTGCAGCACAAGCCCTCACCCCCTTAAATAAAGCTGTTGAAGCTGCCACCCCCTTCCCCGAAATTATGGACAATCTGTCTAAAGCAGGAGACAAAACAAACCTCTCCACGCTTGTGACACTGTCAATAGATATTTTGTCACTGTGTCTTGGTGAGAAGAAGTTATTAAATTAAGTCAATTAAACCATTCATTTGTTGGCTTATTGCTTATCTCATCACTTATCTCAGTTACCTGCCCACTTAGGCATGGCCTCCTATATGATAAATGCTGATGGAAAGTGTGCGTTCCCACTCTCTTTGGCTGCTGGATTTGGTTGCTGTTTTCCATTTGTGCAGAGGACTGTGATTTGTGAGTCTACCCCTAAATAAATAGCCCTTTATTATACTCAATTCTGAGCTAGTGTGAGATTTCTTTTTAGCATCCTGCTTCATCTCAGAAAAGGGTTTTGGTGATCATATGACTAATTTGTAAAACCATTTGACTACTATGTAAAACAAGTCATATTCCACTTATTCTTTCAGACCTTTTGCCTCTGGCTGCTGAGCAGAACCAAAACCAACACCACGTTTCTAGGTATCAGTTTCTGTATCTAGTATCAAATGCTAGGCATTCAACTACTCTACTGTAGAATGTCCAGATTGAAATTTTTATGTGATATTTAAAATCAACTGTTGGAGCTGAAATAAATCAACGGTGGCATTACTGGTTCCCTAAGATGACTCTGATCATATATATTTTCATCTGATTGGTGGCTGATGTTGGCTACCCACTAATGCTTGTTCCCTAAGATGACCCTGATCCTACATCCCATCTGATTAGTGACTGATGTTGGCTACCCCCTGTGTCATCGCATCATCTCCACTTTCAATGTTCAGCTTCAGTTTCTTGATGGGAAGTTTAAACAGAGTGCTATATCTCAAAGACCACATTCTCAAAGGGATGGGACATAGCATTGCAGCCAAACATTTCAAATAATCTACTACAGCCCTAGATATCATGCCTTCCCTATTGTTCAATTCAAAGTATTTTCTAATTTCAATTTTTATGCATTTGACAATGTTATATTTAGAATGAGTATGGCATAATTTCCTAATATTTCAATTTTTCTAAAGGCTATGAGTTCCAATTAAATTCTCTGTGATCAAAAATCAGATGTGCAATATCTGCAACCTTTGAATTTTATATAGACATGACTTATGGCCTTGCATATGGCCTATGTTGGAGAACACTCTAGAAAAGCACAAAAGTATATGCATTCCACATTTATTTATTTACTGCTTTATAAACAGCAAGTAAATCACTTTAAACAATGACATTCAAATGTTTTTAAAATATATTGTCTATTTTTTATAGAAGTTACTCATAAGATGAATATAACTACCAGGGTCCTACAGAGAAGCAGAACCCATACAACACACACACACACACACCCTACTTAGAATGGCATGAAGTGCAGTCCAAGTCCACAGGTCATTTCCAAAAGCCTAGAAAGCAGGGACAGGGATGGTACAAGTCCAGTTAAAGGTACAAACAGACTGGTGTTCCAGTTCCATCGGCCGGGCAAGGAGAGCAGACTCTTCCTCTCTCTACCTTTCATTCAGTCCATATAGACAGACCAGTTGTCCAGCCACTCTTGGAAGGGTAATTTTCTTTTATTTATTTGACTGCATGATTCACATGCTGATTCCCAGACAGATACAGCTAATGGTAATATTTAATAGATGCCCCATCCAGCTGATACATAAAATTAACCAACACAATGATGTTAAAAGTTCTATTTTTGTTTCTTACTTAATCTCTTCTTCCATTTAGTTCATGCTGTCTTATGTATTTTGAAGCATTCTTATCAGGTTGATATACATCTTAGAGTGTTATGTCTTCCTGTGCTGAGGATGTAACTAAGTGGTAGAGAACTTATTTAATACGCGCAAGGTCTTGGGTTTGTTCTGTAGCAGAGAAGAGGAGAAGATAGAGAGACAAGGATGGGGCAAAAAGAAAGGAAGGAAAGAAGAGAATAAGTCACATCTTCCTAGTGAGTTAATCCTTGTCATTGTGAAAAATAGCCCTCATTATTGATTGTAATACAACTTGTCATAAAGTTTACTTTGTCTAATATTGGGCACATAGCTTTTTTTTACTATTTATATATCTATTTTATCCTCTTTTGCTTGATTTGTAAGGCTTTGTAGCTAACTAATATAGTGCGATATCTCTTAAAATTGTCTCTCTCTGATATTAAAGTTATTAGCCCATTTATGTCAATGCAATCTCTGTTAGTGTTGGGTTTTAGCCCATCATTTGATATTTGAATTTCCTATTCAATATATTACCTATTCTTGTTTTATTAACTTCTGCATTGTTTTGTTTTAATGTGAGTCTTTCATTGGTTTTCTTAACTGAAATTTCAGCTGGATCTATTTGCTCATTTTAGTGCTTGTTGTAAGGATTCCTTAGCTTACTGCAAGGTATACTCAGTTAACATTATATACCTGATTCACTTTTGTCACATCGCTTACATTATCATGAGTATATAGTTTACATTGATAGATGTATTATAATGTTTTTAGTTCAGTGTGGTTTTAAATGATTAATTTTCTTAAAATGAAGAGGATGGGACATGATTGCTTATATTGTCCATGGACCACTCACTTCCAGATGTGTGGAACCTCTCCTCTAGGAATCATTTCTCCTCAGCCTGGAGAAATCCTTTAGCCATTTCTTGTAGGGAAGGACTAATAGCAATAGATTCTCTTGAGTTTTCTTTATCCTAAAGTCCACATTTTCCCTCACTCTTGAAGGACTAGGAATAGAATTGAAAGTTTACTATAATTTTTCATTCAGCGTTTAGTGATGATTTTCCACTATCTTCCAATCTCCATTGTTTCAGATGAAAAGCAGACATAACCTACGCCATTGTTTACTATATATGCAGTATGACTTATTTTTCAGAACACTTTACAGATTTTCTCAGCCATTTATAAGGTACTTGTAATTTCTTATTGTATTTACTACCCATTTGGATTTCTTAACGAATTTCTTAAATTTTAATGATGAATGACCATTATTTATTCAAATACTTTTCTGTCTCTTTCTGTCTTACAGTCTCACAGCCTTAAAACAGTGACACCTCATATTCTGTTAAGGATTCCATACTGAAGTTTGGTGGCACTCTCTACTATGTCCTTGAAGACAATCCTTGCCTCATCTTCAAAGAACTTAAATCCACAGTTAAGATGAGTCCAACCAGAGCTTCTGTGTGCCCATCCTGATACAGATTTCAATAGATCAAAGATAGCAGCACTTGGACAGCACAGGAAATTGAAAGAAAACAGGTATCTTCTTAGACTTAGACTTCTGTTGTTTAAATTCTGAAGTTCTTCTAGATGGATTTGAGATAAAATCTTGTCTCCAAGCATCTTAACTGCTGATTTAACGTATTGATTGTGGAGTCCTTCTTTAAGGAAGACTTTCTCATATGAGGAGGGTTTTTTTTGGGGGGGTGTATGTGTGTGGGTGTGTGTTAGCACTAGAAAAATGCAGTCTCTCAAAAATAATAAAACTTTTAAATTGAACAACCAAAGATAAAAGGGAAAATAAAAAGAAGAAAGACAGACAATAAAAACATTTAAAAGTTTTGACTACAGCAGTTTGTGACTGGGGAACAGGAAGACCATGAGAATGCAAGACAATTATACTTTAAAATAGTGACATTTCAAAATTGCAAGTCTGGTTTTGTTTTGTTTTGTTTCAGGATTTTTTTCCAGTCTGATCCTACTGTCAAAATCCCCATGTGAATAAAACACTGACCATAGATGATTGGTTCTGTTTGTAGCCCTTTGTGTTTCAAGCCCAAAGTGCTGTCTCTGAAGTTCACCAAAAATGAGCAGTTTCTCCCCGACCTACAAAGACTTTCTTCAGCCTACTCCGCCACTGCTCTTGTGTCTGCCTCAGGGACGGAGTCATTCCCCAGCTGTGCCTTACAGAGAGCACAGGGATGCTTCTTCAGAAAACTCAATTCATCCGTCTCTGCTCCCAAAGCTGTCGACAGCTTTAGAGAAATGTGTGTGTACTGAGATTTCTTGTTATGATAAAAAAAAAAAAACTACAGAATTTTCACCTGTTTTTCCATTCCAGCAAGCAGTAAAAACAAGTCCCTTGCTAAATTTCTATTTTTCTCTTCTATTTATTTCTCACATTCAGTCAGTTTGCTCTTTTTATCTTTGCCCATTTCTTCCTTGAAATATTATATTCCTTCTTTATTTTTTCTTTGTGTTTTTTGATATGGGAATGCATGTGATGGCCAAAGGCCAACTTCAGGTGCCATTCCTTTGGAGCCATTTACCAGTCTTTCAGTGGCCTGGGGTTGGATGGTTCTACTATATTGGATGGCCAAAGAGCCTAAGGGATCAGTCTGCCTGACTCCCCACTCCTTTACTAGAATTACAAGCATGTGAGATCAATCTCTCCTTGTTTACACGGCTTCAGGTCTTGGTGAAATCCCTTTACTGACTAGGTTTTCTCATCAACTTTCTTCCTGAAGTTTAAAAGAGATAATTTTGTCTGTAGCTTCTTAAAATATGGAAAACTAATTTTGTAACTGCTTTAGGTTATTCTTATCATGATATACATTATTTAACATTTCTAGAAATGCATCATTAAGTTGCCCGCTTTTTACTATTTCACTTTAAATACATTCAAATTTTTTGTTTAAGGATATTGTGGTTGCTCTCATTGGTTCCAAGTTGATAGTGACCAAGAAAATTCCCCACTGTTGCTTATGTCTCATAATATTTGAAGGTGCTATTCAAACTTCTGGCAGTAACAGGGGAATTAGAGGAAGCCAACTGAAAGCTTACCCAACCATGAGCCTTGTAAATTGCAGTCTTGACTAATATGGCAAAATACGCCCATGGATGCAAAAGTGACATAAACGTCATTCAGGTAACAAAGCAGCTTTTGGTTAGATATAAGGCCCACTCAAGAGGAAGAAGCACATACCTGGTACTGCAAATTAGGCTGAGAACCTGTTCTTGGAGTGATCACATGCCTCAGAGACAACTCTACTGCCATTATTTTGTTAAGTGGACACAGTAGCCAACAGCCCTTTAAATTTGCATCTCTCCACGTACAAATTAGTGCCTCTGTCATCCCCAATCAAAGTTTCTTTGTGCTGTGACTTTGGTCATTGCCGAAACTCGTAACTGTCAAAGTGCAGAGAATAAATGTCAGTAGGGCTCAGGCACAAATGACACATTTATATCACAGCTCTTCCCCAAGACTGAAGGGTCATCTCTGAAGAGGGGTGTGAAATGATTGTAAGATCTGGCGGTTGGTAAGAACTAGAGAGAAACACTGTCTTCTGGATCTGATTGGACCACTGACCTCATGAAATCACAGCAGCTGTGGTTGCCAGCACAAGATCATGCCAGTCAGCATTCTAGCATGTGGTGGGGAGAAGTTGATGATCATATATCCTAACTAAGAAGCTATGAGTACCCTGTTGTTTCTGGAGGAGTGGGAGAGGGGTCAGTCCTCTTCAAGGATGTGTATCCTGGTAGGCCAGTCCTGCCCAAGTGGGCATCACACTCTGAAGTCTATAGACTGCAAAACTGAATGGAATTGTTATTTTAAAAGACCATAAAGTTGGAGGGTAGGGAGGTGTGAATGAATCTTGGAGGAGTTGTAGAAAGGAGCTGGGGTGAATATAATAATCAAAAAACATTGAATAAAATTCTCCAAGAGTAAACAAAGTATGAAAAATGCTGTCATGGTGAAAGAAAGAGAAGGAATTAGGTAAAACACCCCAAAATTGTGATTAGATATTACTTACTTCCTTGAGACATGATTACACAATGTGGTGAAGACTTGCACTGAAGTTGCTATGTAGCCCAGACAGGCCTCAAACTCCTCATCTTCCCAAATGCTGGCGATGTAGGTGTGAGCCACCATGCTGAGCTACAATAGTATCACTCCTCTAAAGAGTCTACTTCTTCCCCAGGCTAAAGCTCTGCCCCTACAGATCTCCCTGTTTAAGGCAACATTTCTCAATTTACAAGCTCTGAATGACCTTGAAATACCTCTGTTCTATTTGCTCATCAATCCTGCTTTTTCTCTTATTCGGAGATGTCAAATAAAAGTGTTCCCTATCATGTTTTCCCTTTGAGTGTATCTTCATTCTCTGGTTTTTCTACCATGTCCCTGGCTGACCCCGCTTTAATTAAATAAAAATTGGACACACTTGCAAGACTGAAACGTTTACTTTTACAATTTCCTGTTAAAGATCAGAGAAGATAGGTCCGACCAAGCATGGTCTTTCTTATTTCAGTCCACATTCCATATATTTGGCAGGTTTGTGACAAATTCAGGATATGGGATTGCAGGCGTTTCCGTTCTCATTGAAAATGCAGAGGGACTTCGCTCCTTCCAGATTCCTCACTCCCTACCATCACAAACTCTTGGGGATTTTTGTCTTTTAAGGATTCAGTTCTTTCAGCAATTTCTGAATGAATTAAATGGAAAAAGCATGTCTTTTCCACAAATATCTTCCTAGTGTTGTTTCTTCAAATACACATGCAAATATTCAACTAAAATTCACTGAAAATTCGGGATGGAATTAAAATTGGATTGTGAGTTCATAGTATATTTGTTCCTGTTCCTCTCAACAGACTACTTAGGCAAGAAAACATGGTGGGACTGGTGTATTACCTCACATCATTCTGTAGCTAACTTACAAATAAGAACTAGGAAATCATCTTGCTGAAATGTTTTCCAAGAGGAAATGAAGACTGGGTATGTATTTTGAGTCCTTCGTTTAAACTTAGCATTCCAGTGAGTAACATGTTTCCCATGAAACAGTTCTTATAAATGATCCAATTAATCTATGAATGATTTTCTCACATTTAATACATTCCCTATTTAATAATATATTCCCCCAACTGAGAACTGCTTACAGCAAAATTTACTAAATACTTAACAAGCACTTCCCACTTGAGGAATAGGACATATCAAAGTGAAAATGACCAATATTAATTCTATATTTCCAAGTTAATGTTAGGTCCCTATGTGCCATCCCTGATGTAGTAAGAAAAGGACGATTCTGAAAGTTTCTAGCCTGAAGCAAAGCAGCCACAACTCAATATTTTGGAGTCATTGTTTAATTGACAAACACTAAAGTTACTGAAACAGTCTTTACAGTATTTTTAGTACTTCAGACTTGGTAAATTGGGGTGAAAAAAATGAACTCTAAAGTACGCTACTCCAATAAAATATGGTGTCTTGGCATTTTAACTGCCATGATAAAATACCATAGCCAAAAGCAAGTTAAAGAGGAGAGGGTTTATTTGGCTTGCACTTCCACATCATTGTCTTTCACTGAAGAAAGTCAGGACGGGAACTCAAACAGCCCAGGAACCTGGAAGCAAGAGCTGATACACAGGCCATGGAGGGGTGCTGCTTACTTGCTTGGTCCTCATGAGTTGCTCAGCCTGCTTTCTCATAGAACCCAGGGCCACCAGTCCACAATGGGCTAGACTCTCCTGCATCAACTACTAATTAAAAAAATACCTTGTGGGCTTGCATTAAGCCCAATCTTCTTATTGTGGGATTTTCTTAACTGAGGATCCCTCCTCTCAGATGACTGTAGCTTGTGTCATGTTGACTTAAAACCAGCCAGCAGTGTAAGTCTACACAATTAATAGATAAACGTTGAACTATAAACTTTAGCTCTTTCTAAGTTGTAAGCATTGGAAGTACCTGTAACCAAAAAGAAAACTAGATCCATATCTCTCTTATATATAAAAAATAGACTAAGGCATTAAAGACACTAAATGTTGACACTACCAGGAAAGAAGACATAGGCAACAAGATTCTCTGTAAGGCACTAATAACTGAGAAATGATAGCAAGAGTTGGCACAGGGTGGTGCAATGAATTACAAACTTTCTGCACAGCAGAAGATCTGACCACCAGAGGGAAGCCTACGGAATGAAACAATACCTTAGGCGACTATTCAGCCATAGCAGATTAATATCCAGAACACATAGACAAGTGAAAGATTCAGACATCCATGAAGCAAATGGTCCATTCAATAAGAACGTGCACTGCACAGAAAATTCTTAAAGGGAGTGTAAATGGCTAATAAATATATGGAAGGAATCTCAAGAAATCAGAAAAACTACATTGAAATTCCAAATCAACCCCATCAGGGTGAGTATCAAAAATAAAATAAATTCTTAGATGTGTGTTGGGCATGAAATCCTATTCCTACTGGGAGGAGAAAGATAATTTTCTTTGAGTGTAGTCCCTGGAAAGGGCTCCCATGGAAGATCACACACCAGGAATATTTGCACAACACAAAGTGGTTTTTATAGGCTAAGAAAGAAAGCCAAGGGTGGCTAGGGAAGGAATGGAGGATCTTCAAAGAGTTAGGGAGTAAATATGATCAAAACGTGCAAATGTCTTAAAGAGCTAATAAAAAAGTCAACATATAATACTGGTACCTGCTTATCTTTTTTATCTTTATTGGTATATGTTAATTATACATAATAATAGGTTTCACTATGGCATTTTCAAACTAGCATATAATGTTTTTTATCATGCTCATCCCTATGATCTATTCCTGTTCCCTTCCCCCACCCACTGGATTCCTTCCTTTTCTCTGTTAGTCCTCCTCCTACATTCACATCTTTATCTGTTATTTTTTTATGACCTGGTGACTTCCATTATGGCTGCTTCCAATATTCTGGGTGAAGGATTAGTTAGAAGAGCATGTACTCTTTCCTGTGGCTGCAACAATGGGGAAAAATGTACACTTGTGTTGAATGCAGGTTCTATCAACCATAGCCAAGTGATGCAATCAGCCTAAAAGCCAATCAAAGTATAAAAAGAAGAAAACAAGCTGGAATACACAATAGATACTACTTGGTCATAAAAAATAATGAAATCATATTTAAAGGAAAATGAACTAGGACTGGAAATCATTATGTTGCACAAAATAAATAAGAGTCACAAGAACAGATATCACTTTTCTCATATGTAAAATCAGGTTTTTAGAAGGGGGCAATTAGGAAAGAGCAAAGAGGCTGAGTGGAGATGTCCAGGGAGGCAAAAGAGAAATGGGAAAGACAAATCTGACGAAAGTGCTTTATATGAATGTGTGTAATTCATTATTTGGTACCTTTAGTCTATGCCGATAGAACATTTGGGCTACAAGAACAAAACACTTTCATATCACCCACTGACAACTGTTAAAGACTAGCTTCCACACGAGATATAAAATGAGTATATTAAAAAGATTCATATGAAAGCAAAACCTTGCAGTTCTCAAGCCAGGAATTTACAGTCACAAAGGAATAATTGATTATTCGGCCTAGGAAAGAATACTTTAAAAACATGATTTACTTTGACAAAAACTTGAAATCTTTAACTAATTACTCTCTCTCTCTCTGTACCCCACTTAGAAATATCAATAGGATCTTACACATAAGAGATATAACTACAGTTATACAGAAAAAGAGTCCGTGAGACGGCTCAGGGGTTTCTATACTTCTTGTAAAGCCTAATGACCTGAGATTGATCCTCTGGGCCCACTGGGTGAAAGAAGAGAACCAACTACTACTGGTTATCCTCTGACCTTCATACATGCACAAGCACTGCGGCATGTGCACACATGAGCAAGTGTGAGTATGTGTGTACGTGTGCATGCACACACACACACACGTACACACACAAATATACAAATGTAATACATTTTGAAAGGAGAAGAAATCCTTTCACAGTACATTCTCTCTGTACAATGACCTCGTAGTGAACAGTGGAGACAAAGTTTTATTGTCCTTTTATCTATTCCCATCTGAATCTTTCCAATGTTCAGAAGCAAGGTCTCCCCTGGAGAAGCCTCTACTTCTGTCTGCATTTGGCGTTCATCATCATTGTTTATGCATTCATGTCAAGCTAAAGATGTTTCACAGAACAGTTTAGAACATCCAATGTTTTTTAAAGAAATCTGAAAAGTAATGATTCCTTTCCACTGAGTCCCTGGAGTATGAGTCCCTGTTTATTCCGTTTGAACTCTGCTGGCAGCTCTAAGCATTGGCCAAGGCAACCTTCAGTTGTTTCTTCCTTTTATATCATCTGTATCATCGGCCCTCATTTTCCATCAGCCTGTGGGCAGCTTTCCTCTCCCACAAAGAATCCTGTGATGCCTGTCAAGTCCATGGTGAAGAACCTGTATATTGTTACTGTTAATAAAGGTGTGGGGGTATCTCTCTCCACTGTTCATCAAAGCTTTCATACTACAGTCAGTGTTTATGTTTCTTACTTTGATTTTAAATAATTTACATTCATTTCTAAAGACAATACTAAGACACTGAACACATATTCTAAATTAGACTAACTTTTCAAACTAGAAATAACTCCCTTTGTTTTGAAGAACATAGGCTGAAGAGATGACCCAGAGGTTGAAAGCACTTGCGGGCCTTACAGAGGATCCAGGCTCAGTCCCCAGCATGCAGATGACAGCTCACAACTGTATATAACTCCAGTTCCAAGGAAGCTAATGCCCTCTTCTGACCTCTGCATCACCGGGCACACATGTAGTGCACACACATACATGGAGGCAATGCACATAAATGCATAAAATAAAATAAACATATCTAAAGTATAATTTTAAAGAAAAGAACCACTATATTAATAGGATCCTTGCAAGAGTTGAACTTAGCCAACAGTGAGACTTGTTAAGAAAATTCATAATTTTTAGGAAAAGATCTATCCAAATGGCAGAATTTTTTTTTCTTTCAGGGATACCTCTATTGTGCTTTCAAGGCTTTTTGACAGATTCAATCAGCCTCTCCCCTAATACCAAGGATAATCCCCTTACAGAAGTCACTAATTCTGAACTTTAATCACATTTTCAAAATGCTTTCACAACAAAACCCAGACTGAAGTCTAATTAAAGAGCAGGGGACCATGGCATACCTAGTGGGCGTGAGACTGAACACTACAATGTAAACAGAGCTCAGTGTGTCATGGATCCACATCCTGATAAATCCACTGAGAGTTGGACAGATCATAAGGCAAGAATGCATTGAATGCACCTAATCTGCCCAGACTGCAGCCCTTACCAACACAACAGTCTGCAGCTCATCATCTGTCTGCCTTCATGGACCCCTAGCTGATGAGCCATTTCTAGCACCTTATCAAATATAAAAACTTATGCTTCTATCCCAGGGGACAACCAGAATTCAAAATAATCCACGTTGCCTTTGTACTGTCCTGAGGAGAAAATGCAACGGGAATGCTTTAAATTTATATAATGTCTGGAATTAAAATTAAATTTCAAATTCTGATACAGTCATATTTCTGAGTTTTTCCAGTAAGTGTTTATGTCTTTGACCACATATCTACACAATTTTTCATGGTTTTGTTGTGAAAACTGTATTTACTTGTTTCTTCTATTTTGTATAACTCTGGGTAACTTATCACATTTTTTCTCACTGACTGGTGATTGCTGCCATCTGTATGCACGTGTCACCCCATGTAAAACAGAGTTTATATGCTAAGATTGTAATCCCTGATGTAGCAGTATGTGGAGGTAGTATTTTTAAAATAGAGATATCATGAGGGCAGAGACCTCAAAAATAAGATTACTTATTTTTTTCAGGTTTTTTATTTGTTTGGGTTTTTAAGTTCCTTTGTTTGTTGTTTGTTTGTGTTTATATTCTTTTTAAAATATTTGATAATTGCATAGTGTATATAATGTGATTTGAACACCACCCCCATTCCCTTCCTTCCAATTCCTCCTTTATGCCCTACCACCACTTTCCCTCCCAACTTCGTGTAACTTCTTTTTAAATCCTTTTAATTTGTCAGTATGTGCATGATTATAGTGCCATCTGTTATTAAGTGGGCTCCTAGGGGGCAAATCCCTGAACAAAAGATGAGTTTTCTCGTAGATACCATCAGTTGCCAATAACTCATCTGCAAAGGGTGTGATTTCATGAGTTTCTTACCCATCCATGCTGATATTTTGGCTGGCTTGTGCTAATATGTATCTTGTACACACATTCAGAGCTACTGTGCATTCATGTGTACAAGTCCCTACTGTATGGTAAATTCTGTTTTACTGTATTTATGAACACAAGAAAGGACTTGCTGAACAGGACCCCAGTAGCACAATCACTAAAGAACACAGCTGACAAATGATAACTCACAAAACTAAAATATTTCTGTGCAGTAAAGGACATCATCACTGGACAGAAGAGGCAGCCTACATAATGGGATTATTTCTTTACAGCTCTCTCCTGGCAGAGTGTGTCTTAAACACCAAGAAAAAAAGTCAATTAAAATTGGTATAAAGAACTAAACAGAGAGTTCTCAAAAGACAAAATACAAATGGCTGAGAAATGGTTCTTAAATATTCAACACCCATAGACATTAGAGAAAGACAAATTAAAACTACTTTGGGATTTCAACTTACCCCAATCACAGAGGCTAAGATCAAGAAAACAAATTACACCAACTCTTGATGTGGGTGTGGAGAAAGGAATTTGGAATTTGTGGCAATAAAAACTGGTGCAACCACTGTGGAAATCAGTGTGAATTTCCTCAAAAAGGTAGAAATCAATTGCCCAGCTTTTACACTCCTTGATATATACCTAAAGGGTTCTATGTCCTATTACAGAGACACTTTTTCATTCACATTCATTGCTATTCTATTCACTGTAACCAGGAAATGGAAATAGCCTAAATGCCCATGGATTGAGTCATGGATGAATAAAAAAAACTGTGACTTTTACAAAACAGAATTCTACTCATCGGGAAAGGAAAACTAAATTGTGAAGTTTTAAGGTAAATGGATAGAACTGCAAATAATCATTTAGAGTAAGGTAACGAGGCAGAGAATGACAGATGCTACATGTTCTCTCATGTATGGACAGCAGCTCTGGATCTTTGGATCTGTGTAATTAAATTGGAGTGCACACAGAAGGCTAGAAACTAGTAAGGGGAATGACGAGGTGGGAAGGGAAGGGCGGATGAACACATGTGGTGCGGAGACCAAAAGGAAAAATGGGAACAAAAAGGGTTAACCGTGGAGAGGTGTGGGAACGCAGTGTGGAGAATGAAGTATGTGGAGTGGTAAACAACACTGAAGACCTCTGGAAAAGCTGGAGGGGTTGAAGGTATTTTTAAAGGATCTTCTCTGACTCTTCCACCATGAATAGAAATAGATGGACTCAGCAGTCTACAGCCCAGGAGTTCAGCAATTTTGTCTGTACTTCAGTCTTGAGACTCCCATCATTCAGAACTATGGGAAATAAATTTTTATTGCTCAAGTCACTGAGCCTATTCCACTCTGTTTTGGCTCCTGAATGCACTGACACAGGTGTGTACTAGAAAAATCTAACTTTCCTCCAAAACAGAAAATCAAATGCCACAGAACCTTTTTAATTTAAACTTTTATTCCTTCATTTAAAATGTCAAGCGTCTTATCAGTGGAGATTTTGTGAGATCTAATTATGCTTCTAGTTTTGTTTGTTTACTTTTATCTTTTGATGGCTGTTTCTCCATGATTCCTCTGCACTGTAAACCATGGGCGATCCATCAACATTGGACCAGTACCAAAGGCCCAGGGCATGGATTGGTGCATGTATGCCCTCCTTAAGCATTAAGAAAAGCTTTTGGAATGACACAGAATCGAATTATTATAAAGGTGTCAGTGCTGTTTGACCCCCTTCTAACCACTGAAACTGGCTCAGCAATGGAAATTAGAGGCAAACTGAGCTTTCAAAAATCTTTTTATAAATTGTAATTAAATCTGAGTCTGAATTCATCCATGGCTTTATGCCTTTTCAAGTCAAGAAGTATAATGTCCTCAAAGCCATATTTTACAAGATGCGTATTCTAAAAAGAAATATTAAGAGTAATTCAACAGCACAAAAAACTAAATAAATAAAAGATGGCAAGCAATTTAGGCTGCCTCTCTGTTCCCTTATCCCAGACTCCACTAAGGGGTAGCCTTATTCTGTGTCTTCTTTCCCATGAGGGTGTGGGGTAACCTTAAATACTTATTAGTTTATTTCTTTTACAGTAGTATATCCTGAACATGTTTCTACTGTTATAGATGCCAGTTATCCAAATGATAAGTTTGGTATATCAGATGGATAGAAAAGAGAGACATTTGGGAGAGGCAAACATCCAAAGAAGCTTGAGGTTGGATGAGCACTCACAGAGGGAATAAGGGCATCTATTGATCGGGGCCTACTTAAGAGAGTGCCTACTTTTCTCACAACAGATGCTCTACCACTTCTCTTGGAAACAACATCCTACTGTGCACTTCTTTAATTTTTTTATGTACATAAGTGTCCTAGTTTGCTTTCTATTATAGTGATGAACAGCTATCCCCAAAAGCTACCTATAAAACAAGGGGTTTATTTTGTCTTAGGGGTTACAGTGTGCCATTGAGGGAAACTAAAACCAGATCTCAAGACAGAAGCTTACAGCACAACACAGAGGAATACAGCTTACTAACATGCCAGCTTTCTTACATAGCCCAACCCCATGGCTATCCCCACAGTGAGCTGGTCAAGAAAATGTTCCACAGATTTGCCTACAGGCCAATCTGATAAATGGAATTCCTCACCTGAGGTTCCCTCTTCCCAGAGATGTCAAGTTTATAGTCAATATTAGTTATCATTGTAAGATAAAGCAAAATAAGACATAAAACAAGTGTGTTGAGTGTGACAAACTTACATACTTTTAACCCCTACCTGGATGAAGAATTAACATAAACAGAACCTCAGAAGTTTCTGTCATTTCCACCCTCAGTTATTCCCCCAAATTGTTGTTCTCCGCTGTTGCTCTATAAGGCAACTGTGCTCAGCAGCTTCGTTTAGATGAGGTCTGAAACCATTTGCTTCATGTGCTTCTCTAGGGTTTCATTTGTGAGAGTCTTTTGCTACAAACTGCAGCAGTGAATCATTCATTTTATCTGCTGTTTAGCACAAATTAGTAGAGTTAAACATTATTGGGGTATGTATGACTTGATTCTATTTACATATTTGTAGGAACATGAGCATGAGTCTCAGTTGGACTTTTAACCTTGGAAGGCAATCCCTGGAGAAGTGTGCTTTCTCTGCTTTTGTGAAAAATGTCAAATGTGGAGCCTTTAATACAACTTTCTGGGTCAGTGAAATATGAAAACACAGAACTCTATTCAGCAATTATTAGACTTTGAAGACAGCAATAGTGGAGCAAGTGCGAGACTGCTGCAATCTCAGGATTCTCCATGACTGTGTGGAAGCTTGGATCTGAAATGACTACATAGTTTGCATTTCCCAGAGGGTTTTTTTTCTGTTTTGTAGGTGGGAAGAACTAAGAGGCATGTGATAGGACTGATCTTAAGTGCTAACTCTAGATAAACTCCTAAACAAGATATTCCTAAGAAAACAACCAAAGAAGCTAAATTAGTACCAGATTTTGCTCATGACATAACACAAGAAATGAGTTTAATACTCAGTGGAATAGAAAAGATGACGACAAGAGAGAGTAGTGAGAAGGGAAAGGCTGACATGGAGTTGAATCAGAAATTCTCATTTTCTGACTTTAATGAGTGAAAATTTTTATTAAATTTTTATTTTTGATATTTTGATCATTTAGAGTAATTATTTATATCTGAGCATCAAATCTTTAGCTGTGATTGTTTGTATCATCCATCAAGAGCTAAGAGATAAAAGGATATAGTACGTACTTACAATAGAATGTTGCTCAGCTTTGAAAAGTGGAAAAATCAACAATATGCAACAACATGGATGAAGATTAAGAATCAGAGAAACAAACCAGTCACATAAAGAGAGATATTCCATGGTTCCACAATGAAATCTAAAATATTATTTAATATAATACAATTTGAATCATTACAGAGAGAGATGGTGACTAGGAAAGCCAAGGAGAAAGGAGGAGTAAGGGGATAAACATTACTCAGTCAAAGTGCCAATCAGGCAACAGGAATAAAACCTACAGCTCTGATAAGCATAAGTTTATCAGTATTGCATGAGTAGGCAACAATGATGCATTAGACACTTAAGTATTTCCTAAGGACATGGATCTCATGTTACATGCTCTTGCCATAAAAAAATGACAAAATTAAATAAAAACTGTAATTTTATTTTGTTTTGCTTTGCTTTTTATATTGTAACCATTTATCACCAGTTTCTTGGGATTGTATAAGGGTAATGTCCTCATAGACGTTAAGATGAACATTGTGTTAAATCTGAAATGCCTCTGGGGGAACAAAATCAACCTGGTTAGAAGGAAGTTTTCAACAGCTACAAGGAGCTGGAATCAGAGGTACCCCCATGTCCAGATGCCTCAGGGGACTTCTAGAAATGCTTATATATTCATGAAACATATAAAGTAGGCTTCTGATGATTTAATTGAGACCATGATCCATAACACTGTATACAAGCCTATCGCTCCTTATCTGTAGGATATACCTTCCAAGGCATTCTATTGATTCATAAAACCACAGAATAACCAAATCCTATCAGGACTGATTTATACTCATTCATAAAACCCTATGGTGGTTTAATGTATAAATTATTCAGATTAGAAGATTTACAACAATTACCAATAGTAAAACAGAAAAAATGATAACACTATACCATAATAAAAGTTATCCAAATATTATTTGTGGGCTTTTCCCTTCAATATGTCACAGCCCAATTGATACAAGTAAATGAACTGTAGAAAATAAAATTTCAGGAAAAGGGACAACTTTAAAAACCATCTTTGTATAAATCAACAGCCACCGTTAATACTGCATTCATGTTCTCTTGTCTTTCTGTTATTACTTTTAATTTTGAGTATGGGGGATGTGGGTGTGAGTGCAGGGGCCTGCAGAGGTCATAACTGTATGAGCTCCCTGATGCTAGACTTACAGGCCCTTTCGGGTAGCCCAGTGGAGTTGCTGAGAACCAAATTTGGGTCCTGTGTGCAAGAGCAGAATGTGTTCTTAATGCTGAACCATCTCTCTGTGCAAGAGCAGTAAATGCTCCTAAATCTGAACCATCTCTCCAGATCTGCTGTCAAAATAGACCAGCAACCACCTTCAACACTCTGACATTTTAGTTCATCAGCAAACACTAGGACAGCCCCATAGAGATGGCAGGGACATCAATGACAGCAATAAAGATAAGTTAGTGGAGTGGGGGACAAAGCCTGGCAGGGAAAACACTTCATTACATTTAGTGATTATTCAAATTGTATTAAAAGCAATCTGGTCATATTAGAGGAGCAGGATGGGCTCTCAAGTCTGAAGCTGTAAGCACGTGAAGGATATCTGCCATGCTATCTTTATCGGCTTGGCTGTAGGCACACATCTGACGATTAGTAGGCTCTTCACAGTGGTTCAAACTATACATAGATGCTGTAACAGCCTTTGTAGGGAGAGTGGTATTGTGTAGACAGGGTCTCACTAGATAACCCAAGCAGTCCTGGATTTCACTATGTAGCCCCATCTGGCCTCAACTCCATGTCTTTCCTGCCTCAGCCTCCCAAGTCATAGGATTCCAGGTGTGATAGACCACATCTGGCTTCTGTAGCAGATATTTATTAATATACACATATGTAAAAAACTCACAAAAAAGTTACATGAAAGGCTTGTCTAAGTGAAACAGTAGGAAATTTATCCCAAAACTGAAAGCATGCCTACAAAGAGTCAAGTAGGAAAAAGGAAAGCAGCTTTAGTGGTTAGTAAAGTGTGTCTCCAGCCACGTCGAAGCTAATCAGAACCATGGAGTGTCAAAGGTGTCCACCTTCGCTTTTACAGAGAATAGACAATGTGACTGGACTGGAGATCACTCTGAGGGTGCTCTTGGACAAATCACTTGATCAGCAATGATCACAAAGCAGAGCTACCCTCATAGTGACACTTCCCTGCGTGTTCCGAGGACTGGCAGAGGACAGAACCACTCACACTAGGTAGACTGCAAATTCATGCAGTCCGGCTTCCGCTGGGCTTTCTGTTCATCAGCTCTGTGATCACAGTCACAGGGTCAGCATTTGCTTTGAACCTTCTCAGCTCCCACCTGCCCCTGCCAACCCTCTCATTGTCCTGCTTGTCGGATGGCTTCACCTCCCTAAGTGGCAAACCAAAAAACAGAAATCATAAGATCTTACCTTTTACCAACACTCTGCCTCCCCCAAGTTTAATAGCTTAATTTAACATATAAAGATGATTCCCTTTATATGTTTTCAGTCACGTTCCTTCTTAATTTCCATGGACCTTGAATCACATGCTTCTTCTCACTCATCCACCCAAGATCTCTACACTGCTGGATCCCTTCATTTGTTATGAATTTAAATATGGAAATATATAGCCTAGCTCTTGTGATTTAAAAAGTGTCATAAGAGAGAAAGGCTCCATGCGCCAGAGCTCAGGTACAGAGGTTTTTTTTTTTTTTTTTTTTATTGGGGGAATGTGACTGGGAAACGGAGGAGGGGAGGGGGAAAAAGTTTCTGGAAACTAGAGCAGGAAAACAGAAGAAAGAGAGCGAGGAAGGGAGAAGGGGAGAAAGAGAGAGGCAGAGAAGCGCAGAGTGGGAAAGAGACGGGGGTCTTAGTGGCTACAGCTAAGGATACACCCTGTCAATTCTAACATTCCTCCCTTTTATTTATTATTTAAAAGGGGGGCGGAGTTAGGAAGGGGTAGCAGCTGAGGTGGGGATAAGGATGCTGTGTTCTCGAGACTACTTCATGCTTACACGGTGGCCTCATTCATCTTTGGGGGATCCGAGAAAGTTAGGGTGCTGGCCACATCCTGGAGTATTTGACGTTTCACTTCACTGTCCAGGCCCTGTGTCAGGCACCGCTTGGACCTGGCAAAATTCTCTAGGGTGTTGCTGGCTCTCACCACCCGGACATGTTTGGTAATCTTGTGCCTCCAGCTCTATGGCCAACAGCTGGTAGTCCTGCAACAATAACTAATTAGGAATGGTCAGGAGGTCTCCAAAAAACATCCCAGTGAGAGCAAGGAGCTCTAAACAACGACACCGTTCCCATGAGTGAATCAGAGAAATAAGACCCAACAGCCTGCAGTTGCTAGCATCTCAGGAATTCAGAGAGGGTACACTTCAAAATGTAACAGGCTGCTTTGCGTTTCATCAGACTAACAGAGCAAGGGCCAAGGACTCTGAGTCTGAAAGAGATAGTCACATGGTACCAGATCTCTGAGAGAAGCCAGATGAGGAGAGGGCTATGCTCAAGAAATGAAGTCTCATATCCAGGGGAATGGTCAAGGGCAGGTAGCCCTGCTGGGATGCAACTGCCAATATTGAATGGAAGGCAAAGTCGCCAGTGAACGAGAAAGCAGATTTGTTCCAGTGGAAGAGAGCGGCTCTGTGGAGGGTGGATGATGGAGGTGTGTCTTGTATCTTATCTGTTGCTTTCATTGGTTAATAATAAAGAAACTGCCTCGGCCCTCATAGGACAGAAAATTAGGTAGGCGGAGTAGACAGAAGAGAATGCTGGGAAAAAGAAGCTGAGTCGAGGAGTCGCCATGATTCTCCCGCTCCAGACAGATGCAGGTTAAGATCCTCCCTGGTAAGCCACCTCGTGGGCCACATAGAATATTAGACATGGGTTAGAACAATATGTAAGAGCTAGCCAATAATAAGCTGAAACTAGCCGGGCCAGGCAGTGTTTAATAGAATACAGTTTCCGTGTAATTATTTCGGGGCATAACCTAGCCGGTGGCCGGGTGCCGGGGACGCAGCCCCGCTGCTCCTAATTCAACAGGTGGAGAAGGTGGGTAGGGTCCGAGCATGAAGTGATTATCTTTCAGTGAGCTCTGTCACTCAGCAAACATGCCGCCTGCAGCAGAGTTACTGTAAGAGGTTTACTGGGGGAGAGGGAAAGCCGAAGAATGAAAGGGTAAAGGGGTGATACCTCCTTGCGTCTATCAGGATCGCTGGCAGAAAGTTGCAAAGTTCCCATAAAATATCAGGATACAGTGTCAGGGAGCAGATTTTTCATAGACTTACTCCCCATGAGCGAGAAAGAACGAGATCCAATAGCTTTTTATCAAGCTAGGATCAAACAAGAAAGGCACAAGCTGCCCTAGAGAATTGTCACTCAAGGACTGGGAACTGTGGGGCAATGCCCAAAGAACTCAAGGGTTCCAGAAAGGTACAGGCTACCCCATGAGTCGTCACACAAAGGGTGGGGGCAGAGAGCTCCGAGCTAGAGAAAGTCATGGATGACTGGTACCAGGAATTTGAGAGAGGCCAAAGGGTGAGAAACCATGTTTGAGAGCCAAGTCTTCACTCGTGGGAAAGGGGGAAGTGGGGAAGGGGGAAGGGCTCGCCAATCATGCCAGCGTTGGATGAAGGGACCCAGCTACCCAGAGAAGCAAGATTGTCATATTTGGACCACCTTCCAGGATCCTGGCATGCCTCAAACTGCTGGCAGGCAGGAGGAAGCACCGGGAGAGGTTTTTCTGGTCAGGAAATCAATGTTGTTGTTTATTTAAAAATGTGGCAGGAGAAAGATGCCATGCAACAGAGCTCCGGAGGGGGTGTGACTATTAAGGAAAAGGGGATGGGAAAACGGGGGAGGAGAGAGGGGATCCCAGCCTCTAGGGACAGGAGTGACAGAGGAGATGAGAGAGAAAGAAAGAGAGGGAGAGACAGAGAGACAGACAGAGAAGTGGAGAGGGAGAGAGAAACACAGAGACAGAGACATAGACAGAGAAAGACAAGAGAGAGATGGGAGGTAGGCAAGGCCCGCCTTTTAAAAGGAAATGTAGTGAATGTGCGCAGGAGGAGCTCTTCGTGGCTGCAGCTGAGGACATAACCTGCCAGAACCCCAGGGGAAGACCAGTAAAGATGTCTGGATACAAACACTAACTTTAAAATAAAATACAGTAAGACAAAAGTTTTCCACTTAATCTGTTCCACCCTCTAAGTATTACAAAGTTGTTCTGAATTATGCATTTTTACACGTGAAAGCTGCCTGATACCTCTGTACTGCGTTCTATAGTGTCCTCTGTACTGCGTCTATAGTGTCCTTAACTCCTTGATGAGGACTAGGATCTCTCTCCCGTCTGCCCTTCCTGTTTGCTTTCCACATTCCCTTGTTTTCAGTGAATGGCTTCATCTTTCAAACCAAAACCAATCATTATTTGGCCAGTGTCCCTAAAATCTTTGCCTTATTATACTCTAATTGTCAAGCTCTTCCAATTCTTCTTTGGAATTTTATATGATTTTATATCTCTTTCCCGGTCTTCATTGCCTACGTTCCAGGCCTGTTATACTCTGGACACTAAAATTATTACCAATTGACTAAGAAATCCTGAGCCAGCACCAATTAGTGCTAGCAGGTTTGAATCAGTGCCCCCAACTCTTGGGCCTTGGCTCTTCACAACCCTGCACATCTCGTTCCCAGTCCCTCCCATCTTAGCTCTCTGCAGTCTCGAGCATCCGCAGTTCTCTGGGACTCTTCCACTTCCTTCTAGCCTCCAGCTGTGCTCAGAGCTAGCAGTTTCTAAGAGTCTCTATTCTTGGTGATTCTACTTTATTCCATCCTAGTAGAAGCAAAACACTATTACCAATAATCAGGTTAGGGTCCATTTCTCTACACACATAGTAGAAAATACTGAGAAGCCAAAGGACCATCGAGTGCTGTTCTTTGCCAACTTTTGTTTCCTTGAGTGGTTGGCAACAAGCAGTAGGCAGACTGAAGTCACAGCAGGTGGTGCCCTCTAGTGCTATGAAATCCCTAGGTGTGGGAACCTTTATAACTGTTTATAGCTTGTGTTTAGGCCGAAAAAGGCCTTCTCAGCCCTTGACTGCAACCAGCATTGCAGCACCTAGGCACCTAGGTATTGGGATTTCAACGCTTGTATAGGTCTATGCATCCAAATTCCTTGGACATTAACACTTGTCATTGTTATCTCTCCTGGCCAATGGGTTTGGGACACCTGACCCTAGACACATGACCATTACCTGTAACTCTTCTGGAGACCATGCTGCACAGGTTCTTTCCTCTGGATGCTACCAACCTTTGGCATTTCTCTCCACTCTCTATTCTTCTCCACTCACTGGCCACTCTTGAACTGTTCGTCTGCTTTTTCATCATTAATCAAGCAGCAGGCTGCTTTGTGCTATCCCTGCTTCACCTACCAACTGCTTGACTATTAGTGCCACTGCCCCTCCATTGCCTCTGTCATCATTACGTTTCAATGTCTCTGCTATATCTATTTCTTTGTTACCAGTGCGGCCCACGCTGTTGACTGTGGACAAAAAAGATCACATGAGACAAACCTTTGTATTACCTAATGTTGCAACAGTGGGGGGTGCAACACAAGGGAGTGTCTCCTAGCCATCTCACTTAAATGAGTCTAAGCAGGCTGTTTATATAGCCAGACAAAAGTGTTTGGACCAATCACAGCTTTGTCTCTTCAGTTACACCATGAAGGCTGAAGTGTATGCCAATCACAGCTTTTCCCTCTTCTTTTTTTAACCTGTATCAGAAGTCTCTCTGGTAAGCTCAAAGAAGCCAAAACAACAAAGAAGAGATGAGAGCTGCCCCTTGAGGACAGAAATAACCAGAGTCCCATTATCTATGCTTATTGCAAGAAAATAAACATTAGAAGAGTGTTTACGGCATGTGCTTATCATTGTGAGGAAAGTTTGTTAAGAGCCAGAGACAGTGGATGGTCATGAGAGAACAACGCTTTCTGGATAGAGCAGGGCAGCTGCACTTACAAACTCATGATGGCTGTGATGTCATGCAGAAGACCCGGACAAGCTCAGGTCACATCAAGTCCTATCATGGGGGTATCTCCAACTGCTAGCTGGAGGGAGAGGGTGAGTCGGTTCTCCTTATTGCTATGGCCCCCGCAGGGTTCATGTTTCATTGGATGGCCACACATCCAAAGTATATGGGCAACACAAACGACTTGGTGGGCTTAGAGAAAAGAAGAAAAGGATCCAATGTTCGGTGAGTAAGGAAAGGAGGTGGATCTTGGAAGAGTGGACTAGGGTGGGGGAATAGGATCAGAATACATTGTACAAACTTCTCATAGAACTTACTCTTTGCACTAATGGCTTTTTAACAACAAGGATTAATATTTGTACAGTTCCCTAGGGAGAAGTAGATCTCTGTTACAGTTTTAATTATGTAAAGCTTCCCCCATATATATTTATGGGTTATATACTTGAACACTTGGTTGCCACTTGGTCAAACAAACTTTAAGAAGTGAAACCGTAACAGAGAAATAGGTCACTAAAGGTACACCACCTTGAGATTTTATGACTGGGACCACTTCTTGCCTACTCCCTATTTCCTGATTACAAATTCAGCGTGGTCAGCTGTATTACATTATTTCCACCATGCCTTTCTTTCCATGGTGGACTATAGACTCTCAAACCATAAACCAAAATAAACCTCTTCTTCCTTAAGATGCTTTTGTCACATATTTTGTCACCACTATAAGAAAAGTAACTGAGGCAGAACCCTAGTCTGTCTCATGGCTACAAATAGGCAATAAAGATATCTGGGTGAGGTTAGAGAGGTCTATGCTGCAGCATGTTGGGGTCGCCTCAGGAAGGAGGTCTCTAAAACTAACTCAAGGAGGATGAGGGAAGAGGGGTTTACATACAGAGAAAACACACTCCCAGCCTCTTCTCTGCCAATCACAAACTTTCTGTTTAGTTGTAACCTCTGCAGACTGGACCTGACTATTCTAGATGTCTTCCTTCCCAGCACAACCAAAAACGCCTGAACAATGGGAAAGAAGACATCTAGAATGTCTGAAGGTAGAGCAGAAGGATGCTGTCTGGAGCTCTGGTGACTGAAATGAAGGCCAGAGCCTGTTGCAAAGTGTCTGTGGCTGTGGTTGCCTTGACTGAACCAAATCTTCCCAAATGGAGGCCTCCATTTTAGCAGCCACAATGAGAGTTATGGCAAGTTTCCTCAGGATGCCTGTGTCCAAAATGAAGTTCTTCTGAGATGCAGTGTCTAGATCTACTCCAGAGAAATGTCCTCCATACATCCAAGGTTAAAGCAAAATTCCCCTGGCCATGTAGGTGGTTGTTAGTCTCAGTAAAGTAGTGAAGATGAAGTTGTAGCTGCTACTTCCTGCTAATCTCTAGGAAATACATGGACTTGACTTACACCCTAGCCAGGCAACAGCATACAGACAACAGTCGGAACTCTCAATGTGGCCTCTGCTCCCACTCAGTCTGGCACAATCACCAATGCCATTCACAGACAGCTCTCACTGATGTGGGACTCCCCTCTGTATGCTGTGAATATGTTTTATTATCTTTGGTTAATGAAGAAGCCACTTTGGGCCTAATAGAGGGCAGAATAGAGTAAGGCAGAAGTTCCAAGCAGATAGAGGAGGAAAGAAGGCAGAGTCAGTGAGATGCCATGTAGCTGCTGAAGGAGTAACATGCTGGCACTGGTAAGCCACAGCCTAGTAGCAAGACATAAATTAATAGAAATGAGTTAATTCAAGATGTATTAACTTGATAATTAAGATAATTAAGAGCCAGTTAATTATAAGCCTGAACTAATAGGTCAAGCAGTGTTGTAATTAATATAGTTTCTGTGTGATTATTTTAGGTCTGGGCAGTCAGAAAGGAACAAGTGGCCTCTGCCTACATCCCACTGAGTATGACACTGACCCTGATATTCTTTTTACTATACCAAAGTCACCCTAACAAGAACCACGCACACCAAAAGTTCACACACTCTTTATATTACTTTTGTAACTAATGTGATAAAACATTATGTCCAAGGAAAATTATAGAAGTGTATATTTTGGGCTTACAGTTCCAGGTAAGTAGAGTCAGTGATGGTGGAGTAATTCCTCTAGCAAACTTGTACCTTTTAATCTTCCACAAACAGCAACCAACTGGAGAACAACATTCAAATGACTGAGACTTACGGGAATATCCTTCTCAAACTACCATAGTTTTCAACATTCTCAGATGGTCTTCCTTCAATACATCATTGTATGTGTGACTCAAGATCTTGAGTCATCTACTTGCCCTGGAACTCACTGCTATAGAGACTGAGAACTCTGAAACTTTAATAGAAACAGACCTACTTTTACAGATCTCAGTACTGTTTGTTTCCCCACTCCCAGTGCTCTTGGGAGACTCTCCCTTCACTAACTAGAACATTAGCTCTCCTAAGGTCTAAACCCCACATAATCTAGATAGAGAAATCTACCAATCCTTCAAATATTAAAATTAAGTGCTGGTGGACATTAGATATAAGCTCAACAAACAGCAAAAATCACAGAAAGAGATGGAGAGAGAGAAAGAGTCAAATATCACTTGATCTACCTAGCAGACTCTAGTATTAGAGGAACCAGAAAGAAACCACTCCAATACTACATCTTTTCCCCCATTATGTTTCTGCTTTTTTAAAAGTATTTATTTTTATTTTATTTACAGGAGTGTTTTGCCTACAAGTATAGATGTGTACCACATGAGTACCTGATACGTGGGAAGATCAGAACACAGCATTGGACTCCCTAGAGATGGTTAGAATAAACTTACCCAAGAAAGTGAACAACCTGTACAATGAACACTAGAAGCATGTAAAGAAACCTATGCTGATAGGTTAACATAATTAGTATTGCAAAAATGACTATAATACCAAATGCAATGTCATTTAATGCAATCACCATCAAAACTTCAATGCCAAACTGAGAGAAAAATATTGAGGATTTTCTTTCATGTGCAAAAACTCTTTAAATATAGATGGTCTATATGTAGATTAGATCAAGCACAAGGAACAGCCCTAGGTGAGAATGAACGCTAGTTTTGACCATTTGTTGGAAAGGGGATGTAAAGAAAGCATTAACCACTTCCTAATTACCATCTGCCCAATCCTGTTAGGTAGAGAATACTCCTAGTATCAGATCTTTGAAAAGTTACTTTCCCTGTATTCAGGCAGTATTTAATTTTACTCTCTATTCATCCTTTATGAGAAGATCTTTCAAACTGGCCATTTGATGTTTTTTAGAGATATTATTCACATCATGAAAATCCAGTAGTAGCCTGACAGAGAAATGAGCTTGATGTGTAAAATATCCTGAATCTGTTTCTGCAATATATATTCATTTCCGAAACGCTGAACGTAAAAGAGCACTTCTGTAGGGCATTTCCATTTGGAAAAGTAAAATGGTCCTGATAGAATGTGTCAGCGTCCTGCTAAAGGCAGTGTCCTTCCAGCAAACTATTAGGTTACTAGCCTTTGATGGTAAAAGCAGTTCTGTAATGAAAAATAAACTATACCAAGACTGGGCCTCATCTTTTAGTTTAAGCAGATTTCTAATGACTGTGATACATGGATGAAGTCTAGGTTAGGATTTATCATTAAAGGCATTATGAGATGGAAAGTTAAGCACATTTGTTATGTCTTAGCCTACTCTCTTGGAGCACACTACTATATAGTTTTGAAAGCATGGTTCAGCTCTATAGGGGTAATAATGTGCACAGATTACAAGTAAAAAGGGGCCACTGCCAAATTTTCCAGCCCTCTCTGGTACTCTGTGAACTCCTGGAGGTTTGCACAGCAATGAATTTTCCAGAAAGGCAATGGTCTATGTGGATTTCTTTCACTGTGATAAAGCCATGCCCACAAACCATTTCCAAATGAATCCGTTTATTTCAGCTTGCAGGTCAGAGCCTGCTATCTAGAGAAACCAAGGCATGAATTCAAGGAAGGAACCTGGAGACTGAAGCAGAGACAATGGAGGGATGATGCTTACTGACTTGCTCCCAGCCTGATATTCAGCTACCTCTGCTATACGCCCCATGTTTGCTCAGGGTTGGTGCTGCCCACAGTGGACTATGCTCTCCTGTATCAAGTACTAGTCAAGAAAGTGTCCACAGACCAATCCAGCTGAAGCAATTCCTCATTTGAGCTTCCTTCTTCTCGGGTAACTAGTTTATGTCAACAAAACTAGCACCCTTGGTTATCCATTCATTATCCTCCTACCCAAAAATGTCATATGGCCTATCTTTTTCTATAGCTTCAAGTCCTTGTTAATTCTCCAACCTTAACCCCTACCGCTATGAAGTTTGTGGCTCTGCCTATCTGTTTTCTAAAATGCATATGTCTTCCTACATGCTGTTCTCATGGTGTCTTTCTCTTTGTGTCCAAGTTCTACCTGTACCTCTAGGATGCAACTTCCATCTGGATGTAGCTTTCCACAGGACCTCAATCACTGGCCATCACTCCTTCAGAACCCTGCCAACAGGTACAAGCCTACATCTGTGACTTGTACCCTTGTGGTTATTAAAGTTTACTTGTGTGCTATTCTTAGGACTCCAGTGAAAATATAGACTCATTAAAAATACCAAGATGTTGTTTATACTTTTCATTCTGTATAGCTAATTGCCATATAGGACTAGCACAAAGATTTACAAAGAACCAAGAATTCCTGACAAATGTGCATGTTAATTTTTCTAAAACTTTTAAAGAGTTGAAAACTAAGAACAGTTTCTCAGATTTAGTATGATGGAATATGGAAACTTCACCAACTGACTATTGTCTGAATACAGATATGGGACCTGGGCAGCAAGAAGAAACAAACAGGGTACCAGAAGGCAACGTGATCAACGCTGAAGAGAAATTTCACCTATAATCACCTGAAAAAAAACCCTCAAATCCCTTTCATAGCAATGGGCAGGAGGGGGTTCAGTTCCCAGTTCCAGTTTCACTGGACCAATCTTCACGTTTTCTGCAGCCCTGGGAAACATATTTTGAAGATCTGTTTTATATTCATAGATGTACAAGCATTTCGAGAATGGCCCCGCCAAGCACAATCACTTTATGTTTACAAAAGCTGTAACCCCAATGGAGGAAAAGGTCTTTATTTGTTCTCCGTAGCCACTTACTTACACAAGTGGCCTTGTGCAAATAGTGTTTCTTAAGACAAAACAAAGGTAATTTCTGTGTCTAAGAGAAGGAAGAAATATTTCTTTTTTCATTTCACAAAGCGGGCCTTCTGTAAAATGTCAATATGTGTATTTACAAATGCTGTGTTTAACCTGTCCTGATAGGAAAGATCAGGTCAAAGAAAGTCTGTCAACAAGCTTGTGGAAGTGTAGCCCTGAGTAGTGCAGTTTTGCTGCCCTCTGCAGGAGAGTAATGTGCCATTCATTCCCCAATAAGCACACCTCTTCATGTCCTTTCTAGGTTTCCTAGAACTGATCAAATTACTGACTACAATAACCCAGTCACAAAAATTTAAGAACTGTGGTAAAACAAATTGCCTCCCAAAAACTAAGAGAATATCATAGCCACTGCATTTTCATTCTCCACCCTAACCAAGAGAAAGAATCCAGGCTCATTTGCATTTTATGCAATCTGTTATAATAGTTTCCTCAAAGGAATTCAGAAGGCATGGAGCTCGTTTAATCCATGATTGTCTATGCAAAACATAATTCAATAACCTCAAAAGAAGAAACATCAAATCTTTTATAAACAAATACATACCTTTATTTAAAGGTAATTTAAAATCTGTAAATAGAAATATCTTTTCATTTCTATGATTTAAATTTTGTCCCAATTCACAACTATAGGAAGCAAACCACATAGGGAGTGAGCAACCATTTAGTCACTGGCAAGCATTTATATATAACAAGGCTTCCATTCATTCTTTCTAACACCAAAGGTCAGTTGAGAAACTGATGGATTTAGTTCTCTTCTGTCTGTCCCTGTGTCTGACCAAGTTGCACTGAGATGTGAGCTGGTGCTCAGGAAGCTGACATAGGTGCATTTCTATTCGTTCATTCTCCACCTGAGCAGTCAGCCAGTTAATCTGTGTTAGGAGATCTCCGAGAGCACAGGTCCACGGTTCTAGATTTTTAAACTGGGGGAAATGGGAGTCCAAGTCCAGATCATGTACCAGCCACGACTTTGGGAATTTGTACTGAATCGTTGTACTGTAGTGGCCACTAGAGGGTGCATCAGATGGCAATCAGAGTTGAGACCTTTTCTTCCAACAGGAGCCTTCTCCCCTAGGCTTTTTTGTCCTGTTGGCATACTAATGCAAATTAATACTCTCTGAAGCATCCTTTCATTGCCTTGAGCCCCAGATAAATCTTTTGTATTTCATGCTCCTAGACATCTTAATCCTGAGTCCCAATCGTATTAGTTGATTCAGACTACACTGGTTGATGTCTCTGTCTTCTCATGTACCTGATTTTTTTAACCTCGTGTGTGTGTGTGTGTGTGTGTGTGTGTGTGTGTGTGTGTGTACAAGAAAGACAGACAGGAGAGAGAGAGAGAGAGAGAGAGAGAGAGAGAGAGAGAGAGAGAGAGAGAGA
>NW_026067944.1:3961748-4076120 GCF_014885135.2 Alexandromys fortis
AAAGTCTCTTATATACTGCAATTAATTTAGACATCTACAGCATACTCAGAGTACCATCCTAGCCCAAAATAGTTTCCCGTGCCCAGGCCTGCACTACAAATTTCTAACTGGCCTTCCTGCTTCCACCCACTGCCTGTTCAGCACATTCTGTTCATTGCTGCCTGTATGATGGCATCAGTCAGGACATGCCAACTACTGTATTGGCATGTAACTGTAAACAACCCTGGTTCCAAAGCTTCACACAACAAACACATTACTTAGACATGCCTCACAGTGAGTTTGATAAAAGGAAGATGCCAGTTGGAGGCTCTGTTCAGCTTCCTTCCATTTAGTGATTTCTTTATTCTGGGGATTTGTAGTCACATTCCAGTCCCCTCAGCCTCTCACCAGCAAGAACATGTCGTGGAAGATTGTGCGCAAGAAGTTTAAACATCTAGCCACAAAGGGACAGGCATCACCTCTGCCCAGTATTCCACAAGATGCTTTGCTTCCTGTATCATCTGCTTTAGGACGATTTGGGATAAAAATTAACATTTAAATAGGAGGGGCCTTTGAGTGAGGCAGATCACTCTCTATAATGTAGGCTAACTTCTTCCAGAAGGCCTTAATAGAATAAAAAGATCATCTTTCTCAAGTAAGATGGAATTCTCCTGCAAACAGCCTTCAGACATCATCCATAGCATTCACTTTCCTGTTCCCCAAAGACCCAGCTCACATAGTAGATTATAGACTCATCATCTTTCACAATTATATGGGCAAATACACACACGCACACACACACACACAGAGAGAGAGAGAGGGAGAGAGAGAGAGAGAGAGAGAGAGAGAGAGAGAGAGAGAGAGAGAAGAGAGAGAGAGTCAACTGACAAATATGCTCCATTATACTGAAGTTAGGCCTATGAGATACAGCTGCAGGGGAGCTTAGAAACACAACTCATTTGGATGCTTGAACAATAGGAGCCAGTGCTTTCTAAAGCAGAGAGTTGAGTCCACAGCATTCCTGTGTCAAATCCACCACAGTCTATCATTTTAAGAATTCTCTTTATGGGCCTCGCTACTGACATCAAGTCTTTCTGATATACTAAACATCTCGTGTCCCCTCCACTTTAGAGATACATGCCCACTCTGGTCAGCAGTGACCCTTCCAACACAATCTCTACTACTTTGGAGATACTCCTGGGAGTTAAGACCCACTCTACATCCACACTGGATTAACTGCTTGTTCTGTTGGAGAAAAAATATCATCTGAGCAGATGGAAGCAATAAAGTCCACCATGCTGAGGGAGACATTACTGGGAAGGCACAGGACCAGCTGATTGTCCAGCAATGAGTACTTGTGCTCTATTCACTTCCTTCCTGTGCAGTCTAGGACCCCAACCCACAGAATGGCACCATCCACACGTAGGGTGGGTTTCCCCACCTCAACCTAATCTGGATATCCCCCGCAAATATCGCCAGAGATTTGTCTCCAAGGTGATTCTGGAGCCTATCAAATTGACAACCAATAATAACCATCACGATCTCATGCTTTCTCAGCTTGACACCTCCCTTTTAATCCATAGTCTTCTTCCCTTTGATTTCATGTGCTCATGACCACTGTTTTAGAGTTTTTGCAAGCCAATTGTTAAATATTCTTTAAAATGAAATAAACACTTGGCAAGTCTTCAAAACAAGTCTTCGAAGGTAATGTGCTAAACATCCAAAATTCACCACTTCCTAATAATTTGACAGCCTTTTACCTTTATTTACTAAAATCATCCATTGAGATGATTCATGTTTTGCATTTGTGCAAGTATTACATAATAGTATATTATTGTGCAGCTGTGCGTTCTGACACCGGGTGCTCTTGTTGATCACAATGGGGATGTTTTTGCAAAGGATATTGAAAAAGATTACAATTCATGCTCTCTTTTGTCACTGCACAGTAAATACTTGCCACTATTTTGCCAGGCAAATGGGTCTCTTTGAAAAGAAAAAGGGGGCATTTTTTAAATTTGACTACCTATGCCAGCCTGGTATCTGTGTCTTTTAAACTTGCCTGTTGGATGGATTAAGAAGCACGGAGGAGATTACTAAAGTACACTTCTGGGTATCTGTCAGGGTGAGTGCCGAGACAGAATCGCCTTGATAATGGACAGTGCCAGCTGTAAGTTGTGGGCCCGACAGAACGGCAGGGAGAAAGGAGAACCTGGGTGCACACGCACTCCCTCTCTGCATCCTGTAAGTATGGCGTGAACTGCCCTTCCTACCACGACAGAAGGAGATTGCTGAAACCATGAGTCAGAGCACTCTCCCTCCTTTTAACTTATTTAGTTCAGGCTTTCTATCACACAGACAAGAAAATGAACATGATATTTAGTTTGTTCCCTGAATTCCTTAAAATCTCTTTGGATTCTTCACTTTCTGAGTGCGATTTGCTGGGTCTCGAGGTTTGCCTTTACTATGAAATATCTTTCCAAGTGTGCTCCTATAGCAAGTGGTGTTGAAAGAGAAAACATGTGCTTTTTATTCCCGATTATTTATAGCAGTGATTTATTCATCAGTGCTATGGACAAGAATCGAACTCAGGACCTCAGGCAGAGTAGACGGCGCTCTTAAGCTCTGAGCCACCTCTGATGGCTGTTTGAACATGTGCTTTTTTAAGGAGGAAATGATAAGTGTTGTGGCTGCCTGTTACCAAATTTCAGATTTGCTAAATTCAACATCTTCTATATCACAATCCAATGAGCATACAAGTGTGCTCTGCCTATTGCTTTAACTGTGCACCCAGAGTCCTAACCTATATCACACAAGTTTATTATTTCATTGTGACAGATCCCAAATAACCAACACAGAGGTGTAATATTAATTATAAATGCTCGACCAGTATCTCAGACTTATTACTAACCAACTCTTACAACTTAACCCATTTCTATTCATCTTGTGTGTCCCTGAGGCTCATAGCATTTCCCTCTATCCCATTTTATATGTCTGACTCATTCTCCATCTGGCTCATAACTCTTCTGCCTCTGCCCTTCTTCATCCCAGAATCCTCAGTTTGATCACCAAGCTTATACTTCCTGCCTGGCTACTGGCCAAACAGAGTTTTATTTAATTAATTCGAGTGATAAATCTTTACTGTGTACAAAAGGATTATTCCACGGCAATGTTATATTAAAATGCTGAGCTAAAAAGTGAGTGAAAAAAAAGCACACCTTAAAATGTTGGCAGGGAATGCTCTTAACCGCTGAGCCATCTCTCCAGCCCTTTTTTTTTTTAAATAACTATTTATTTATTATGTATACAATATTCTGTGGAGGAGCAGAAGGAGGGAAAATATGAGCAAAGAAGTCAGGACCACGAGGGGTGCACCCACCCACGGAGACAGTGGGGCTGATCTATTGTGAGCTCACCAAGGCCAGCTGGACTACGACTGAAAAAACATGGGATAAAACCGGACTCTCTGAATATGGCGGACAATGAGGGCTGCTGAGAAGCCTAGGACAATGCCACTGGGTTTTGATCCTACTTCATGTTCTGGCTTTGTGGGAGCCTAGCCAGTTTGGATGTCCACCTTCCTAGACCAGGATGGAGCGGGGAGGACTTTGGACTTTCCACAGGGCAGGGAACCCTGACTGCCCCTCAGACTGGAGAGGGAGGGGGGGAGGAGTGGGGGGAGGGGGGGGAGGGGGGGGAGGGGGGGGGAAAAGGGAGACGGGGAGGGAAATGGGAGGCGGGGAGGAGGCGGAAAAAATTTTTTTTCAATAAAAAATTATATTTAAAAAAAATGTTGGCAGGGCTTATAGTTTACGGACTCAAACCCCGGTAGTAAAATGATTGATACTGTACCCCATGCTTCATAATGGGGCAAACTGGTCCCCTTCTCCCAGATTACAAACATATCTGTCCTTGATTTGTTGGTTTGCAGGCACTCTGCTGTGTCTAATTGTTGTTATAAACATAAAAACTGATGCAGCAGTGAGTCTGTTCCTTTCTGAAAAATAACTTGAAGAGAATGTCAGCAGATACTATTATTCATAGAAATGAATAGAAAATCAGAAAGTGAGAGAAAAATAACATGGCTCTTCAGCACAAAATGGAAAATTTATATAGAAAATGACAAATCAGGTTGACATTTATAAAATGCATGGGAATCTTTTCACTTGTAAGTCACAGAAACTCTTCTCAAGAGACTGAGAGCTAGGAAGCTATATTATGGGATCTGGCTGGAACCTGGACCAGGAGCTGCAAAAAGTACCAGAGATGCAGGGATACCAGGCCCAAAGAGTAATGGACAGAAGAAGGTGACAATGTAACAATTGGGAGCAGGAGTATCCCTCTACCCCTCCACCCCCACCAGATATTGAGTGTCAGGAGTGTGTAAACAAGTGTGATGGATGATTACACTTACAACTGCATCAAAAATGGAGCATTTTCTCCCTAACTCTTTCCCCCATTTGGTTTTTCTGAAACTGACCACATCTCTGTAATACTTGGCTAAACCTTGCCATGGCTCCAGATCACCCTAGTACCCAGCCATCAGGGCTCCTGTGAGTCTATCAGCTTGTCCAAGTCATCAAGACTCCTAGAGCAGGCTGGTGGCCTCACTAGTCATCATTGGACCCTCACTTAGTGACTCACCTGTGCAATCAATTTCATGCTTTTACCCCCTATCTTAAACAGTTCAGTTTTCATTTCCCAGGTTGATCCTGAATTACACACTATACTACACTTTATTTTTTTTAAGTTCTGGGTGGGGCAACACATGTCATTGGACATGTTAGACAAGTATTTGTGGTAATTTGTATGAAAAATAGCCACCTCTCAGAGTCCCAGGCACTTAAAAACTTGGTCCCTAATCAGTAGCTAAAGCCTTTGGCAGATGAAACCTTGATGGAGGAAGTACATCACTGCGGGAGAGCATTGAGAGTTTGGAGTCTCGCTCCTCTAGAGTCTGATGTCAGTGCTTCATGTTTGCATTTAAGTGGTGATCTCTTAGCTCCCTACCTCAGCAACCTGCTGCTAGACGTCAACCACCATTAGGGTCTCCCCATCGAGAAGCACAGACTCAAATTGTTGTGGTAGGCCACTTGTCCATTTCTCGGCCACCCAGACTCCCAAAATAACCACACAGAAACTATGTTATTTGCAATACTGGTTGGCCTATTAGCTTTAGCTTCTTATTGGCTAGTTCTTACATCTTAATTTAAGATTTGTATTCATTTGTGTATCACCACATGGTTGTGGCTTACCAGCAAGGTTACATCTACTGTCTTTCTCTGGTGCGGCTCTATTGCTTTTCTTTGACTCCACTTTCTTTCTCCCAGCATTCAGTTTGGTTTTTCCTACCTACCTATGTTCTGCTCTGCTATAGATCCAAAGCAGTTTCTTTATTAAGCAATGAAAATCACAGCATACAGAGGGAAATCACACATCACCTCCCCTTTTCTATCTAAATGAAAAGGAAGGTTTTAATTTTAACATAGTAAAATTACATATAACAAAACCGGTATCAAGCAAGAATTACAATTACAACATTTATATCTACTTTATCTTTTATTATAACTAAGAAAAAATATAACTATAACCATCTATTTTTCAACTCTATCAAAGACTCCAGAAGAATATAACATTACCTAAGTAAACAGGAAATGCATTGTAAGCAACTTCCAAAACTCCTGAATTGGGAGATATCTCACTTCCTGGACAGTCACTCAAAGATTTTTGGTAATGCTGAGGGCACCCATCTTCAGCCTACTGGCCCAAAGTATCCAGCAGACTTTTCTATGAAGCAGGAATTTCAAAGACATTTCCACCTATATTGGCAGTTTTCAATCACTTTCTTGTGTCCTGCAGAAAGTCTGGCAAACTATTTCATGAAGCAGGAACCCAAAAGGACCATCTCACCTTTAGGCAAGTTCAGCAGTCATTTCTCTGTGGGTCCTGCATGTCCATTTCATATAGTATAATATCATGCAGTCCAGGCAAGAACAGTTTCTTGCCCAAATGACTAGCAAACTCCATAAAGAGCCTCTTTGGTGCCCATCTTCCTCTTGAAAATATCTGCTGCCAGGAGCAGATGCATCTCATTGTCATGAAAAGTCCTAAGTTATTAAAACATTTTAAATGCCATATTTTGTTGGTTTTTGAAAGGTTTGAAGAATTTCTATCTAATTGAAATATATCTCTATATGTCTAGAAAACCTAACTAACATGACTAGAAGCTTGACTATTATAGATGATTATGTATTAACCTATATTTCTTAATTATACATTACATTTTTAAATGAGTTTCACAAACATAATATCTTAATCAAGAGCAGAAATACACATATAACAAAATTGACCTTAAATTTGTATCAATAAACCAAGATCCATACCAATACAAAGTATTCATCTCTATATCATATTTTCCTTTAAATATAAACAAACAAAAATAACTATAAACAATTATTTAGGGAATTTGAAATTTAGAGAATTCTCTCCAAACTGCTTCCTGCATTTTGTTGAGTAAAGTAATTTTAGGGATGTTCACAACAACCTTTTGGGGGGTCTTTGTCCATCAAACCACATTAGTATGGAAGGATTCCACGGATTCTCATCTGTGGAAACAAAAGCAAAACCTCTTTTCCAAAGTAACAAATCCTTAGATGCAAATTCTAAAGTCAAAATACCTTTAAATTTTAAATATGTTGGTTTAGCTTAGCAGCCCATACAATGAATGTCTCTCTGTACTTAGCTAATTCACAGTCAAAAAGTTCAAAGAAAACACAATTAATATACATAATTCAGGCTCTCTGTGTAAACTCCATCTTTATGTGACTTATATTTTTTTACTCTATTACTTTTTCTACAAGTTTAATATTTATTTTATTATCTTTACTCCTTTAATCTATGACTGTCTTGTCTGTACTCTTTTATATTACATTTACTGTCTCTTTACTCTTTTTCTTCTCTTTCCCAAGCCTACATACAGTTTTTTTTTTTTAAACACATTGGGTCTCATTTAGGTCTTTTATCTCTGAATCTGTCCTATTGTGTATCTGAAATCCTTTTCTGTCCAGGAGTGCTTCCTAAAAAGCAAAACAGCTTTACTAGGACTAAGGCTGCTTTGCCTTTTGACTCTGCCCAGTCCAACATGTCAGAGGTCCATTCACCACCCCTGAACGCCATTCCCTTGGCCTCAGTTTCAGGATTGGGTCACAGCAAGTTTGTGTTGCCACTAAGCAAGTTGTAGCATTCTACTCACAAATCTCATTTAAATGCTCCATAGCCAGATCTCCCAAAAGAGTTTGAGTTTGTGCTAGCAGCATTTCAAAATGCTGTTGTTTTAAAACCCTGAGGGGTTTCTTTGTCTTTGTTTTTGTTACCACTGAGACAGAAAGACCTCTCTTAAAGGAAACATGCCTCTGCTTGCTTAAATTGTGTTTAAGCAAGTATTGAACTCTGGTGTGTGTGTGTGTGTGTGTGTGTGTGTGTGTGTGTGTGTCTAGAATTCCTTTTCAAGCTCTCTTCGATTTTAAGTGGATTTAGTTGGCCACGTGGGGAGCCAAACTGTAGTGTGAGGCCACTTGTTTATATTTTATCTTTTACCATGAGGTTTGTGGCCTAGTGGCAAGGATCCAAATGGCGGCTCACTTCTGTCTCTTGTGGCAGCTTTATGACTTTTCTCTGGCTCCATGTCCTTTCTCCCAGCATTCAGTTTAGTTTTCCCTGCCTACCTCTGTTATGCCCTGCTATTAGGTTCAAAGCAATTTCTTTATTAATCAATGGTAATTATAGGATACAGAGAAGAATCCAACAACATCAAATAAACCCTTCCTTCTTGCCTTGGTCATGATATTTTATCAGAGTATTAGAAAAGTAACTAATACACTTTTCTACCATCATGAAAGAACACCTGTAGCCCTTTATATTTTATAAAAGCTATAATCAAAATGACACTTGAGTCATTAGGACTTACTGGAATGAGGACAGAAGAGAAACACAAATGATACTGGGCAGGTTGTTGATTAAATCAGGACTCTACTGATGGTACCCTCGGGTGAAGAGCAAAAATAAAGAAGAAACAAGAGTTTCTTCTTCAGGGTCAAATAAAGGGACAGAGTTCAAAAGAGATGGAGGCACTTGATAGCAGTTTTTGTAGCAGAGAGGAAATGAGGGAAATGGAAGAAATTTCCTCCCCTTTAATGAAGATGTTTTAGTCTGTTAACGGAAATATAGAATAGTCAGGAAAGTCTCTTAAATGAATTCCTCAGCAAAGACCAAAGGAAAGAAATAATTGAACCTCTTGCATTTGTGTGAGCCTGTGTGTTATTATTTTCAAGTGAGCATATTCATGTTACAGTTGGTTTCATTGTGGCATACAGTATATTTAAAGCCTATGTAGTCAATACTGCACTTTGTCTAAATTTGGAATTCTACTCCCTATAATTTGTCTTATGTGGTAAATGCATGTAGATTTCCAAAAGTAGAATGGAATTTTGAGAGCATACCCAAAGAGTAGGCTTGTAGTAAAAAAGCTGCTTGTTTCCGGGACATCATAAACTGTTTAGAACATGTGGTACATGGTTAAATTTTTAGTTCTTGATTTGTGTCCAGTAGAGGGCAGCAAATTTTAGAAAACTATTCCACTTACTAGATATTAAAAAAAAAATATGAGTAAGCTTATATCACTGCTTGCTAATAAAAAAAGAATCATTAGAGCCCCTATCAGAAACAGAGAAACAAATAATTGAAGGGCACAGACATGGCTCAGCAAGTACAGATGCTTGCTGCCAAGACTGACAGTCCAAGTTCAATACCCAGAGCCCACATGGTAGAAAGAGAAGACTTCAAAAGTTGCTCTCCATGACATTGTGCTCTCACACATAAATAAAGAGATACATAAATGTTTAAAACTTAAAACTTAGAGAATTTGTTTCTTAAGATGAGGAAATTCATGGCTATCCTATTTATTCTTGTGGAATTGTAATATTGTTGAAAATTATTATAAAGCATTTTACTTTAAAACTTTGATGTTAAATTTTATATTAGCTGAATATCCAGTTACCTTCTTATTTACCCATTTAATATAAATTATCTGAGCACTTCTAGCCAAATTCTTAACCTGGCAGTTGTTTTTTATGGCATAACTTGAAGAACACAAAAGTAAGTGCCAGCCTACATTACTGTTCCTGGCTTCTGCAGAGAAACAGCAACAACAGAATATTAGATGTACCTCTCTCCCTCTCTGTCTCTCCTTCTCCCCCTCCCACCTGTGTGTGTGTGTGTGTGTGTGTGTGAGAGAGAGAGAGAGAGAGAGAGAGAGAGAGAGAGAGAGAGAGAGAGAAAACGAGAACAAGAGATAGACTTAATTTTACCACTCGGCTATACAATTATAGGTCTAAGAAGTTTGAAGCCGTTAGTAAGACCAAGAGACTAGAAATCTAGGTAGGAGTTGAAGCATCAGTCTAGATACAGTTTCTTCTTTGAGAAGCCTCTGGTTTGTGCTCCCAGTTCTCCTCTTAAATCACTGCATGAAGCTTGCCCACACCATCAAAGTTAACCTTGTTTCCCCTAAATTAATTGAAGTGGTAATCTTATTCAAAATACTTTGCCCCTGGCATCTAGACTAGTACTTAATCGAATAACTGGGAGATATGGAGCAAGCATATTGACACATAAAAGTGAAGATCACTTTCCAAAACATGTCCCTGATCAGCTCGTATACCAGGTCCCTGAAATATCACCCTTAGAGCATCATGTCCTGAGTTTGAATCTTTCTTCCCAGACATCACCTGCTTAAAATGCATGAACTCTGGATAAGTTAGTACAGTTCCTTAGGCACTGGTGTGTGCACACCAGCTCACCACATGCTTTGTCACCAGACCGAAGAGGTCCCGTGGCATGCTGAAACCACTAACTGCCAAGTGCTTCTGAAGCACAGAAAGGAAGCCGCAGTTCATCACTACAAACTCCAGTTCCTAATTTTACATACAACCTTCCCCTAGAAAGTGAAATACTCTTGGTTTCTCTTTGAGAAAGCAATACTTTTGGTGTTTTTAGTAATACCATCTCCTAATACAACACAAAATACTACTGCAAATCACTTCAACCTCTAGCCCTGTTCAATGTGTCAGTTGAAGTTTGGGCTCAAAATGATTTACTTACAGTATTTTTTGAAAAAGACTTCCAAAATGAAGCATAATTTCATTCTTAACAAGGAAGAAACAATAAAAAAACTCAAAATGAGAAGTATTCTATTGAAAATATTGGGCCTGCACCAATGTCATAGAAAACAAGTCATATACAATAACATGTAAGCCATTCTTTCACTCCAAACGTTCATGCAGTGGACAGTTTGCTATGAGTCAGCCAGAGCCCCTTCTGCTAAGCAATTAATTCATCAAAACTTATATCTTTGTATATCTTACACAGTCATGTCATGGGCCACTGGTGAAAAGGGGTGAGATACCAACCACAATTTCCAAAACTACTTCATGTGCATGCCCTGAGATGCATACAGCACTATTTTCTAGAGAAAATATGACACGCCTTAGGCTGTTTGTCAGTCTCACATTTAGCAATAGTAAATAGATATCTCTTCAGCCACTTACAACACCATGAATTTTCAAAAGGTATACATGGCAATGGTGAATTGGCCTCATCTATCACTTAAAGAATGTCTTTGGGAGTAAAAATCATGCTGCATCATGTGCTGTAGCTATACTTCATTTAAATATTCAGCTCATTGGACACCACCCAATCAAGATCAATACTTCATTGTTCACTACTCTATTTCTACCTGTGTCAAAACTAACACGTGATATAGCACATTCAATCATGAACTTAGCAAAGGTGGAGTCACCTTTGACTTTGGAATGGCATTAAGTTTCATGAATAATGGGGATGATGAGAGAGGGTTGAAGGGGAGGAGAGAGGTAGGAAGGGGAGCAGAGAAAAAGTATAGCTCAATAAAATCAATAAAAAAAAATCCCCCCCCCAAAAAAGTTTCATGAGTAATCTTAATCAAGGACTTGCTGCTACTAAAAGTCCATTTTAAGGCTCTAACAAAATCATGGAGAGCCCTATTCAGTATGGATAATATAAAATGAATGTCAAAGACATAACCCATAACCCCTTGTCTTAGCCAGAGTTCACAAGGGAAACAAAAGCAACAGCATAGAGATATTCTCTCTCTCTCTCTCTCTCTCTCTCTCTCTCTCTCTCTCTCCTTCCCTCCCTCCGTCTCTCTCTTTCTTACATTGAACTCATGCTCTTATGATGATGATGTTCCAAGATCTCAGGACAGTCAATAATGTTGCAATCTAAGTCCATAGATCTGAGAATCAAAAGAGTGAAAGATGTAAACAGAAAGGTCAGCAGGCTCAGGACCTAGGGAGAACTTGAGCTTCATCTTGTGTGTCACTGTTTGAATATTTGCTTACTTCAAAACTTGTTTTGAAATTTTTGCCACTTTAACAGTATTAAGGGGTGGGACTGTTAAAAGATGTTTGAGTTTGATTCAAACTTCATAAATAAATTAATGTTGTTATCGAAGTGTGTTTGTCTTAGAAGAAAGTCCCTTTTCCTCCATCATGTATTCTCCCTTTGTCTTCCTTCCATGTGCTGTTTGGTTTGTGTGAAGACACAGTAAGAGAGCATTTACAAAATGCCAGCATCTTAATTTTGAACATCCAAACTGCTGACCTATGAGAACTAAATATCTAGTAACTGTATATCGTCCTGTTTGTGATGCTGTGTTATAGCAGCACAGAATTGATGATGACAGAATTTGAAGGTGGGAAAAGAGTGAGTTCCATCTCAAAACAATCGAACAGAACCTGGGAGTAGACAGGATAGGATCCCATAAGTTTATCAATGAGAGTGGAGAGTCAACTGGACGGATATGAGTCATATCAAGAAAATCAAGCCCAGTAATTCTTCAGATACATTAGACCAAGAAAAGGGTGTTACTCTCTCACTCGGATGCCATCTAACAATAGACACCTAGTACTGTGATAGCAATAGCCCCTGTGGACCTGCATCTGACACCTAACATATGTGTCAACTACCAGAACACAGAGAACTTCCGTTTGTCCATGGGGTCCAGAGCCCTCCAGGTCAGCTAGTTCCCCCTGTTACTGTGGCCTATACAATTGCCATCTGTCAGTTCGAATCTGTTGTCCATCCATCTTCTTATCCTTTCACTGAGACAAGATCTTAGGCTTCCAACTCTGCAGCTGTGTTCCACTCTACAAGCTCCACTCTCAAACCTGTGAGCCTTAACAGACTGAAGTTACAGTAGCAGATTCTGCCCTGTAGTTGGTTTTGGTTTATTTTATTTTCAATATAGACACCATTTTCACTTCTTAAACTTGCTACAACTCTGCATCTACATGTATCCATTCTGCAGCCCCAATCTACGTATAGATACATAGATGTTTGTAGTGTGTGATGTGTGATCTAATAGCAGATATTAGTAATTAAGACTGGAATAAGAGAACTATGACTTATCATCCAGATTATTGAGGAAAGTGTGGATATAGGTGGTTATCTAGGGGTTCGCTAAGCCTGTTCTCTGAAACAGACAAGGAACTGAACATCTAGGAAAGATGGAATGGCAATTGAATGGCCAGGAAAGAAAACCAAGCCTTGGAGAAGGAAGGCAACAGCTCTGTCCCTTGTGGATGAGAAAGACCTAAAACTGGAAGTACAATAAAGGAAGGCAGGTTTAGGTATTTTACAGGGCTCCGGGGTCCTCCCCTTCCTCCTACTGGTAATGTTTAAAAACACACTCCCATGCCTTCCCACCGCTTCTCACAATGCTTTCCAGGAACGAGAAGCCATTGCTATCTCAAAGAGTCTGCTTTCACTGTCCTTGTCTACCTATGTCCCTATTATATTCCTTCACATTTATACTGCTGACTATTGATCTCAAGACCCAATACATGCTAAGCATGTGCTCTTCCACTGAGCTACATCATCAGCCCCTACATTTATTTTTAATCTATTACATAATAACCCCCTGAAGAGATGGTTCCGCACTTAATAGCACTGCCTGCTCTTCGAAAGGTCCTGGGTTCAATTCCCAGCAACCACATGGTGGCTCACAACCATCTGTACTTAGATCTGGTGCCCTCCTGAGGAAGAGACCTGGTCAGTCATCCTCATCAACTTAGACCGTGAAACCCAGCATGGACAAGTTCAACAGAACTGTGATATATGGGCTGTCCATGCATGCTTCAGCATTGTCAAGGCATAAATTTCAAATCTCGCAGAACAACCATCAATGACAAGTCTAAGAACAGGTTTAAATCTGGAATAAGAATAACTAAAGATATCTGTAATGTAAAAATAAAAAGTCTATAATTCTATTAATGGCAAAGTAAGAGGTACTATAAATATCCCTAACAGTAAGACTAGATACATCATTGAAAGAAATCTTAACTTTCAAATGGAAATGGATGAATTACAATTCTTCACAAGCTGAGGCAGTGGCCCTGTCATATCCTAGAACCTCAACATCCTTCCCTTAGTGAATTCTCTCCCTTTGAAAAACAAATGAGCCATAGATCATAGAGGATTTCTAAGGGAGGAAGGACTACTGAGAAGACTTAGAAGTTGCATATTTATAGCCACTCATATCACCCACCCCTACGAATTTAAATAGATGCCTTATCTGCAAAGAAGCTGGAAAATAGAATGCAAGAGGAAAAAACATGCATAAATATCTTTTCTGAAAAGATTGAACCAAAATAGTGGCGAGCGGGCCAAGATCACACAATGTGAGAGCTCAAATGTGCAAAATGAAAACATGCATGTGGTGCACTGTTCATGGTGTAGTAGTGAGGGCTGGGCGTTCCAAAGCACCTGTAGATGGCCCAGAAAGTGTCACAGAAGCAAAGGGAGAGCGAAAGAAAGAAAACTTAAGCAGCATTCAAGTACTAATGGCCAGACGAATCTTATTACACACATTAAATGTAAATACACACATTAAATGTAAATACACACATTAAATGTAAATACACACATTAAATGTAAATACACACATTAAAGTAGGAATGCAAAACCAAAAGGATATATTCAGAATTTAGTGTTTGAATGAAGAAAAAAAACTCTTGAGTTCACAGTAAATACTGATCTTGTAAGCCAGACTATTTTTATTTTTTAAAAAAAGTCTCAGAAAAACACAAACACATTCTCATATCAGGAGTTAGACCTAAATAACTTGACCTGGCTCAAATAGTAATTCATAGGGATCTAATTCATAGGGAAATCATCTAATCTAAAAACAAACTAAACAAAAATATTTGGGAGGGATTTCACTAAGAAAAGAGCCTCAGTTTCTGAGAAGGTATTTGGGGTTCCAGACTTTATGTTAAGTAATAAAAAAGAAACAAAAGAGACCCTGACAAAGACTCTAGTTTATTTGAAGGCAAATATATAAATTTTCAAAATAGTTTTATTCATATACCCAGTGTATCATGAAGTAGGAGTTGAACATGAGCCATGAGGAAATGGTACCAAGCATCCATGAACCATACTTAGCACGAAGATCAATTTTGAGTTTCTATGAAGAGTTTAAATGGGATATTGACACCTTTAAAGCATCTTGGAGCAAAAAAGTGGGGTGACAGAACTTGAGACCCTGAAAAAGTCACACAATCACAGCAGAATGTAGACCTACAGAGGAGCTCCTGAAGGAAGCCCAAGTGGATGAGAACAGCTCAGACACCAGCCCAGAGAAACCAACCACTTGGAACTCCATTCTACAGAAAGCTAACAAGTGGCCCAGTTGTGCTAAACACTGTCACAACTCAGTTTTCCTTAAGACAAAAATGTCATTTCCAGAAAAGGGAAGAAAAAATGGCTTTATTTGAGTAATAGAAAGATTGGGTAGGAACTTGAAACTTTGAAGTGAATACTATCTCAAATCATATTGAGATGTTGAGATGTCTTTAAGGATTGAGTCTTTCTATGTGCTTGGTGATCTGGTCTTGGGAGTCTAGGATCCTGGAAACCTCGATGGCCACCAAAACAGCCTGGAGCCAATGGTTTCTGGGTTCTTGACTCAAGAATTTAAAGAATGAAACCACATTCTATGAAACACAAAGAGTGATATCTTAGTCACAATTACTATTATTGTGATGAAACACCATGACCAAAACAAACTGGGGAGGGAAGCGTTTATCCAGATTACCTTTCCACACTATAGGTCATCATCAAAGGGAATTAGGACAGGAACTCAAGCATGGCAGGAACCTGGAGGCAGAAGCTGATGTAGAGGCCATAGAGGAGTGCTGCTTACTGACTTGCTCCTGTGGCTTGCTCACCCTGATTTCTTACAGAACCCAGGATCACCAGCCCATGAATGGCACCACCCACAATGTGCTGGGCCTTCCCCCATCAATCACTAATTAAGAAAATACAGACTTGTGTACAGTCCAATCTTATGGTGGCATTTTTGTTAATTGAGATCCCTGCCTGTCAGGTGACTTTAACGTGTGTCAAGTTGGCATAAAACTAGACAGCACGCAGCACAGATGAGTTTTATAAAAAGTTTGTTCTAGATTCATATACAGGAATTTTAAGAGGGAAAGAGGGAATAGAAATGGAACAGTAGAGAGAAAGAAGGAGAGGGAGTCCTGTAGAGCAGGATGGGATCCTGTGAAATAGAATACCATGCAGCATGAAGCTATGGGTCTGGACTTATGGAAGAATGTGGGGACAGGAAAGATTTGATAAGTCTGGTTGCACAACCTTGAATTGCCTAGGTCCACCCTCTCTGTTTGAGTCACCTAACCCCTATTGTCTCTAGACAGAAGGGTTCCTTAGGAGTTAACTCCAAAACAGGAACCAGAACCATTTTCTGTCATTCCTATCTCCAGCAAGGTCATTCCAGGACTCTTGCTCTGAGGTCTGAGACATCTCTTCTTAATTGTCAAGTTGACTATAGCTGAATTTAACTAAAACCCAAGCTTCCTGGCACACCTGGGAGGGGATTTTCTTAATTAAACTGCTTGAAGAGGGTAGACCTACTTGAATCCAGATCTTTTAGGTGGCGTGACCCACCTTTAAACTGGGCCACACTTTCTGCAGGGAGCCTGTATAAAGAAAATGGAAGAAGAAAGCTTTTGCTTTTCGCCTGCTCGCCCTTCTCATGCTGTTGGGTGTGTTCTTTCACTTATATCTTGCTTCTTCGGGATTCTGACATACACTGAAGATCAACCGAGACACGCAGCTTCACGAAGTGAACAACTGCAAGGACTGTTGGACTTGCCACTGGGAGGCAAAAACACCACCGGACTAGCTGCACCACAGCCAAGACTCTAAGCCGTTTCCTTCTTATATAGACAGATTCGTTCTAACAGTTCTGTTCCTCTAGAGAACCCTGAAAAAATGTGGGGGTCCTTGCCCCACCTGGCCAGTCTCTGTCTCCTGTTGTGACACATAAAGATGAGTCACAGAGGCTAAATAATATGTGAAGAAAGTGCCATCAAGCAGAAGAGGTTGAGTTCCCTGGAATAGAGCAATCACGGGTTCCCTGCCACATTCATGCTCTCTGCAGCAACAGAACTAGAGTGCACAGAGCTACAGTGTCAGTCACAAGCAAACAAAATCAGCCACATGCTCTGTGTGGGTCTCTATTACCGTGCAAACTTACCCTCAAAATGCAGCTCAAAGCTTCCCTGATTCCACACTCTATACAATGTAAAAAGTCTGCCAAGGCACAGTATAATAAACGATACATAAAACAGGCCTAGGTGCAAAGGTGGCAGGCACAAAAGAAGGTGGTGAAGGTGTCACGTGAGATGTTTCCTAGAGAGGCATTACATACATCTATTCATCCCCAAACCCAAAACAGCAACCAATCAAAGTAACATTTGCACCGAAGTCCAACCTGCTGAACCAATGAGTTTCCGGGATTGCTAGCAGGAGCATTGGTGAAAGGGCTACTTACGGGAACAAGGGTGACTCAAAAGCAGGCTGAGTCACAAAAGGCTCTGCCCAGTGCGGATGATGAGTCATGGATGCTGCAGCCCTGGGGCTCTCTGAATTATCTGTAGGCTGCTGGCAGTCCCGGAATCTTCTTCACAGGCCTCTGGCCAGAGCCTCCTCCTGCCGCTATGATTCGCTTCAATAATCTTAAACCCTCTTGTTCCAAACGTTTTGAGGTCTGTGTGCTTCCTGAGTCTCTGGGGCCTTTCCCCTTCCTTCCTGGATGGAAACTTTTATTTTATTTTTTTTTTCTTTCCTTGATTTTTTTTTCTTTCTTTCTTTCTTTATTTATTTATTAAATATTTCAGTCTCTTCCCCACCTCCGCCTCCCCTTTCCCTCCCCCTCCCCCAATACGTTCCCCCTCCCTCTTCAGCCCAAAGAGCAATCAGGGCTCTCCGTCCCGTGGGAAGTCCGAGGAAAACCCTCCTCGGATGGAAACTTTTAATTCTGCCAAAACCACTATACAGCAAAAGGCTAAAAAGAGGTTAAGAAAATGTTCTTGGAAAAGAAAGCCATATTGGGTTTCAGAAGCCGCATGAGTTCTTCATAGAGTAAAGTAAGAACAGTTCACAGAAGGTTATAGTCACCAGAGCTAAGAGTATTCGGTTTTCTCTTATTTTATAATAATATCATAATCTAATCTTGAAACAGAACTCTATTCTCTGGTACCAAATAATATGCCTACAAAAGTAGAAAATATTTTAATATGTTATATTTCTATTTTACCGAAAATTTATTGTGTATTCAATATAATTAGGGAAAATATAGTATTTTTATATTACTAATGGTAAGAAGTGACTTTCAAAGAAAAATTTGTGAAATTGTGGCTTTTGTCCTTCATCTAGAAAATGGAAACCAGATGGTTGTGAATATTTGTTTCTGAAATAAAGAAAAAAGAAAACGAAGTCTGGTTTACTCTCTCTAATCTCTAGATCTTGAGAAACTTCTATTTCTAAAAAGTGTAAGGAGGCCCTGATGCTGCTAATCAACCATTGTATCAGTGTCTTCACCATTAGACACGTGTCCACATTACTACGTCTTCACTATTAGACACGTGTCCACATTACTACGTCTTCACTATTAGACACGTGTCCACATTAGTACGTCTTCACTATTAGACAAGTGTCCCCATTATGTGTCCTATTGAAATCAATGTGTGTTTTTGAGGGCTGTCATTTTTACATGCTGTTTACAATTCTTTTTTAATGTTTTTAATTGAAGAAGAATTATATCCTTTCCCCTCTCCCAGTCACCCTTCCTCTAACCCCTCCCACCCACGCCAAGGTTGATAGCCTCTTTTTCTTTGATTTATTACTGTTAAGGCACACTCACCAGGCAGAGAACCTCAGGGCTGCCAAGGTTATGGACCTTAGAGAGGAATCTACTATGGACCCTTAGCCAGAGCAGCGTAACTACGTGCTACATTCTAAAGCTTGTCACTGTAACTCTTGCTCAAAGATTACTCTGTAGCACTCTAACTGGCAGCTTAAACTGGGTAAGTTTTCTACTATTTCAACCACATTGTCACTAGTTGCTTTATTCAGGTACAACTCAAAGATTAACCTTAAAAAGGGAACGCTTTCAGTTCATAGCCAAGGCCACCATATAAATTCATGGTGTGGCCTGAGGGATTCGAGAAAGATCATCTACTGAACTGCATTTCATCTACTTAGCAGGGTACCAAAGATGTCCTACCAGAAATTCACAGCTTTCGATATCAAAGGTCCACTGGCCTTTACTAATTCTATACTAGCCTTCCAGTAGCCCTTTGGAGAGTGACATTACAAGAGGTTATCAAAGAATAACTTTAAGCAACATTTCCCAACAGGTTTTGGGGGCAGGAGTAGGGGCTTTCATGATCAAATAAGGTCAAGAATAATGAACATTATTTCCATATCTTAGAAAGTCACAATCTGTATTAGCATGTAAAACATTCAGTAAAGTCTGAAATTTTTTAAAGAAAGAATTCTAAGCTCTTAAAAACTTAAGAAGCTCAAAGATGAGTTGATTATCATGACTCCTATAGTGATTAGAAGAACTGTAACAGCAGAGTGAGGCAAAACAAAAAAATTGTCCAGAACGAGGCACGTGAATAACTGAGAGAATGCTGACAGTGAAGGTGGCTTTATCTTTAAAGGGAAAAAAATGAATATATTTTTACATTTCACAGGTCCTAGGGATTAATCTATACAGCTATAGTTTTATCAGAGGAGGATCCTCATATAATCACAGTATTTGACATGTAAAATCATGTCACTATTATCTAAAGACAATACAGAAAACCATCATATGAAATCCATTCCAGAGCTTGCTACATGAGGATGTCAAGAATGGTGCCTATAATTCAGAGCCCCCTTGTACAGAGCATCATACTGGGAAAAAGAAAAACTTTTCAAATCTTTTTACTGAAGACAAAGTTTCATTTTCCGGAAGGAACTGAGAAGCTTCCTCCTTTCTGCAAAGGGACAGTAGATCTAGCTTCCTACTGACTTTGATTGCCAGGAAGCTCTCAAGCCTAAATGTCAGAACGAGTATTGCAACACTCCATCCTTTGATTAATGCCTCTTCTGGTCATGATACCAAATTCCATTCCCTATTAGTTCATTGTGTATACTTGTTAGGATCCTGCACAGTCCACTTGTGACTGGGAGAGGGGAAAAGTGAAGATATCAAAAGATAAATAAAGAGGTGACTGGGGCTGTTTCTCTGAAGAACCCAACGTTTACCTTAAACGCAAACCTTAAATTTATCTATACCTATGTTTCCAGGTGAAGATTATAGACACTTCAAAGCCACTTTCTCCTTCTATTGTTCCATTTACAATTTCAATCAAGATGTATAATCCACCTGTTTTCCTAAAACGGAAATCGAAACTCTTCTATTCTTCATGACACCTTCATTTTTCCATTTGTGAATCACTCCTCCCTCATAGTTCTGTAATCCTTCTTATCTTCACTTCTCCTGCACAATGAGTTCCCATCCTTCCTTACCTGATACAGGGATGTCCCCTGATGGATGATTTCAATTCCTCCCTCCTTGGGCACCTCTTCCACGTACGTCTCTGAATGACACGTGGAAAATACAGCATGACATGGGATTTCCATGGCTAACCCCTCTGAGGCTGTCAGTGGACTTGTGCATCTGTCTTCTGTTTTCTCTCTCACTTTTCTCCAACTACCATTTCCTAGTCAACTATAATTTGCCTCTCATTCTTCACTTTCTTAGTGATGTTCCCCAAGGTTGGAATGTCACTCAGCTCTTAACTCATCCCTCAAGGTTAAGTTCTGGGAATCTCCTCCAGGAAGCCCTACCTTGGTTAAAACCGAGCTCATCTTTGTTTTCCCATGGCTCCTTAGCAAACTGTTCATTACTAGCATAAATATTTAAATCTATTAGCCTGCCTCCTCCACTAGTCACCTGGCCCAATTTTGTACTTGTATTTGAGTATAAGATGTTTGGGGGGGAGGCAGAATATCACAGGTGAGTTAGCCAGGAAATAAAGAAAGATGGGGAAGATGCCAAGAGATAAAAAGAGAGGAGGGAAAGAAAGAGGGAGGAAGGAAGGAAGGAAGGAAGGAAGGAAGGAAGGAAGGAAGGAAGGAAGGAAGGAAGATGAAAAGCTAGCTTATTACAGAGAAACTTTTAAAGTCAATTTGAAAGCCTTTGGCTGAATCCAATGACTGAGACTTTGCTGTTAACAGAATTTCAGTAGACCCTTGTTTAATCACTGACTTTCCCACTCGGTTCTCTGAGTAGGAATGTAGTAAGATATAAGAACTGACTGCTTTTTCTGGAAACCACTTTAATTTAGCTGGGGAATGTTCTTTCATCTTCTATTCCTCTCTTCTTCCTAAACACACGGTGTTCAGATGACTGAATTTTAGAAGACACCATGTACTGTTGAAGATGCAATGCCACACTCCAAAGAAAGTAGAAAATCAAATGCTGCAAGCATGGTGGAGCTTTCATACCTGCCCAGGACAGTATTCATTAGTCTTTTGTTGCATGACACAACATAACACCTACTTCGTTTAGCCTACAGGTTTCCAGAAGATGAATTCATTATTACCTGTTTGCTCTGTATAAAATTTCTTCTTAAATTATGCAATTGCAAATTAAGATTGATGATGTAAAGAACTGCTTACTTGGTACCCTAGTTCCACTTCTGCTGCTCGGATGATTAACCTGATAGAAGGCAGCATACGAAATGTTTGTTTGACTTACAGTTCTAGGTTACAGAGCATTACTGTGAGAAAGCCAAGGCAGAAGACCAGAACATCACATCCACAGTAGACAGCAGAGAGAGAACAAGCATGGGTCTCTGCTTGCTTGCTGTTTCTGTTCAACTAGCTTTCTTCACACTTAAGTAGTTGAATGCTCAACTCATGAAATGTTGCTGCCCACACTCAGGGAGGGGCCTCCAAGATTCTTCACATGCACACACCGCACACACATGAACACACACACACACACACACACACACACACACACACTTGCTCATAAGCTAATCTAGTGGCGATAATAGCTCATTAAGACTCTTTGCCCAGCTGGTTCTAGGTTGGTTCAAGTTCACAGTTCAAACTCACCAGCGCAGCTGCATTCATCTAGGACAGAGCCCATTCTGTATCTAAATATGTTGTTCTACTCGATTTTATTCAGGGAGTGGAGGGTGAATGATCTATAAAGAAAAGTGAGCTGCTTTGTTTATCCTGACTTTTACTTTGCTCTGATGATTTGACACTTTAAGTTGGGCTTGAGTTTGTGAGCCAGTTTCAGAAGCAGCTTTTATAGAGCTCTTATTCACAGCGAGTAACTATTATGGGAACTTCACAGAGCCTAATTAAGAAGTGAGGAGAGAGTAATTAGGGTTCTTTGACAGATTTACAACCAAGAAAGCATTAATTAGCTTTTCTAAAAATAAACTACATCTATATGTACTCACAATAGTAAATCATTTCGCAGAGAGCAAACAAATTATTGAGTTGGTGTCCCCATTTATAAATGGCAAAGTGGAACAACAAAAACACACACATTTCAAAAATATTGCTTAATAATGCATGTATGTTCTTAAAACTATCTTGTTAGGTGATTCCAACATTGTGAGAACATGTGTGTGCTTACATAATGTGTGTGTGCTTATACAGTGGTACAATCAATCAGTTGATTGGCCTCCAGATACAATCAAGAGATGGTAGACATTAAATGTGAGGCTTTGTCAGCATAACACAGCATAGTTTTACAGCAAACTTCTCTTACTATGTAGAAAGAATGCAAACTAAAATAAAAATGTAAAGTATGATAGTAAAAGCACGGTAACACAGCCATTTTAGTATTAAAACGTTACATGTATATAACTTGCATAACTGTATGTGCTAAGCTTTTATACTATGGCAGCTTAGGTTTGCATATATCAACAATATCACAAACACAGAAGTAATGTGATGTAGTGACAACTACAATGTCAATAGATGATAGAAACTTTGTAGATCATAATAATTATATGGGTCTACCTTCACATGTGTGTCCAGTTATTAACCAAATCATCACTATGAGTCTTATCCTTAGCAAACATATTTTGTGTTTCTAGCTACTGTTTTGCTTGCCCTGATATCTCCTCAGCGGTGTCTTGCACTGTTTTCGGACTGTATTGACTCAATTTAAGCCTTGTTCACCTGATAAGCTGAGGCTGACGTTCTGTGACTTCTTTCCTAGATACTTAACATTATCAGTACCCAGTGCTGCATGGTTCTGCACTGCTGAGGGTCTTCCACAGTTTCAGTGTCACCTTCCTTGAGTCCCTTCCTTTCAGACAGTGCTTCTCCCTCTTCACAATGATTTCTTCAAGTTCTCACTCCCTCCTGAAATGTGGGTAAGGCAGACTCTTGAGCCAGAGAGTAAACAATCCATCTTGGTTTTGGTTTCTGATTTTTATTTTTATTTTTGATGATAGATATTAAGTTGGGAAAATGGGGATCTTCAAGCACTTAAGTACCAGGTCTTGACCCTGTTGGGAAATGCTAGCTGGGTGATTATTCTTGTTTAATAATAAGCAACTTACATGTCCAAAGTGTAATTCATTGATTCAAGAAATATTAAGTATCTACGAAATCTGTACGTGTTCTGGAACAAAGAACCTAAAGTGAGTACACAGGTATAATATCCAATGACACCAACCTAGGGTGGATAAATCACAGAACTCATTTACAATTGGAAACTGAGACAAGGACCATAGAGGAAAGGCATGCGGTTCTATGAGTTTGCTAATTATGAACAAGTGATTTTAGACCAATTGTCTCAATGAGAGAAACACAAAAGTTGGACATAAAAACAAATCTAAATACCTCATAAAGCTACCAACACTGTGAGGAACTGATGGAACAAAATCCATCTGGAGAAGAAGGAAATGGTATGAGGTGGCCCTAAAAGAATGACTCTTGTTCTTGGGACACTTGATAATTTCAGTGGGAGCTCAGAAGACAGGAAGTGCTTCCTATAATTCCTGGGTTTCTGGGAAATGTAAAACCCAAGATGAAAGAGTAGATCTTGAAAAACCCTGCAGCCTTCAGATAAACAAAGCATTTGTGACTGCCTCCTCTAAGAAATACTGAATTTGCCCATCACCTTCAGTCAGCACTGATGACGGTCAGGGCTCCACAGTTAGTGAATGACTCAGATTTTCAGTGTTACTATAACTGCACCACCCACTACTCTTATTATTAAGGGTTTTGTTAGCCATTTGTTACACTGTACCATTGAGTACGGCAGGAGTGGAAAAAATCAAGAATCTTCTTTTTGCTCTACTCATGCTTCTCCCCAGACCTAATGTGTAGTCCAATCTTTAATAACATTAATCACCCAGCGACTAACTTGCTCTTGTCTATCTACTCAGTGGCATAAGGAGCTTTAAATGGTTTTAAGCTTTGTTGTAGGTGCCTATATCCTGAATGCAAGTGAAATCAATTATTCTTAAACACCAAAGTCTTCTAACAAACTATGCCCGTAAGAGTAGGCACAGGTGGAGAACATGCACAGGTAGATTATTAGGGATAGTAGGAGCGAGCTCTACTCCAACTTCCATTCTGTCATTTCCAAATCTGTACTTTCAATCTTTGAAGATACGATACATTGGATTATTCCTTGACTAAAATGGCATTTCCAAATGGTTTTCAACTCATAAGATATTCTATCTAGGTTGTACTATGAGACTCAATTAAATCATAGATCTTTCTAGGTGATTGATATCCTTTGACCTGTCAATCACTTCACTTCTTTCTCTGCAAACTAAATTTCCTTGGTCAGAAGGAGTTTGGTAGAATATTAAATAACATAAATAGTCAGTCTTTGGATTATTGATACTTAAAGAAAAAAATGGTAAGAAAGGTGAATTAATGGATCTCCCAGGAATCAACAAGGATGAATCCAGCTAAGACTCCTAGCAAAAATATAGCCTAAACTGGCCATCTCCTGTTGCTAGACTGGTGCCTAGCCAAATTATCAGCAGAGAGGCCTCATCCAGCAACTGATGGAAACAGATGCAAACCCACAGGCAAACATTAAGTGGAGTTTGGGGACTCCTTCAGAAAAGGAAGAGAAAGAACTGTGGGAGCCAGATGCGCCAAGGACATCACAAGAAAACTCAGAACCAACTAACCTGGGAGGCTGCATTGGACTGACCAAGACACTCTGCATATGTGTTACAGTTGTGTAGCTTGGTCCTCTTGTGGGACTCCTAATAGTGACAGTAGGGATTGTCTCTGGCTCTTTTACTGTTTTTTTTTTTTTTTTTGGATCCTACTCCTCATACTGGGTCACCTTGTCCAACAGCAATATGTGGAAAGGTGCTTAATCTTACTGCAGCTTGATAAGCCACATTTTGTTAATACTCGTGGGAGACCAGTTCTTTCCTAAACAGAAATGGAGAAGGGGATTGGGGTATGGGGAATGACAAGGGTGGGGAGAAGGACTGGGAGGAGAGGAGGGAGGGGAAACTGTGGCTGGGAAGTAATATAAATAAATACATAAATAAATAAATTTATAAAAAAAGAAAAAAATTAAAACCTGAAGCATGCTGTCTCCTCTTTAAGGAAAGTAGTCTATATGGCCAGGGGATTCCATGCAAGTTTCAGTGCATTAGCCATTGCAAACAATTTCAGCAAGGTCTTATTAAAAAAAATACACCCATTTTTAATGTGTGTCACCATGTTCACTTTGATCAAGTACTAAGGAGACTGGGAAAGGCAGAAAGCTAACATGAATAGAGTGAGTCATCTTGTTCCCCTGTTAATGAAAAGGATCCTTCTCGGTGATCTTTGCTGTCATTTATGGAGGATGTATTTAGTCACACTCTGAAACTCCATTCAAAGCTTCATCCATATGTGCCTTTCTCAAAAGAGTTTGTGATCAATCTCACAATTGTGTTTCTTTTGGATCCCTGACAATCTGGTTATACCATTAGTGACTGACCATCAATCAACACAGATACTTCCCTCAGGCTCTCTACTAAAAAGCAAAGTGAACAGTAAGATAAATTGAGTGTCTGTCTACTGGGAGAATTTCCTTCCCCAACAGTCCTTTGAGGCTACTCCTAAGGGAGGAAATGGTGGTTCCGCAGCCTATTTCTGCTATATGCAAACATGTGCAGAGCCAATTGCCGTTATTAACCAACTGTTTTAATCTTCGGTCAGCTGATCTGAGGAATTAACCCATGAGCATGAAGCACAATGCAGGGTGCAATGTGAGAGCTGATGAAATGGCCTATGCTCCTGTTTCTACAACTGCCTCCATCTCATCCTGGTTGAAGCACTTCAGCATGATGATGGACGGCATCTGGATTATCTCCCTTCCCTGCTGGGTTCTAATCCATCATCACCTCCCATGTACCCCTCCAGTCTTTATCTCTCGGAGAAATAAATACTCCTCTCTGGCTCTGCTCTACATCACCATGTCTAATTCTACTCATAATGTCAACCATATCGGAAATTTTGAGTTAGCAGGTCTATCAGTGTAAAATGTTCTTCCTTGAGGATACGCCAGGCTGATTCAACAACTCCTTGGACTTCTGCCACAAAGTGGCATTCTCAATAACACCATGTCTGGAAATTCACTGTATAAATTGCAGCATTCCACACTCTGGAAAGACTGCTGTGTCCAGATGTTTTCTCCTTATACAGATGGTCAGTTGACAGACTATGCATTTTAATCATTTCTCTACATGAATCAGCTATGGGAGGTCTTTTCTTTTGTTGGTGTACTTGTTCTAACATTATCTAATATTTAAGTAACCAAGTTGTATTACTTCATGAATTAAATGCCTGATTTTTACCTATGTCATCAAATAGCCACAATTGATTTTTCTACATGCTTCATGTATATAAGCTATAAATTTTCATTTGACTGAGTGAGTGCATGTGTGTGCACACATTGCACACATGTGTGTGTGCACTTTAAAAGCTTTGAAGAACAGAGAAAATAGTACAATTTGCTTGTCTTTACTAACATCTGCTGGGTTTTAGAACAATAATAGTTGCTTTGATTCAAATACAATGAGATGCTTTGTTTCTTAGGCAATTCAACCAAACAATTAGAGCTGTTCCCAGGCTAAAGTGGCACATTAAATCCAGAATCTCAGTAAGCTGTCTCTATCATGATAAAATGAACCTGATCTAAAGTTATCAGGTCAACCTTTACAATACACATACTCTAACGTTCACATGCAGGAGCAATTCTGCTGTGAATTGGAAAGGTTTTTCGCTCTTTTGCTTCTCTGATTTGCATTTAAAATCACTCCCAGTGATTTTGGGGATCTGACAAACCCTGCAAATGAATAGAGAAAGAACAGGACAGAAAACAAAGTGACTTCCACTAGCCAGGTAAGTTCATCTGTTGAGTCTTCAAATGACCTTTAGGAGTCTTCACGTAAAGGTGAAAGAGCATCGTCAGAGACAGGAGAAAGGCTACTCTATCCTCTACCCACCAAGGATACTCATTGGAGAATGCAAGCTTATCTAAGCAACACAGTTGACATTCTCAGCATCTACTTCTTGATCACTGCTTCATCTTTACATAAGACATATGGCAATGTTGAAAATTCAACTGACATTAAATTTTAGCAAACTACAGGTCAATGTCTGTATATGTGTTACCTCTCAAGTCAATAACTGCAAGAAAGCTGGTGTTTCTTTTGAGAATCAAAAGAAAATCACTGGTATTCAATATATATTGCACAATTACAAATCTAGTTCTTTAAACTTTGTGGAAACTTGATTAGCAAATATTATAGACTATACATTTGACAAAAGTGTTACTACTAGCTTCTAAGAGAAGCTAATTAGACTCTCAAAATCTTGCTTTAGTTAATAGTACCTTTTAGAGAGAACATTTTAGTGCACCATGTTGCTTCAATGTACCATAGGAAATCAGTGATCCATTGTTTATTAGCAAGAAATTTTAGTACTTTTATCTCTGTTGGTGTGTTAGTTAGCTTTCCATCACTCTTTTTAAAATACCAGAGGTCAAGTGACTTGCAAAAAAAAAAAAAAAGGAGATTTATTTAGCTCATGCTGGCATCTGCTTCACTCTGGTCCAGACCCTTTCTCTGTATTATGTGGCAGATGGCATCGAGGAAGATCCACATATGAACTCAACCACATGAAAAGATAGAAAGCCAAAGTGAGAAGGCACCAAATTTTTCTTTTGTAACAATTCTTTCTGGGAAATAACAGGAATACAAACAAAAACTAATTCAGTGTTTTCCAACAGCAGCACTTTCATCAAGCCTTACCTCTTAATGACCACCACCTTCTCGTACAAGGAGGACAAATCTCACAACACACAAACCCTCGGGGAGACAAACACCTTCCAAGCAATAGTCAGATAGTGTTACAATAATGCTACACAACAAAGAATTCCTTGTTCTTGTTTTTATAATTTTAGGTTGCAAGAAGTTTATTCATCTAGCTTGGACTCAAAGGCATCCTGAAATCAGTTCACACACCTCTCATAACTTCTTAAACCCCACACTTTCAGTGTGTTATGGAGGGTGTAATTTTTTTCATGGTGATGATGTAAGTCCAGGAGGAAGATGATCATTGCAAAGACACAGCTCTGACTTCTCTCATTGCCCATTAGCTAAAGCCAGAAAAATCACATGGCCAAGCCTCAAATCAAAGAGGCAGCTCTATGTTGTATCCATAATGAGAATAAGAATAAAGTGAATATTTGCAAAGCAATCCTAACTATGAGAAATCCCAGATAAGGAAGGCCAGATGAGGTACCCAGGTCCCTCATTTCTTTGAAAGTCTACATCCCCCCACCACAAAAATATCCCAATATAAATTTCTACATCAATAGAGTACTTAGTTAGAAACAGTAGAAACTAATTCTGGATAATTTACTTTTTAAAAACTAAGAATAACATTAATATTATTATGTCATTGATAATATTAAAAGATTATTGAATTGTTAAAGATGGATAAGGCAGATTAAAGAAGTAGGCTCACAGCCTCTGACAGTAAGCAATGTAAATCCCAACATAACACAGATCTAGTTCTCCAGCAGGACACGTCACTGTTGCCTCTAGGTTTAATCCTACACTGTCACTTTGGGAATTGTATGATGATCCAATCTGATTCCTATGAGATTAGTAAACACACCTCTAGCTTTGTCTGAAAGGGAGTATCCAAACATGATAAAACCAGGAACATTTTGATGTAATCAGTGGTAGACTGAAATTTTTGAGTTAACTATTAGGAGACAGAATTATGGGATGTTGGGGAGGACTAATTGGAGATCACTAAAGTTGTGTGTGAGGGTGGGTACTGTGATCCTGGCTCTTCCTGTTCCTCTCTGTTTTCTGGTCACTAAGAGATAAGCAGATAAGGCCATGTGCTCCACCCTCTAGCCTAAAGCAATGATTCCAGGAACCTTAAATTCACTGGTCTAAACTACACCTCTCTTCTCTTCTCCTTCCAGTTATCTTGTTGTGGAGAAAGCTTAACACAAGGTCATTTTTCTCATAAAGCTGAACACTAAAATGTGTCTAGCTTGAACTGAGATGTGCTATAGGATGAAATATAGACCAGATATTGAAGTACAAGGAAAACTCTCATAAAATAGCCCATTAATCTTATAAATTGAATTATATATTAAAAGATAATATGTTTTATATTTGGGCTAGATAAAACATGTTTTATAATTAATTTTAACACGAAGAATATAACCCCATGGTAGAGTGACTGTGTAGCACGCATAAAGCCCTGGGATCAATTCCAAGAGACTTCCCCCTATTAATTCTCACTCTTTTTATTTTCTTTAAGAAAAGGGAATGGCTTCAGTGGTGTGTGTAGGATATCTTTGGTGGTATATGTGGTTCACATCACATTGCTAGTGGGCTAACAAGAGGACAATTTGCTGATATAGGTTCTCTCCTTCTACCATGTGGGTTCTATGGAGGGCTTCATTGAGGAGATGAAATTTGGGTAAATAAGAGCCAAAGGACTAAGACATGCCCGCTTCAAAGGGAAGAATGTCCTATGTAGAGATTTATGCAACCACAAAAAGCAAAGGGAAGAGCCTCCCAGTAATGTCCCAGTAGCAACAAAGTCTAATGAGGTTTAGCTCTGTAACTATGGTAGGTGATGCACAGAAAGAATTGAAAAAAGATGGAGTCATTTTTAAGACTTGAGCTCTTTCTCTCAATAAAATGGAAAGTCACTGAAAGGTTTTGAAAAGTTCCTCCAGGGAATTCTATTGAACAGACAGGTTAATTAAGTCTGAAGCTGGAAGTCCAATATTAACTGTAAATAAGTAAGATACTGCAGATGATTTCATTCTTCTGCAAGGAGTATTTTGAAAGCACTGCAAATTGGTACAGCCCCTTTGAATATCAGTCTGGCAATTTCTCAGAAAATTAGGAAACAACCTTTCAAGACTCAGCAATACCACTTGTGGGTATATATCGAAAGAATGCTCAATCATGCCACAAGGTCATGTGCTCAACTAAGTTCACAGCAGCATTGTTTGTAATAGCCAGAACCTGGAAACAACCTAAATGCCCCTTGACTGAAGAATGGATAAAGAAAATGTGGTACATTTACCCAATGGAGTACTACACAGCAGAAAAAATAACAAAATCTTGAAATTTGCAGGCAAATGAAGATAAAAAAACATCATTTTGAGTGAGAAAGACAATTATCATATATACTCACTCATAAGTGGTTTTTAAACATAAAGCAAAGAAAACCAACCTACAAATCACAATCCCAGAGAATCTAGACAACAATGAAGACCCTAAGAGAGACATATATGGATCTAATGTACATGGGAAGTAGATAAAAACAAGATCTCCTGAGTAAATTGGGAGCATGGGAACCATGGGAGAGGGTTGAAGGGGAGGGGAGAAGTAGGGAGGGGAACAGAGAAAAAATGTAGAGCTCAATAAAAATCAATAAAATAAAGTAAATAAGGTGTGTGTCACCACTGCCTGGTCTATAAGGCTGACCAGTGAGGCTGTTATACTCTCTGATATTCAGGTAAGCTTTACTTATTAAAATACAAATGAAATATCACTACACAGATGGTCAAAATATAAAGCTACTGGATCCCACCAATTAGTTCATTTTCTTGAAAGTTAGGTTAGTTCCATAACTGTTTATAATACATACTTGTTTAAAATTTCAAACAAGGGCCAGCAAGATGGATCAGAGATTAAAGCACTTACTGCCAAGTTTGATGACCTGAGTTCAAGCTCCAGAAGCCACATGGCAGAAGAAGAACCAATACCATCCAATTGTCCTCTGACCTCCACGTGAACACACAAATATATAATATTCAACACATAATATAAATATAAATATATGTTAACATTTGAATAAATATAAAAGCATAAAGGAAAAAGACCTTTAATCCTATTTCTCTCTGCTGGGTACTCCTAATTTTGCATCCCATGGTGAGGGTTAAAGGTAACTAATGAAACAGGCCACACAGGACACCAAGTATAAGTCTACAGAAAAAGACCTTTGTTTGACTTTTGTAATATATTTACCACATAATATAAACAACACTAAAAACTTGGTTCTCCCCTTCCTCATGCATTCCTTTCAGGTAGCTTTCCAGAAATGTGGATTTCTAAAAACCTTCAGTTGCATATATACCACCATAGGCACTGGGTGCTTCACTGAATAAAATGAGTCTGACAGGCAAAAGAATCACAGTTGAGAGAAAATTTACATTTCTAAGGAAGGCACTGGAATACTGAAATAGATCCTAATGTACAAAATGGACCTGTTGAAAACATCTAAACTAGAAGGATTCCCTCCTTTCTTCACTGAATGGCCAGTGCTGCTTACTGAACGTTGTTAGACTTGGAAACTATAATGAAGTCAATAGCACAAAAGTGAAATGTAAGACTGTTCATACAGTTTTTTCTTAATTGCTATAGTCGTGTAAGTTATGCATTATCTCATATATCCCAGACTGTTCTGGAACTTCCTAACTAGTCAAGTATGACCTTAAACTTCTAATCCTCCCAGCCCACTTCTGTATTGCTCATATTACAAGCTTGGACCACCTGGACCAGTTTATGCTGAGAACTAAACCTGGGGCTTCACATAAGCTATGCAAACACTCTGCCTACTGGGCTAAACCTCCAGCCCATGTCTCCATATTTAAAAATTCAACTAAATACATAGAGAAAAACAAATGTACCTTAATTTAATGCTCCCCAAGTCATCTCTGAGCATCCCCAAATCCCCAGCCCTCTGCAGAGGGGATGCAGTTAGCAGTGTGAACTGAACACCTTTAAATGTTTTTCTAGATTAGATTTGGTTCCTAACTCATTCTCAGATTTTCTCTTTCATCTTCAGCTTCCCTTTTTTTCTTTATGGTGATGGCTTCTTGTCAGAATGCCTGGCAAGTTACACACTCTAATGGCTCTGTATCCAGGAAACATAAAGACATTTTTAATATAGTCCCAATGAGTTAATCTCTTAAGGTTCTCATATTCTATCCATTTTTTAAAAACAGACAATTTATGAGCTGGTGAGGCAATCATTCAAAAACATACATCTCTGAAGCTAAATCATTTTATAATGTGCTGTGTAGCAAACAACTACAGCCAGTCTTCCATGAGGACAGTCCTTCAAATGCAGTATCTACCATTAAAGCCGCTTATGGCTATTTCGAATAACGGGAACTGTCCAGTCTGCGGTGTGTTCTGACCTTTCCACTTCTGTGGATTAGTTGTGCTAACAGTTGACTTGAAAATGAGCTGTGCACTACAAATTCAGCAGTGAGCGATGGGAAAGAGTGAGCATATAATATTTATATGTCATTTCCCCCAAAATAGAATGTATTAAGCACAATAGTAAATTTGATTTCTTTTCAAAGCAGCATATTACATCCTCACAAGATTCTGTGGTAAAGCTTATGTGCTGCCCATTGAAAAGAACTGACCAGGGCTGGGGAGGTGGTCGGTGTGGCAGCATACCTCCTGAGCTCGAACAAATACTGGATCCCAAGGCAACACAAAAAATAAAAACATAAAAAAACTCACTAAAAAGGTTTAAATCCCAAACTATTCTGTAAATTTGTCTATGTTTTTCAAATAAAAAATAATATGAAATTGGAAAAAAAGTCTTCACAAAGCTACAATCCCCTACATCATGTCCTCTAGAGATATTGTTCTAGAGACCCACTGTGTCACAGGGGTTATCTCATTATAAGTCATTGAGCTTTTCTGATTTCTATTTTCCTTCTAAAACTGGAAATACCAATATCTATTGTGCAAGTTTTGTCGATATAATCTGAATGTTTATGTTCCCCTAAACTTGTATGATGAACCCAATCCCCAATTCCAGCAAGAATGATGAGGTCATGAGTCTGAAACTCCTACATGGGACTAGTGTCCTTTGAGAGACTAAGAGATTTGGGGATTTTCTCCTTCAGTCAAGTGGGGGCACAGCGAGAAAGCACCACTCCACAACCAGAAAGGGAACACTTACAAAAGACCTCGTCTGCCAGAGACTTAGTCTCGGATGTCCCAGCCTCTAGCACTGTAAGTCTCTGTTGGATAGACCACCCAGACTTGGTACATTGCTACAAGAGCCTGGTCATAAGTGGTGTAGAAGAAAAGGAGCAGTGGTTTTGCCACTTAGAAGGCCCACCATTGATTCTGTTCCATCCTGAGGCAGACAATTAATGTCTATGCATACTGGCAAAACTTCAAAGTTTCTCTGACTTCCAATTCATTTAAAATATGTAATGTCTTCTGCTCTTTTGAGGGACAGTGCTGAAACCTAGTCTGTGCAGTACCCTGAGGAAACCAGTTGAAATTACACACCAGTCATGCATAGAAATATCTGGTTCAATAATGCATCCTTAATTTGCTTCCTGGAATCATCTCACATAAAAGACTTCATTCAGATGTTTATCCATGAGTGAAAAACAATCAAAGATGTTACATAAAGTGTTTTTCACTGTGCCCATAACAAAAATTCTTGGTAGTTCCCTGTTCTACATCTCTTTAGATAAGGCTGTCTTCCTTACTGATGAATCAGTGTTGAATCCTTAACAATGACTCATATTGGGCAAAAGGATGTGCTATACAGAGTTGCCACATGTGGCTACTGAGGACTTGAAACACATTATTCCAAACTGAAAAGGGATGATAGTTTAAGCTGCCAAATATATTTTTAAAATGTAGAATAAAAAAATTAAGGTAACTCTGAATAATTATTGTGCTGATTAGATGAGATAATATATTGGTACAGAAAATGAACAAACAGCCACAGCCTACAGACTGGCAACTACATCCATGTAAAACCTGAGAGAGTTTAGAAAGGAACTCTAGACACAAAAGAACAGAGTTTAGTGCAGATTCTTGGTAGTCACTTTTTTTTTAAAAAATGAACTCCGTTTGCTGACAGGAAGCAGAGACACAATTCATTTAATAGAGGACTTCCTGACTCAGTTGTAGAAGAAAAAACTGCATGGCTACTAGAAAAAGGCTTCCTGGTTCAGGCTAGTTGCACAAACAGCTCTGGCTCTTTCATTTGAATGAGTAGAGTGCTACAACTGGCTTAATGACAATGTAACTCCTATGTGTGCCTGGAAATAGGGTTGTGAGTATGGCTCGCAGAGCTGGCACTGAACAGACCTCCACCATGTTGGACTGGGCAGAGCCAAAAAGCAAAGCAGCCTTACTCCTAGCCATGCCACTTAGCATTTTAAGAAGTGTACCTGGTCAGAAAAGGATTACAGATATGCAATAGGACAGATTCAGACACAAAGGACCCCTAAACAAGACACAGTGTGTTCAAAAAGTATATGTAGGCTTGGGAGACAGAGAAAAAGAATTTAGACAAAATGTAAATGGTTTTTAAAAGTAAAACAAAGCCTTGAGAGACAGAATACAGACAGCCATAGATTAAAGGAGTAAAGAAAAATAAGCCATGTAAAGACAGAAACTACACAGAGAGTCTGTATTATGTTTATTATTGTGTTTTCTTTTAATTTTTTTTGACTATGTATAAGCTAAGTACAGAGACATTTTGAAGATAGTCATTTAAAAGAAATCCCACACTAGCTCAGAATTGAGAAATAGATTGGCTATTTATTTGGGGGTAAACTCACAAATCAGAATTCTCTGGAGGAATGGAGATCAGAAACAAAATCCACAACCAGAACAGAGGGAGAGGCTGGGAAAGAGGCTGGACGCAGATTCTGCATCAGCATGTATTGTATAAGAGGCCATGCCCCAGTGGGCAGGTTACCACAGGTACGACTTCCTACAGCAACATTTCATTGTATGGGCTGCTAAGCTAAACCAACATATATATATTTTAAAGGCATCTTGACTTCAAAATTTGAATCTAAGGATATGTCGCTTTGGAAATGAGGTCCTGCTTTTATTTCCACAAAGGATAGAAAGCTGTGGAATCTTAACCAATTAATATGGTGTGATGGGCTAAGATCACCTGAAAGGTCTCCATGAACACCCAAAAATACTTCATCCAACAAGAATCAGGAAGCAGTTTGGAGAGAACTATGCCCAAATTCCCAAATGATATTTATAAATGTTTGTTTACATATAAAGGGAGATATGATATAGAGATGAATACTTTACATTGGTATAGATCTTGGTCTACTGACACAAATTTAAGGTCAATTTTGTTTTATGCATATTTCTGCTACTGAATTGTTTTTGTGCAGCTCATTTAAAAATGTAATATATAATTAAGAAATACAGATTAATAGATGGTCATTGAAGAGGCTCTTTATGAAGTTTGTTAGTCATTTGGACAAGAAACTGCTCTTGCCTGGACTGCTTGATGTTATACTGTATGAACTGGAAATGCAGGACCCACAGAGAAATGACTGCTGAAGTTGCCTAAAGAAGGTGAGACAGTCCTTCAGGGTTCCTGCTTCACGAAAGTGTCTGCCAGACATTCTGCAGGACACAGAAGAAAGTGACTGACAAACTGCCAATATAGGTGTAACTATCTTTGAAATTTCCTGCTTTATGGAAAAGTCTGCCAAATACTATGGGCCTGTAGGCTGAAAATGGATGCCCCAATGTTACAGAAGAACTTTGGGTGACTGTACAGGTAATGAGATGTCTCTGTCAATTCTAGAGTTTTGGAAGTTGCTTACTTCCTGTTTACTTAGGTAATATTATATCCTTCTAGAGTCTTTAATGGAGTTGAAAAAAGATAGTTATAATTATAAAAGATAGATATAAAATTTTAGATTCACAAAGATAGGATAGATGGTAAAGTGTTCTCCTTAATTATATCAAATTATATCAAATATAAATGAACTAAATATTGTAAGTATAATTCTTGCTTGATAACTGTTTTGTTGTATGTAATGTTGCTATGCTAAAGTTAAAACCTTCCTTTTTCTTTTGACAGAAAAGGGGAGGTGATGTGAAATTCCCCTCTGTATGCTGTGAATATGTTTAATTGCCATTGGTTACTAAAGAATCTGCTTTGGGTCTGTAGACAAGGCAGAATAGAACAAGAAGGGAATACCAAACAGAGATGTAGAGAGAAATTAGGTGGAGTCAAAGAGACAGTCGCTGGGACCTTACTGGTAAACCACAAGCCTCATGGTAAAGTATAAAATAATAAAAATGGGTCAATTTAAGATGTAAGAGCTAACAAGAAACACACTTAAGCTATTAGCCAAACAGTACTGCAATTAATATAGTTTCTGTGTGATTAATTCAGGTCTGGGTGGCTGGGAAACAAGCAGTCTCCACCTATAGTTGTCTTTGATTTTTGTTTTATTGTTTCTTGGATTTTTATGTTTTGTGCTATAAGGCAATGACTCATGACCACTTACAATATATGGTATAATAGTAAAATAAAACATATTAACAATAGACCTGCTGACTTCTTCATTTTTATAATATGTCTCTCCCCCAAAATATTAAATTACTTTAATTGTTTGATTTATTCTTGTGGTGGACTTCACTACACTAGATACTGTGAGAAGGACTCAGTTTAGAAACAAAAGATGTTTAATTAAGGGAGCCATTTTAGGGTTGGCAAGAAACTTGGTTCTAGAGGGGTTCCCAGGTCTCCAAGGAGATGTCCCCAGCTAGGTTCCTGAGCAGGAGAGAAGGTGTCTGAACTGGCTGTCTCCCATAGCCACACTGATGAATATCTTGCATATCTCCATAGAACCTTCATCTGGCGATGCATGGAGATAGAGACAGAGACCCACACTGGAGCACTGGACTAAGCTCCTAAGGTCCAGATGAAGAGCAGGAAGGAAAATATGAGCAAGGAAGTCAGGATCGCAAGGAATGAGTCCACCCACAGAGAGGATGGGACTGATCTAATGGGAGCTCACCAAGGCCAGCTGGACTGGGACTGAATGAGCATGTGATCAGACTGGACTCTCTGAATGTGGCTGACAATGAGGGCTGACTGAAAAGCTAATGACAATGGCATTGGGTTTTGATTCTACCGCATGTACTGGCTTTTTGGGAGCCTAGTCTGTTTAGATGCACACCTTCCTAGACCTGGATGGAGGAGAGAGGGCCTTGAACTTCCCACATGGCAGGGCACCCTGACTTCTCTTAGAACTGGAGAGGGAGGGGGGAGTGGGAGGGAAATGGGAGGAGGGGAGGAGGTGGAAAATTTTAATAAATTAACAAAATGGAGAGAAAGAAAAAGAAAATCCACAATATACATGTGTGTGTGTACACACAGAGAGTATTCAATGAAGTGTTTAATATTGAATTATGTCACATAAAATTTAGAATGAAGGGCAGAAAAAAGACTTTACATGTGTTTGTATGTCTGTACATAGGTTTGTGTGTGTACATGTGGAGGGTATGCACGCATGTATTGTGTATGCATGTGTTGTGCATGCATGTGTAGGCCACAGATTGATACTGGATGTCTGTTTCAGTTGCTATCCACTTTGTTTGTGAGAAATGGTTTCTCACAGGCCCTGAAAGAGAAACTCATTGATTCCAGCTAGACCAGGTAACCAACAAGCCCCAGGAATCCTTCTGTTTCTGCTTTTCCAGTGATAGAATTGTAGCTGTACCAGATTTTTATGTGGGTTGGGGGAATCCAAATTCAGATCCTCATGCTTGCTCAGGAAGCAATTTTCAACTGAGCCATCTTTCCAACCCCAAAATAAAAATTTATTAACAATTAAATGATGCTCCAAAACCTAGTCTAAAAGGTTAAGCTTAAAGGCTATACAGGTAGGTATGTAGTCTTTGTTAGCTTAAACATAATTCCCATCATTCCATTGTTATCTCTACATCCTTTGGAAATCTGGCCTTGAAGCCTCCCATCAAGTATAAGGGCAAAGAAACAAGTGTGTCCATTCTGAACAGAAGCTTCAGAAGGCCAGACCTTAGAAACTTCCTGAGCTACCTGTGAAGAAGCCTGGGCTAGCATTCTGGTTAACATTGGTCCTACAGGTCCCATGAACTTCTTCCTTTTGATAATGTGGCTCCCCATCTTCCAACTATTATGGTACTTTAATTATCTGTGTTATGCTTGTGATAAACTGCACTGCCCTAGAAATATGAGAAATAATCAGTGAGACAGTTATTTGAACCACAGAAACACAGCTCTTACTGACCAGTGGCTAGAGTTAAATCCAAATCCAAAGCTGCTTCCACATAGTTATAACCTAATCAAGCTACAAACTTCTGCAGTTGTGTGGGTCCAAAATAAAACTAAAGGATAGATAAAGGATGAAGCTAAGGGCTTGGAAGACTATTAAGGGGGTAAAATGTTCACAGTCATGAGGACTTGAGTTTGAACCCCCAGAATCCACATAAACTCTGTAATTCCAGTTCCCTTGCAGTGAGGTGGAAAATAAGACAGGAGGATTCTGGAAGCTCATGGTCAGCTATGGTGAAATGGCAAACAACAAAAAGCTCCTGTGTCAAACAAGGTGAAAGCACCAGTACCACAGTGTATTCTCTGACCTCCATGTGCATGTTTTCACACACACACACAACACCATCATACACACTCACATATCATACACACATATAATACACAACATACACATTTACATATCACACACACAGATACACACAAAATGACTTTCAAAACAATGTTTGAGCAGCAAGAGGATTTGCAAATTTTATACCATACTGGACTTCATAGTGGGATCTTTCTGTTAAAATAAATAACTAACGGTAGGCTTTATTCAGTAGTAACCATTTTAAGAGCGGAAAGGTTGCAGGATGAATGGAACTTAACAACTTGTGAGAGCTGAGCAGGTGTTTTAAAAGGATCCTCATGGGGGAAAGGAACAGAAACCTCAGTCCCGCTGAGCTTGCTAATTAACTGGAGGGAAGCAGTGAGCCAAGAAGGAGAGCCAGAATGAGTTCTTTAAGGTTTGTGATGGTTCTGGGGTCATTGAGAAGATATTTCCAGGTTAGGAGATCTGTGTTGCAAATGAGAAAGAAAACAAGAGCAAGTGTCTTAATGTAACAGCACCAAGAGGTACCTGCCTATTACCAGCTTGTAAGAGATCATTCTGACACTTGGATCATTCGCAGGCAGGCACTTGAAGGTATCTAGGTGTCAATTCCACCAGGAGAGAAAAAGACCAATACCACAGTTTTAGAGCCAAATTTGAAGCAAACGTTATTAAATATTAATATTATTAATGTCCATGATGATGGACATTAGCCAGGTCCATAGCCAGGATTCCCTGAGAATGACAGCAAATTAGGACAGTCCAGTGCTTATAAAGGTGAAACCCACAAGGCTACACACTTCCCACCTTCCTCCAGCCTGGGACAAGCATACTTCCTGACGTACTTCCTATCTACATACCTTCGCCTCCATGTGATCAAACATATCCCATTGCAGTTGGGGCAGTCAACCTTGTTTACAGAAGTTAAAATATGTGGCTTGTTATCTTTCATAAAGAGACCCCAGGATTACAAGAAGTTATCTGTCCTTGAGCAAGTGGGGCTTACAGGTTAGAGGCATTTTTGTTTTATCAATCTCTTAAGGACAGTAATTTAAAGTTAAAACATAACTTTAACCTTCAGATACAGACCTTCTACTCTAAAGGACAGCTTGACCTGCTAGAACCCATGCTATGTTTCTTCGAGTGGTCAGTGTCGGCGTGGGATTGGGGGGTAGACGCAATCATTTGCCTTGACAACCTATAGTTTTTAGATCCCTGCTTTTAGGTAGGGGCAAAGGAGGGATTAACTGTGAGAAACCTATCTAAAGTTTCATCAACCAGAAAGCCATTGTCACTTGGCACTTTATTTTGGGAGGAATAATATACAGCAGAGCTTAACTAATGTTTCAGTCAGACCACCAAACTGTCCCTGTGGAAACTGCACCACTCTTCCTTCTAGACCCAAGACCGTTTTCTCCACAGCTACCCCAGTGATGGTGGACCTGCCATTGTCAACTGTCATTCTTGTGGACTGTGGAATTGCATCCCCGCTGACAACCCCTCCAGAAAAGATCTCTGCCTTTGAACATTGTTGCCCTCAATGCAACATGTGACTGAGACAACATGAGTGGCATTCCCATGACCCAGCCTTTTGTCACCATCTCTAGATTCTATAGTACCATACTTCCTGCTTAACATAAGAGGCTCTGCAACTGTGGCAAGGGTATTCTGACACCGAGGATGCCACCAACCCTTAAAAGAAAAGGCTATCTAGGCTCCAAAGGCAGAGGCAAACTATGCACATAAGGGGCTGGCTTAACCCTACATAGGCCAGGCTGGCAGGCAGAGAGAATAAATAAGAGGAGAACTCTGGGGAAAAGGAAAAGGAACAAGCAAGGAGAGGAGAATGTCAGGGGCCAGCCACCCAGTCAGCCATGAAATAAGAGGGAAAGTAAGATTATACAGAAGTAAGAAAAGGAAAATGTCCAACGGCAAAAGTCAGTCGGGTTAATTTAAGAAAAACTGGCTAGAAATAAGCCAAGCTAAGGTGGGGCATTCATAAGTAATAATAAGCCTTCGGGTGTGTGATCTATTTTAGGAGCTGGGTGATGGGCCCCCAAAAGAGTATAAAAAGAGTAAAACCAACAACAACATTTTGCTGTTCCAACATCGGTGGGGCTAGAATAAAAAAGAATCAACAACAAAGAAATACTTTAACTCCTAAATAAAAGAAAAGCACAAATTAAGCAACTGCATCATTTAGATGTGGAATTCAATTAGTCAATCAAGAATCATCAGCCTTCTGTGTGTGCACATACCTGTGGTGTGTTGTGTATGTGTGTGTATGCATGCGCATGTGTGTGTGTGCACATGTGTACACATGCTGGCATTGGAGATTGAACCTAGGGTTTTGTCCATGCCAGGCAACCATCCTACCAAAAAGTTATATCCCCAACCCTTTTTGAACTTCCTATTCTGAGAGTCCTCATTAAATTCATAAAGCTGGCCTTGAATCCATTCTGTAACTGGGCAGACCCAAGATTTATAATCTTCCTGCCCAGCCTGTGCTCTGCAAGCCTGGTCAGCCATCAACCCTTCTTAATCTTAGTGTTCTGTTCTTCAGCAGTACTATACAAAAACACTAACAAGACACCTAATTGCTATAATTTATAATGCAGGACATGTCACCCCCACCAAACCCAGAGACAGTTTGCTAAGATACGTCTGAAACTCAGCAAAACACCTATAAACAATGAAGTATTATGTTGGGATGTGAAACGTGGAAACCAATGCCTCCTAATGTCCAACAAATTACTAGACTTGACAATCAGCAGTTTGGTGTAGCAAAATACGGCACACTCTTTCCGCAGCCAATGACTCCCCGTACACCAATATGCGACCAATGTAGAAATGGAGATAACTTTAACTTTGTCATACATGCTTCACTGAAATACTTTCGGTTTTCATTCGACTGATAACTGATGATTCTGAACAATTTTATATGTACTTTTTAAACACCTGTGTATAATCCCTTGTTAAATGACTATTGAAGTATTTGATCAATTTTTTTTTTAGTACTGAGGGGAAAAAAGTAGTTTACAGATTTTGACTACAAATGCTTCATCACTTTTTGGTATTATAAAGTACTGGCACTCCACATTGGTTTGTTTTCATTTGTTTTGCTGCTCTTTTGTGGGGCTAGGAATGGAATCAAGCGCATTGTCCGTGCTAGACAAATGCTCTGTCACCAAGAGACATCTTCAGACTGTGTTTATCTTACTGACTGTGCCTTGAAGTGAGTAGACACTTTTAACTGGTTGATTCAGCTTTATTCCATAAAAAAGAAATTTTAATATTTTATTTAAGAAATTTTTCCTACTTTAATGTGTCAGAGATATTTTAATATTTCTGTCTTCTCAAAGCTTTACATATAGTAAAAAGTTATGGCCGACAGTACAGCACTGAAAAGTATATAGAGGAAACATATATCTCCTAGATTAATACTTAGGTATAAAACATACTAACAGCGCTCCAGTAGGCTGTTATTATGTGTTGTCAAACATACATCCAGTCTATGACCCAGCAATTCCACAATTGGTATTTACAAAAGAGAGCTGAGTAAATCCCCCCCCCAATTATACAAAAATGTTTATAGGGGTTGGGGAGATGGTTCTGTAGGTTAAAGTACTGATCTTGTGAGTACAGGATCCTGCTGATCTTGATCCCCAGAACCCTCACTGAGAAACAAAACAAAAGCTCAGGAAGGGGCTTGGCTGGGAAGGCAAAGTGGGGAGATGCCTGGGCTCACCCAGGAAACTGCAGGCTGTGAAAAACTTCACCTCAACAATTAGACTTGGGGTGAGTAAGACAGTTTAGAGCATAGAGGCACTTGGACATCATGGGCCTGATCACCCGAGTTCTTTGTCCAGATCCCACAAGGTAACAGAAGAGTGAATCTCAAGAGTTGTCTTCCAAACTCCATACATGGCATAGCACATAAATGCCTGTACTCAAACACATGTATGTGTGTGTATGCACACACAGACATGTTAACTAATTAAAAAAAAAAATAAGGTGGATGTCACTTGTGGAACAATAGCCAAGGTTGTCCTCTGGCTACACACACACATATACAATGTTCATATTAGTTATAGTCACAACAGCTTAAACTAGAAACTACACCACTGCCCTAAACAGGTAGCAGGCAACCAAATGCTAGTTTACGCACACAACTATATAGTTGTGTCTACAGTGGTATTCGTGGACCACAAAATGTTAAGCTGAGCCAAAGATAGGAGATAGATAAGAGTTTGGCTACTGTAACAGAAAGCTGAATCAATCACCATGAAAGAATTGTTTGTCTCACCGGCACGGCTGTTGTTTCCTACAGTTAGGTGACCCTATGGCTTTGGGTCAGGGATGAGGCAAATACATGAGTGGGTTTCACACAGCAAGGGAAACCGCTCACTTTATTTCAGTGAAGAAGTGAAAGCGAGGAAGGAGTCAAGGTCCCAATGTCTCCTTTGAGAGCAAATGGACGGTGTTCTTTCTCCTAACATATTCCATTTCTACTCCTTTCCAAAAGAGCCGCGGACTGGAAACCCTCCTCGGCAGACACCAACGATAGCAAGTATGTAATGCGCAATTTCAATTAAATAGCATTCAAAACAGTTAAAACAAATTGATATTGGTAGAACTTTTAAAAGTCATTGTCACAGGGTGAGGACATACAGAAACAAAGGAGAGTTTACCAAGGTGATGGAAATGCTTTGCATCTTGACAACAGTATGGCTCACCTTGTTGGCAATGGTATCAGTTACGCTTATTAATGCTAATGGTGTATTAATTAAATTATGCATTATTTTATTAGATTCTAATATATTAGAATCCATATATTCTATAATCACTTGTAAATATAACTCAAAGAGTAGGTAATATACCCAGTTTCAGGAGTACATATTTGTCCTAAATGTCACGTCAGCTGAGACACATGTCCACTTTCTAAAGTTCAATTATTAAGCCACCTTGTAGCTCAATGGTTCTCAAGCTTCCTAATTCTGTGACCCTCTAATACAGTTCCACATGTTGTGATGACCCCCAAGCAGAAAATTATTTTTGTTGCTACTTCATAGCTGTGAGTTTGCTACCATTCTGAGCTGTGTCACATGAGACACAGGTTAAAAACACTGCTGCAGCCAGACGTGGTGGCTCGTGCCTGTAATCCCAGCACTGTGGAAGCTAAGGAAGAAGGTTTGTCCCAAGTCCAAGGCCAGTCGGGGCTGCATAGTGGACTCCAAACAAGTCTGCTATACAGTGTGAGATCTAGCCTCAAACATAAGATAAAACAAAACCAAAAAGTCACATCTCTTTCTAAGACTTATGAATGCTAGGGGAGGGAGAGACATTCTCTTCAGTGGTGGAGTCAGAAATGAGGGGAACATGCACCTACAATACACTTCTACCCACAGTCCTATACAGAACCCTAATGAAACTCACTGGGGGACAACACCCACATACACACACATACACACAATGTAGATAGAAGTGGGGCTCCTTTAATAGAGCAGGGGACTAAGTGGGAGTGAGAAGAGTACAAAAGGAAGTAATGGGGCCGAGGAGAAAACGATGGAAATACATTATGTAAATGTATGTAAATTTCATAGGATACTCATATACAGCATATGCTAACAAAAAAAGGAGAATGCAAGCTATGCACAAGCAGTCACCCCTTTCTGCTTCCTAGCTGTGTATGCATCATGACCACACACGTTTGCCACCATACCTGCCACCATACCTTTGGAACGAGAAATCAAACAAATCTTCCCTCCTTTAAAGAAGTAAACTAAGGGAGATCTGTGAGCCTAAAGAAACCCAGCCTCATCTCTACCCTTTCAGATGGAGGTGAAGTCAGGATGGGGTGGTGCAGGGAGCTGTATCACTGCAGACAACGCTTTAACTCAGTCGGAACTGTTACAGTGACATTGTATTCTCTGCCATGTTTGATCTATGCCAGTGTGCAAGTGCTAAGAAGTCATTCTTTCTCTACCCATAATGGTAAACACAAAATACAATGTAAGAGGATTTTGTTTACAAGATAAAACGATTGGAAAATGTTCTTGCTAACTGTAAAATTAAATGTCACCCACTACATTTTTAACAAGGCCCAGCGTTCTGCTGAGCCTTAGGAGCAGCCTTAAAAGTATAAAAGAAGCAGAAGACCTGCAGGTAAAGCACGGACAAACCAAGCCATTTGGTTTTACAAACAAACTCGGCCTTACTTTTCTATCATTGTTTCCTAGAAACCTTCGAATGTTAGGATGGGAGAGGTGGCAATGGCAGTACTTCTTATGATTAAAAAAAAAACAACAACAAATTACATTTGGCAGGAGAAAAACTATAAGCTAATAGAAGCTGGTAGAAAACCATAGTTTGGAGACTTCTGAGTAAGATTCCAGAGTACAGTCAGGCTCAGTACAGAGACTCTGAAAACGAAGCCTCAAACATTGTTACAAGAGATGGATGCTCCCATTGGAGGCAGGAGCCTTTAAGCCACAGAGGACCACATATATATGTCTCATTTCCCCTTGTCCCTTAAATATACATCTTGCCACCATAGGTTGCCCCCTGGTTGGTGTAAAGATAGCTGCAAAAAATTTAAGTGGAGAGGCACACACAATGCAGCCCTCTAGGCATTTCCTGCCCTACATTCTTCTGTTTTGTTCTTTTGTAGTGTGTATGTGTGTGTGTTGCACGTTTTTTTTGTGCATATGGATATCAGAAACCAATCTTAGAAATCATCCAACTTAATATTTTTTAAATATTTATCTTATTTTTGTGAGAGTGTTCTGAACATGGAACTTGGTGCTCATACTTGAGAGCAAGGAATTTACCCACTTCATCTCCCTTTTGGACTACATCCTTCTAATGATCCCAGTGGAAGTCTAGTGAGCCTGGATTTTTAGAAGCTGTCCTAGTGGGCACTGCAGTGACTCAGTACAGAACAGAGAGCACTTAACAGGAAGGTAGCAAATAAATATGCCTTTCATGATTGATGGCACAGCCACTGCACTTGAGGTCATGTTCATTTCTGTCACCATGGAGCTGTCACTAGAAGTCACTCTTCAGTGTCACAGATATGAGCTGTAGATGACATATGACCCTGGGTAACAGTGGGACTGCCATGTGCATAAGCATTGTGACCACTTTAGAAGAAAGGTCCTAAAAAATCTAAAATACCATTTGGTCCAGGCAGAGCAGTTGGCTTTATTAATATTTCCTCGTGTATAAAAGTAATCTTCTATTTTGTTTTCCTCATAAATACATACAAGAACAGTCACTAAAATAATTAGTTTGTATGTGTTTAAATGAAAACTCTGCTGTCTCTTCTATGCCTAGTTAACTCCACCCAGTGATCACACACAGCAAGCCCAAAGCAGCTGCCACACGCTGGGAGAGAACTTGGTGATCAGAAGTAGATTTCATCATTCTTAAGCAACAATGGGAGGAAAAGAGGGACAGTTGGGCCTAAGTGTGCTTGAGATGAAGTTTAAATTACGTTTACCCATCTGCTACTCTGGCAGAAGTCAGTATCTGCTCAGTATTACTGGTTTTGTAAGTGCAGGCTTGCCTAGAACTACCTGTAAGGATGATCCTAAACTCTGGATCCTATCCCAACTTCCCAAGTGCTAGGCTATAGACAAGTGCCACCATGCCCAGTTCACGTTGCTCCTGGGGACTGAGCCCAAAGACTCTCAGCAACAACTGGACTAACAGAGCTAACCTGCTGAAACTTGTCACTGCTTTCCCTTGAGTTTTCTAGATAAACTATTTTTAGACAAGCTTTTAATTAAGTCTAACACCATAAATACAATAGAAAACCTTATAGTAAATGACATGCTCTCCACAGTGTCAGCCTCATCCTGAGTATGTATTATTCACTATTTAATCTCAAGCTATCATGAGACTTGACCTATTCTACTTCCCTTCCAATCCCACATGCTCATTGAACGTGCAAGTGTTATGGTCTGGGTGAAATCCCCAGATCCCATGGTGGAAGGAGAGAACCAACTCACGAGTGTTTGTGCTCCTCTGACCTCCACACGCACACCAGAATAAAACTGTACTTACACAAAGAAGGTGGGAGGAACAGGGGGGTTGGGAAAAGGATTTATAATAAGATAAAACAATATAGTCTCCTTTCTCACTTTCCCTCAAATGTATTGTCTCTCAGCCACAAATTTCCTGAATCACAATGAAACCTTGAATTTTATATCTATCTCAAGGCACATGCCAGCACCAGAGTCTATTTTATGTCTGAATTTGAATTTCTGGCTTACATACCCCACAGCCAGATGTTTGATATTTCTATCACGGGCAAGCAAAGCCAACCTCTGGTACAGTGCTACAAAGCAGGACTTCCCTGAGTTCAGACATTGAACGCAAACTTTCCTTTTATCGCCTTGATTTTAATGGTGAGAACTGTGTGCATTACTAATGGCTGCATTTGGTCTACTGTGGGAAAAAAAATCAATATCTTGGTAGTTAACTCCCAGTCTTCTTCTAGAAATGCCACACAGAATTTACCCGCAGGCTAGAAAAGTGCTTGATGTGCTCTTAAGGGGACAGAGAATCTGCACACAGATTACCCATAATGTCAGCATTCCACACCAAACCCCTTGAATGCAAATATTTGTAACCCAATCTTTCGAAGGGGTGCTTGCCGAAGATTATGAAAATTCATAATTTTAAGAGTGATATTTTCTTTAGCATTAAGGATTCCAGCTGAGCAGCACTTGAAAAGGATTAGGCACTTAGAAAACAGATGAACAAAACTAAATGAGCCCACCACAATTCAATCTGAGTGGAAATCAAAAAGAATCTTAAAACAGTTATCGATTTCCTGTTTATTAAAAAAGGAAAGAAGTTTAAATACATATTTTAACCTCAAACACATTCTTTAAGCTGATACTGGGTCTAAGACTGGAGATCAGGTCTTCAGCTAATTTTAATGTGTAACGCGCAATGCATTCACCCCCACATTCAGCCAAGACCTTTATGGAGCCCTGAAGCAGCCTACATGATTGTCCCCTGCAAGAAGCCATGATTTTCAGCTGGAAGGAAGACATGGTTCTCCAGTCCCGCCTTCACTGCAGAAAATCGGCAGGGGAGCTTCCAGGTTATAGTCTAAAAAGACAACTGCTATCTATTCCTCATGTTCTCTCCCCTGTCTCCTACTCATTGTTATCTGCAATGCGCACAAAATGAGCCCCACGTCTGAGAGAGAAAATTAGAGACACCATTCATGTCTGAGAACTTTATGGACCAGACCCACTACATCTAGACAATGAAGGAAAGAAATTAAAACCCCATCTTTCTGGGCCAAATGTTATTTGGCATCTTGTATTAAACGTGGTAAAGCCTAATCCCAATGGTACAAGAGCAAACTCTAAGGTATTAAACAAGTACAAAAGTAAATGCAAATTAGAAACATAATTCTTAGAGACAATCTGTTTGAAACTGAGCAATGTAGAGAATGCCAATGCTTTATGATTTCTTTACCGCTTAGTTTTTTTTTTGGTTTTGTTTTGTTTTTTTGTTTGGTGTGTGTGTGTGTGCATTGTGTGCATGCGTGTGCATGCGTGTGCATGTGTGTTGCCACACACTGTTACCAACTGAGTCATCTCCACAGCCCACAACTTATGTTTAAACCAACTCCTGTCTTCTGGTAACCAACTTCCACTTTCTTCTGGGCAAATTCTTTTCCTATAGTAAGAGAGCAAATTTTACCCCATTTCTGAGACCAGACAATTAAGTAGTAGCCCTTGTAAGTGATTCAGGGGTGAGCTCATGAATTCAAAGTCTGACTGTTGTAGTTAGTGTCATGATAAATGTAATGTTGCATGATAAAGCACAAGTCAGTGTTCCTGCAGCAAACGTCTGTTATGTTTCTGCCATTCGGCTGTCCGCAGCTAGCTTTGCAATAAGACTGGACATTGACCATTGACTATTCTAGATCTCTCATCTCCTTCGCCCCAGCCAATAATCAAGTATTTCTCAAGATGTTACAGCACAGAAGAACTCAAGCTAACCCAGAGAATCCATTTACAATGTGTCCATTAATATCTCAAGGGGATAAAATAATATATCAAACCACTATAGTGAATTATAAAGTTGAAGGCACTAGAGAAAGGATGAAGAGACAGAAATAAGATGCAACTTACTTTGCAGACATTGTGGGTTTCCTTGGTTTTAAGAGGCATGTTATGAGAAGGTTCTAAGTTTGGGGCTGCAGGTGTCAGCTTCCTATAGGAGAAAATGGGATAGTATATAAAGACAAGCAACGTTGTTGTCTTAGTAAGGGTTACTATTGCTGTGATGAAACACCATGACTAAAAGCAAGTTGGTTTATTTGGTTTATACACTGCCACGTCACTGCTTGCCATCAAAGGAAGTCCGGGCAAGAACTCAAATGGGACAAGAACTTGGACGCAGGAGCTGATGCAGAGTGTTGCGTGCTGGCTTGCTAGGCCTGCTTTGTTATAGAACCCAAGACCACCATCCTAGAGGTGGTACCACCCATCAATCCCTAATTAGGAAAATGTCTACAGGTTTGGTAACAGCCTGATCTTCTGGAAGAACTTTTTTAGTCAAGGTTCCCTCCTCTCAGACTACAGTTTGTATCAAGTTGACTCAAAACTAGCTAGCAGAGCCCGGCGGTGGTGGCGCACGCCTTTAATCCCAGCACTCTGGAGGCAGAGGCAGGCAGATCTCTGTGAGTTCGAGGCCAGCCTGGTCTGCAAGAGCTAGTTCCAGGACAGAAACCAAAAGCTACGGAGAAACCCTGTCTCGAAAAATCAAAAAAACAAAACAAAACAAAACTAGCTAGCATAGATGGACATCTATGAATGAAAATGTTGAGTATATTGTTCTGTACTTTAGAAGTAGAACCTGTTAGAAGAAAATATCACAGTTATATATTAGTGAAGCTGTGGGGATTATGAAAGCAAGAACAAGAAAGAAATATCAGCTTGTTAGTAGCAGGAATTCATGTGGGCTGAACTTTACTAATGAGTGAGGATGGTTTTTTTACTATCGCACAGACACAAGAAATGCTCAGGAAAGAAAGTAATGTCCTCTCCAGTGGCACTGTTGGCTTATTTGCACATCTACTTCTCTCGCTTTTTTGTCTTGGAAGCCAGAAAAAAAAAAAAGACCTATTTTTCTCAAACCTGTTACCAGTAGATTCTACATAAACAAGTAAACACGTATCTACTATGGTCTCGTAGATAATGTCTTGCTTCCTGACCGAAGGGAGAGACGTGGCTTACCCTCAGACCTTTCCCACATCGTTCATCCCCATCTCCTCTCCTGGAGGGAAACGCAGAGCCTAACTAGAGAGGAAAGCAAAGTACACAGGTTGACAATGACAACCGTGAGAACACTGGCTCTGTTGGCCTTGTTCAGACACACAAATAAGCACTTACTTGATTCAGATGCTGTTGATTTGGGGGTTTGTTCCTTGTATATCAAATGACTCATAGCTATTCTAAACCCAAATTCAGGGTAATGTCTATTTTAGATCAAGCCTAATTACAGAAATAATCTTTGTTGATAGTATAGATTTGCACACTTTTCTGTCAGTACTTTGGGAGTCTTACCTTTGTGTGTGTGTGTGTGTGTGTGTGTGTGTGTGTGTGTGTGTGTGGCGCCCACATGTGCCATAGTATACTGTGGAGGTCAAAGGACAATGCTGGTCCTTGCTGTCCACCCTGTTTAAGGCAGTGTGTCTCTCACACTCACTGCATACAACTCGGAGAATCTGAGAGATGTAAGTCGCCATTACCAGGAAGCGACTAGGCAGAATCTTAGTCAAATCTGTGAGGAACTATATCCAGCCAACAACCTGAGAAACTTGGAAAACTCATTCCAGCATCCTACTGACCTCCTAATTTTAACCACAGGAGACTCTAAACAGAGCATTCATCTGATCCACGCTGTGCTGGGTTTCTTACCTACTGTTTTTGTCAATGTTCTGTTCCTGTGAAGAGACACTGCGGCCGCAGCCACTCTTAGAAAAGAAAGCATCTTGCTGGGGCCGGGTTACAGTTAGTTTCTGAGGGTTGGTTCATTATCAGCAAGGGAGGGAATGGTGTCTTGCAGCTGAGAGTTCTACATCTCCATCCTCAGGAAGGAAGAGAGATCCTGGCTTGGGTTTTTGAAAACCTCAAAGCCTACCTGCAGTGACAGTTCTCCAACAAGGCCACACATCTTAATCCTTTTAAATATGCCACTCCCTGGTAACCAAGCATTCAGATCTCAGCATATGGGAGCCACTCTTATTCAAACCACCACGCCTATCCATCCATGAAGCCATAGGTGGACAGGGTCTTAGGCCACAAGCATGCCTTAATGTGCTGCAGCAGTGTTCTGAAATTGACACACTGAATATGTGAAGTTTTACAGGAGTTTGGACTTCGTTATAAGTGGCTATTTTAGTGCCATTCAGCTCCATCCACGCCAAACTTGTTGTTAAATCGGTTTCTAAATGCTTATAGTTGTCCCACCCTTGGAAAATGGCTTTCGGCATCTCTGTTATATGTCGCAGATGTTCAAGAAAGATTCTCTATCTGAGTTGAGTAACACTAAGACGACTCCCATTCCCGCGAGTTCCAGTGAACGTTCAACCAACCACTAGTCCTCAGGGTGTTCTTTCTCTCTTGGTTACTTTTCCCCAGCACTCTGGAGTCTTGCCCTACACATGCCCAGCTTCATCTTCAGCCAAAGACTTATGGAAAATTTTGAAACACTTCTATGTCTAGGTCTCTCTTTCTAACACTATCCATTACAAATTCCAGTCACATCATCGTCTCCAAGTGCGATCTCTTTCTCCTCGCCGCAGCTTGGCCTTTGTGCACACAATCTGAAAATACCTCTAGGCACAGAACCCAGGGACACCGTGGGCCTCATCCCATTTGCCTTCCTTTCTATTAAAAACTACATGCTGTATAATCCACGGTCTGGCCTTCAAAAATAGGCATTTTGTATACTGTGGCTAGCTTTCTTTTACGAGCTATTCTGGTGCCCCTCGTTTCATCCTGGCTGGAATCCTTGGTGTTATGTCTGCAGATCTTTCATCTGGTTTCTCAGTGTATTCTTCAAAGAGTTTTCCGAGACAAATGCAGATGGCATCCTCCGCTAGAAACTCCTGATGGCTTTGGGCCTTTCTCCCAACGGGAATGAATATTTTCATCTATTTAGCTTTTAGAGAGTTACACGTCGGTTTCCACTTTGTGTTTTTGATAAGATCTCGTTTATTTATTGAATAGTGATCTTCTGTTTTAAGTAATAAAACTTGATTGAGAATAGCCAGGATGGTGGTTCAGTCCTTCCATTCCAAGGGTGGGAGCCACACTGTAGGAAATACCTGAGAAACCACATTGCCCCCAACCCCCGCCAATATATATAAGAGCCTTCCCTCCAAAACATTGCTCTTCAGTTCTCCTTAATCCAAGAGGCAGCCACAGAGGGACCTGAGTGGTCATCTTTACATATAGTCCTTTCAAAACTAGGAATTCAGGCTGAGAAGATAGCTCCATGGGTAAAGAGCTTGCTACTCAAACGGATTTGAATTTCTTGGAAGCCACATAAGAGTCCCGCTAGGTAACACATATCTGTAATCGTTCTATGGCAAGATGGGAGGCAGACACGGGAATTCCTGGAAGTTCATGATTGGTAAGAAACCCAGCACAGCGTGGGTCAGATGAATGCTCTGTTTAGAGTCTCCTGTGGTTAAAATTAGGAGGTCAGTAGGATGCTGGAATGAGTTTTCCAAGTTTCTCAGGTTGTTGGCTGGATATAGTTCCTCACAGATTTGACTAAGATTCTGCCCAGTCGCTTCCTGGTAATGGCGACTTACATCTCTCAGATTCTCCCAGTTGTTTTGGCTTAATCTTCTGATGTGTCTCTGGCATTAAAGATTTCTGCTTTTCATGGGATAAAACCGGACTCTCTGATCATGGCTAACAATGAAGACTGATGAGAAGCCAAGGTCAATGGCAAGGGGTTCTGATCCTACTTCATGTTCCGGCTTGGTGGGAGCCTAGCCAGTTTGGATGTTCACCTTCCTAGACATGGACTGAGGGGGGAGGACCTTGGACTTTCCACAGGGCAGGGAACCCTGACTGCTCTTTGGACTGGAGAGGGAGGGGGAGAGGAGGAAGGGAGGGGGAGAGGAGTGGGAGGAGGGGGAGAAGGGTGGGAGGAGGGGGAGGGAAATGGGAGGCTGGGAGGAGGCGGAAACTTTTTTTTCCTTTTCTTAAAAAAAATAAAAGTATTCAAAGCATTAAAAAAAAAGATTTCTGCTTTTAAGGGTTCATACGACTAGAGTATCTTATTCTCATGCTTTACTGCGCCCAAGACTCCTCCTAATACAGCATTTTTCGTTACTATGTCTCAAACAAACTTAAAAGCCAAATGAAATGTCTGTATATTTCCTTAGACGTTACAAATTCCTGCTTGGTTGTTTGTTTTTAAGGAAATAAACATGGTTTATTCTGAGACCAAATATGAATAATCACGGTCTGGAATCACTAACTTAAATTTCCCCAAATTCGATGGAAGCTGGTTCATGAAATTTTTACAGTAACAAAGCAAAGCAAGTAGGATATCAAGCCATTTTTTTTAAAAAACACATTGGTGGAAATATTAGAGAAGCAGATTATAGCTAGGTGGAGAAATCTCAGGCACAGGCTTCAAAGGCTGTCTGGTAGCATTCTAAGTTGCACTTTGATTGGTCCAGGAGAGAGTTTTGTTAGATTAAGAGATTCTAAAAATTTATATCCAGATATCAGAATGCTACCAGAGGCAAGCAAGAATTAACTCTTTAAGGGCTAAAGATAACCCAAAATATATAGTAACTGGGTTCCAGACCTGTAACAATCCAACCTCTCCATAGTCGTGGAATTTTAATCGGCCAATCAGCCTTTGTAGACACAGCTTCTTTCAGGAATTCTTGTTCACAATACAATCCAATGTACATAAATGCTATAGGCTATATCATCGTCAATATCATCATCATTATTTTATTAACTTTCTCTTTTCTGGGCTATAATTGCAGAATTTGACTTGGTTTTGAAACTTTACATCAAAGCATTACTAATTCTTATGTTCTTCACTCCTTTGAATATATTCAGATCAATCTAACATCATTCCCCTTTCTCCACAGAACTTCCTATGGCGGTCCTTGAAGTGTTGGGAGCAATTTCTTTGGGCTTCTCTTTGTCGGAAGATGTCTTTATTTTCAAAGCTACACTGTGTAAGTAAAGAATTTTAGGAGTCTGCCACTGAATCCACCTCTGAAAACCTTTGTTACATGTTTTCTTCTGGTTTGTGTGTGTGGGGGGGGGTGTTTTATGGTTCCTAATGAGAAGCCAATAGCAGTTCTCACCCCCTTCTTAAATATGACTCTTCTCAGTCTACTTGATTTTTGTCTTTCCTTGTGCATTTGAATATCCACTGATTGGTGTTCTTTTGTCTAGTTTCAGGTTTGCTGACTTTCTTGGATATGACTGATACTTTTCTTTTTTTTATCAGATTTAGAAGTTTCTTTGCCCCCAGGACTGCAGAGCCACGTTAGTTAGTGTGGACGCTGTGGTGCCTGCAATCACGACGCCTCTGTGTTTTGCTCTCCTGGGTTTTCTCTCCGCACTCCTTTTCTTTCTGAGCACAGATCTTTTCTTCCGCAGTGTCTAATGGGCTTTTAAACCTGCCCAGCAGATATTTCATTTCAAAAAGAAAAAGAGGTATTCTTTGCAACAACAGGAAACTTGGAAACACCACCCCCAGCAACTTTCATTTTCAAACAGAAGGGTTGTACTTGTGATTCCTGCGTCCCTGTAACAAAAGCCCCTCACAGAAACAACTTAGGGCAACAAAGGTTTATTTGGTCTCATGACTTCAGAAATATCTCAGTGCCTCCCAGAGCAAGGAGGGCATGGGCAGTGGTGCAGTGTTTGCCAGTATGAAATACATACCAGAATGAGGATTCGGTTTGCTGGTAGGGCATTTATGTAACCCAACCGGATGTAACCCACATCCATATACACCCTGACACGAAATAAGCATATGTTCACCATATCATCTATCAATTCTACCATAGTTATATACCCAAGAGAATAAATAGATAAGATAGGTCTACTGTCCTTGAGAACTTACGAGTCAAGGTGACACTTGATGTAACTCACCAATGCCTCCAAAAAGTGATGGGTGCCCATGTTACTTAAGTGAAGTAGATGAATCAATAACACTGACCTTATTATTACCAGTGCACACATCACACACACTACACACACACAATTCTGGTCCTACCCCAAATTCCCTGAATCAGTACCTACATCTGAACAAGCCCCCCAGATAGGTGAGCCTGCTATGGCCCAAGGGTTTGGGTAAATGTCTTTCCATGTAAGTGCGAGTTCGAGTTCAGATGCCCAGAGCCCAAATAAAGCCAGTCATGTAGTCTGTAATCCCAACACTTCTATGGTAAGTTGGGACAGGGTGATCACCAGAAACCCATCCTCTGACCTCCACACACATGCGAGGGTATGGACAGGCACCACACTCTCACATATCAGACCCACTACACCCACACCAACACGCACATACATGCTTTTTAAAAATCACTTTCATTGAATAGATGAGTAGAATCCAGATGCAAGATATCTTGGCAGTTAGCACACCTCCGATTTTAACAAGCATAGAGATATGGGACTTTTAAAATTATTTTATTACTATTATTATGGGGGGACATGTGTCCCCGTGAGTGAATGTGTGCTCATAAGACAGCTTTGTAAAGACAGCTCTTTCCTTCCACTAGGAATGGAAGTCAAGGTTGCCAGGCTTGCAATAACAAACAATTTAATAGCTGAGGCACCTCAGGTCCATGAACCGGGGGGTCTCATACAGCCGAAGGTACCTACTTAGGAAACTCAGGGTAGGACCAGAGATTCTGCATTATAAGTGTCACATGTAGTCAGTGTCCCTGAGTCGTGTATTACACTTCAGTAGGCGGGGCACAGACAACTTTTCAGAGATGTGGATTAGTGGTTTTACCTCAGCAGCCTTGAGTTCAAGCTCCAGTTTTTGTTTCTAAGGAACTGCGATAAGGGGTTAGTCACCACTAAGCTGCAAGATGAGAGCCGTTTCCTGTTTCTCTTCTGTGGGCTGTTGAGAAAGACTACTATAGAAAACGTAACTGAAAGTGTGACGTAGACTTTTGGCCTAGGGCCGGCTTAGATGATGAAAGTAAATTTACACCCTAAAGAGAGGAAAAAAGTTTAAGAAGGCGGGCAGAAAAACAAGAGGCGGGGCCTCGGGAAAGTCCTCGCGGATGTGCCTGGGATGTACCACATCGTGGGGAGGGGCGCCTACCCAAACAACCTGAAGGAAAAGAAGCTCTGTTTCTAGGATTATACCGAAATCGAGATATCTGAATTTTCAACTTTTATCTCATTCTGTAAGTCAACCAGCGTAACGCTGGAGTTCAAGGACAGTACGTGGTTCAGTTTTCTGCTCCTGAAGCAATCCATTCCCCACGCGTGTGTGTGTGTGCGCCTTTCTCCCCCCCCCAACCCCAACCCCGCGCTCCCCGTGGGCCTGCTCCTGCATCCACGAGTGGATGAGTTTGCAAGGGCTGGAGGGAGGCGGGCCGGACGGGTCCATGTGTGCCACGAGGAGGGGCGCGAGATGCGCGCGGCGTGGCCGGGGGTGCGCGTGGGGGTGAGGTGCAGGCGCGGGTGGCCGAGGGCGGCTGCAGTCCTCGCGCCGGCGCGGGCACGTGGGGCCTCGGAACTGTGAGGTGGCCCCACCGCTCTCCCCGTGGGCGGCTCGGGGTGGCGCAGGCGGCCGGGGCGGGGCGGAGCGCGGTGCCGTCTGCGCTGCGGCGGCGGCGGAAACAATAGTGCGGATCGCGGCGCGCGGAGGGCGGCCCGCGGAGCCAGACGGTAAAGCTCCTCTCTGAGCCGCTTCGGCGCGCAGGGCCGGTGCCGGGACGGACGGACGGACAGACGAGAGGATTGTGTGCCGCGAGACCCGGGTCCCACCCCGCGCTGGCCACCCACGACCCTCGAGTGGCACCCCCGGGACCCTCCGATCAGTGGCTGCCGGGTCTCCGACGTGACCCATCGCTTCCCGGGTGTCCGCGTCCCCACGTGCGTCTTCCCGCGGCGGAGCCAGGGAGCGGGGTAACCGAGTTAGCGGAACGCCTCCAGGCGCCCGCCGAGAAGTTGGCAAAGCTACGTCCCAGCGGCTCCTTGTAGTCGCCCGGACCGACCCGAAGTTGGTTGACAGACCTAGTGTCTGTGAGGCAGCTACCCAGGCGGGCGGCCAGTGTCTCCTATGGGCAGCCTTTTCCCGTGCCTCTGCTTTGCACAGTAAAACTGTGATACTGAACTCCAAGCATGGCGATGCTAGCCTGGTGGGGGCTGTTGCAAACGACCCGGTTTTAGTGTTTCTGTGGGTATTGCAGGCCTTGAGCAAGTTCTTGGCATTGTGTAACTTGCCTTTCTGTTTCTTCATAGGAGCATTATGAACGAAGAGGAGCAGTTTGTAAACATTGACTTGAACGATGACAACATTTGCAGTGTTTGTAAACTGGGAACAGACAAAGAAACACTCTCTTTCTGCCACATTTGCTTTGAGCTAAATCTCGAGGGTAAGTAAGAACGCCGTGGTTTTGACTGCCCGCCATGAACTTTGTACAACTTAGGCTGAAGAGTTTGAAGGTTGAAACAGTTGGAAGGCCGAGAGATTGCGCTAAGTGATGACCTGCTAGATGTTCCTGGAAATGAAGCCAGAGTTAGCACAGTAATGAACGGAGGGAAATGTTTGTCTTTAAAACAACGTTTTTCACCTCATTTTCACTAAGATGAAATGAAGTGCGGGTATTGCCTGGTAAACATTCGACTTTTTAGCCCACAGGTCTCTCTTGTATTCAGAATCAGCATGACTGTTTACACAGGCAGATGTTGATTTTATTCCTTTCCGGCCCAACTCCTAGTCACTTTATTTCCATCGTGTGAAAATAACAGCCTTAGCTTTCACTTCATCTTTAAAAAACAAAATGACTTTTTAAATCTACTTGTTAGAAGTCTTACGGTGAGAATATGGAAAAGAAACTTCAGAAATGAAAGCAAACCTTTTGCTGAAAGCTAGGTTGGTGCACAGTTATCTGGGGCCTGGATACCAGTGGCCTAATTCCAGGAAACATAGGATGTCACCTTTCTCCTTTATAGTCATAATGAAAGCCTGAAGCTTTTTAGGTCTGTATGAATCACACCGAAAGTAAATCTGAAAATTCCCAAAAAAATAAAACTTGTGTTTTGAATTTTGAGGGTGTAATGTGTGATGGGGAAAACCTTACTAGATACTAGATATTCTCAAATAACTAGACATGTGAAGTTTCAGTTTGAAAACATTTCATTTTTGTCTTGGCCTTTGTATTTAAAGGTTTTCATAATCATTTATTTCCACAAAGAGGTGCAAAATGTCCTTATTCTCTCTCTCGTGATGTGATCATAGACTTTACTGTTCCTGTTAGGACTTGTTACTCAGAAATGTAGCTTCCAAATAGTGTGTCATGGAGCCTCATAGAATTTCTGTGAATTAAGTAGAATGCTTGATTACTTTGGCTTTAGTAAATGTGGTGCTTACAGCTAGTTTTAACAGCATGACTTAAAAGTATGATCCTTGAGTAGAGTTTATATTACCACGCTCTTCTTGCGCACACTCATGCTCTTGGGAAACAGGGTTTTCCCTGTGTATTCTGACACCTTGCAGGAGTTTACATTTTAGAAGGGCAAAGACATCAAAAATGATCAACTGTGGGCTCCTGTGTTTTCTGTGGAAGACGCTGAGGTCTGGCTGGCGGGTCGTTCCAGCTTGCTGTAGTGGTGACAGCAAGCTGTTGCTATGTGCCAGGCAAATGTTGGCTGGGAACACATCTGTGCCAAGCATTGTACTAAGCGTCTTACTGGATTATCTTCATTCAAAATAGCTCTGGGACGCCTGCTATTATTATTCATTGTGACGGTGATGGGATGGAACCGGAGACTTCAGCAACGCACCTTGAAGTCACGTAGCTAGTAATTGATAGTCCTGGCCTTTGGAGCTTGGCCATCTACTTCTTGGGGATGTGACCTTAATTCCATTGATCTGAGTCAATAGGGAGTTAATTGTAGGATGGATGCTAGAAATCTCTCCTCCTGAATCCTAATTGGTTTTGGATCAGCCAGCTTTCCCTGCCCGGTGCTTCCTGATAAGTAAATCACCATTCCATAATAAAATTTTATTGCAGAGACTCAATTTTCATAATTGCTTTTCTAGCCCTAATGAATATGCCTTTTAACTAATAATTTAGTTCTTGATATGTAAGCATGGCACTATCCAGTTTCATTTCTGAAATAATCATTGTGCATCAGTCCAAAGGACAAACCCGTTCTCAGTCTGGATGAGAACTATTTCATTCTCTCTGTGCACTGAAGTTAGAGTTAAATTCTTCTCAGTTTATCTATAGTGTTAGTGTCTTGGTCCCTAATATATTTGCATTTTTACTGCACTGATGAGCTGTTTGTTATATGTGTTTAGTATTGTTATTGTCGTTAAAAAAAATGGGGGAAATTTTCCACAAATTTCAGTTTTTATATCAGTAACCAGATTTTTAAAAAAAAAAAAAGTTAATGGAGGGTAAAAGTTAAAGATGGCTTAATGCCGTAAAAGCACTGTGGCCAAGCCTGAGGACCTGAGTTCAATTCCTGGATCCTACATGGTGGAAGGACAGAATCCGTTCCCTCCAGTTGTCCTCTGAGCTCCGTGTTTGAGTTGTCGTATGCATACACACACTGCACACCACACTCACACCCTCACACACACACCTCCACACATACACACCACACACACACACCACACCACACACAAGCATACACCCCCCACATACATACCCCACAACACCCCATATACCTACCACACACACATACACATACCACACGTGCACACACATACCCCACACATACACACCCCACACATACACACCCCACACCAATACACCCACCCCCACACACGCACACACACATACACACCACGTACACAGCCCCTCCACACACAGTGTTTTTAGTAACCAGTGGAAAAAGTGATATAACTGCATATCGGGAAAATTATCGGGTATAGTCCTCTCTTTGTTAGTGTCTTGAACTATTATTATAGTTTTTTTCATAACTAGAATATAAAAGGGACATGTTAATAAGACATTTACTGCTACTAATTTGGTGTCGTTTTCTCTGCAGTGGGTTAATGTCTCTGTTGCTTAGTTTCTTAACTAAAAAAAAAAAAGAAATCTTTAAATTTCCTCTCAAGCATTTTATTTGGAAGTGTCTTGAGGATCATGGCAGCTGGGCTAGTTTTTAGTTCACACACTCGTAGATAAAAATGGCACTTATATACTTTGGATTGTTTACATCAGATGAACACTGGTCTAATAATGGGCCTCTTGTTTAAAAGCTGTGCACATGAATGTATTTCCACAACAAAGACAAAGGATGACAGGGAATTGACAACAGACAGTCTGATCTTACTGGAGGGACTTTGTATTCTAGGCATGGCTCTGAGTTGTCTTTTTCAGTGGTTTCACGGTAGTTAGAAGGGGAGGGTACTAAGTGACTTTTATGTTTCTAAGGCATAGTCCCATTCTTCAAAAGCCGAAAAATGTATTTCAGGAACTTCAGTCACTAACTGTTCACACCCAGAACTCACCAGGATGGATTGTGCACTTCTAAGGTAAGGAGACAGACCCACAAACAGTGATGGCCCAGTTTTGGCCTGAGGCGCTCTGAGAGTTTTGCATAGGGTGTTAATTATCCGGTACACGCCTAGACATCTAGTTTGTTGTGGTAAATTCTCTAAACCTCCTTAATAACCAGATCACCACCATTCCCTAAACTGAGGCCAGAGTGTTAGGAGCCTGGAATGGGAACAACTGTAATGTATCAAAGGCAGGAACAGTCCTAGGAGGGGATCCAGGGAGGCAATAGCAACTCCGAACTCTCTGGCTTTTCAGTTAAGTACTTAAGGGAACAACTTTAAGATAAAACTAAACCAGTTCCTGTTACCCCAACAGTTTGAGTGCTGTTAAAGTCCTGGGTCCTCCAGAGCGGGAGTTTGCTAGCTGATGAGTAAGCGTGTGTCTGGCTTCTCTGTGTAGTCTATCATCTGTCTTCCCTAATGAACTATGGTAAATTCAGCTCCTGAATCTTTCCAGCAAGAAAAATCTCTATTTTTGCCATAGTAATGCACAGGTGAGCACAGTACCTACCTTTACTACCCTCCAGCCGGTGTTTTTGAACATAACTTTGTTCATCACTAGTTGCTGGTAAAATCCTGACTTCTGGTTGAGAGCCTGGAGTGGTTCTTTACTGTTTAAGGTCCTGTTCTTCCTCCACACCATACTCTTAAATGCCAGCATCTTTCCACTCGAGCAGACCCGAGCCCCTGCTTGAGGCCAGGAAGCAGCAAACTCAGTCTAACACCAGCTCGTTCCTCTTGTTTCTCATCCCATGGTGCAACACCACATATTAAGGTTAACCAGACTTGGCTGGGAGAGATGGCTCAGCCATTCAGAGTACTTGCTGCTTTTACAGAGGGCTCATTTTGATTCCCAGCACCCACAAGGTGGCTCACAACCGTCTGTAAGTCCACTTCCGGAGATGCTGATGTCATCTTCTCTGGACATCAGGCTCACACACAATGCACATACATTCTTACAGGCAAAAATCTATACACATAAAAATAAATAAACAAATCTCTAAACGGTAAAGAAATAAACAGGCCATTTTTAGTTAACCTAAGTGGAAAGCCTCATGCGGTTTCTGTGCTTGTGGTGATCTTTCCCCTCAACTGGTCTTGCTATCCTGAAGATGACTGAGGGCTTTGTAAAGGGTTTTGTTAGTGGACCCTTAGACATGACAGATGAGAGCGGAAAGTAGATTTCACTAATGATGAGCTGAAATTATAGAGTGTTTCCAAAGAGAAGTAGCTGATACTAGACTGGCCCCTGGTGAAGGCTTGTCTTAGCCAAACTCCATGTGGGAAGAACTAGGTTCAGTTTCTTACCCCTGACCTAGTGCCTTGAGTACCAGCCTCAGTACCCCCTCCGGGCTCAGAATTGGATGTCTATGGCAGGCGAGGATCTGAGGGTAAAATAGATTAACTCAAGTACGTTACCTCTGCATCTTTATTTTTCATGCAAGGGGGGAAATGAAGTGAAGGGGGTGCAGAGGAGGGGAAGAAGTAGAATTAGTGAGGAGAAGAGGAAGAGTAAGGGCTGATCTCTACGAGGTCTCTAGTTTTTACAGGCATAGTTGGAAAATTCTATAGGCAAGGACAATGATACTACGTATATCAAAATCACAGAGAGGGACAGATAGAATCTGACAAAGCTGTACTCCGGAACAGGTGACCTGACCCGGGAAAGAGCGAGCATTCAAGGGGAAGTACCCGACGTTCCAAACCATTAGATAAAGTTACTAAACATCCTTGATTCCTGGATTCACCCGTTCTCCTCATCTAATCTCTTTGGTGATAACCAGCTTTGGGGACGCCCAGATTTGTTTGTCAGCAAAGGTGGGGCATGCTGCCTTTTTGCTCAGCGCTTGTCTTCTATAGAAATTTCTAAGTGGTCTGTTAGCAGGTAATTCTGTGGGATTGAGTCTATGTAAATTTGACTGTTATAACAAAGAGTGAATGCCCTTGCTCTGCCCACGCAGAGGTTACACTGCTAAAGTGTTCTGGGAATGAAGCCTATTTCAAAGGGAAGAGTCGCGGCTTCACAAGGTTTTCACCGACATGACAGTGACTTTTCCAAAAGACAAGTGTTCCTGCAGCTCTGCGAAATGGGTTGCTCCATGTGGGCGTGGACATGTACACTTCCCGTAGCTCTGTTGGTCTGTCAGCTGTGCATTCCCGGTAGAGTCTTGTGGGCTCCAACATACAGTAACCTATTTTCATTACTTAAACTTTTCTCCCTTACTTAATAGTCTCAGTAACTTAAAAAGTCTGAGTTAAGTTTGAAGTTTGGGCCACCCACAAATGTTGGTCATGACAGCTTGTTTGTTGGGATTTGGTTTGGTTTTATATGACAGGAAAATGAAAGATCATAGTGAACTAAAGTGGAGTGGGCAGTTGCATTTGCCATATCAAAAGAAGTTGGGAGCCAGGGAGATGGCTCAGTCAGTAAAATGCTTGCTGGGTAAGCATGAGAAATGGTCACACCCTATCACTGAAGTGAAAGCTAGGCTTGGCGGCATGTTCCTTATAGTCCTAGGGCTGGAGAGGCAGAGCCGTGAGAATCCCGGGTTTCACTGACTGGTCAGGCCCGCTAGTTGATGAGGTCCACATTCAGTGGAAGACCCTGTCTCTAAAAAATAAGGTAGAGAGGGACTGAGCAGAGCCCCTGGCTTTGACCCCTGTCTGGCACCTGCAGACATGTGTACTCTAACATGTGCATACGTGTGCCCTAAAAGAAGTTGAGTTAGGAACTCTGGGGTTGGTATGTCCACTCTGTGAGCAGAAAGACTGGAGCCTTGGTTTATGTCTGTTTCACTTTCCTTAACACATAGTTTCCGTCTTCAGGCTTCCGTCACAAGCCAGGGGAGGCTGAGGTTACTCTAGCCGTTATTTACTGATTCCAGAGAGAAGAGAAAGGACTGTGTCAACATTGCCTCCTGTGTGGAAAGGGAACTTTGCCTTCGTTCCACCAACCGTTTCCTGCCCTTAGGTTCATTATGTTCAAGAGTTACCGCTCTGGATAAATTAGATGTTTTACAAAGAAAAATATAGGGTGTACTGAGTAGGCAGCTAATAAAATGGGCCACAGATATTTTTTTTTTTACTCCAATACTAGCGTTTCACTATATTGAAGGCAAACTGTGTTTCCATTGTGGATGAGACCAGTTAGTGCTCAGATGAATCTTCTAACCTTGGGGCTGAATTGAATGAGAGTTCATTGGATAGTGGGTTGCAGTGTGAAGACCAACATGGAGCCATACTTAAAGTCGCATACTGTAGTGGCATTTCACTTGTATTTTAATAAATAAATCTTGCCTGAAGATCAGAGAGTAAATCAGCACCACTGGTCAGCCTTAGACCAGGCAGTGATAACATACACCTTTTATCCCAGCTGCCACACTGGTTGTCATAGAAACTGGGCAGTGCATGCCTGTAGTCCCAGTGGTGCACACCTTTAATCCCAGCCCTAGAGAGGACTATAAAACGGGAGGAAACAACTCTCAGACACAGTCTCATTCTGAGATTCCTGGAGGCAGAATTGCCATTTCAGACGAGGTCAAAGTAAGAGCCATTAGCTGGCAGTTTTGCTTTTTGGATCTTCAGGTAGAACCCCAGTTTTTCTTTATTAATCGTGCTTCAGTGGTCTTGTCAGACAGCTGTAAGAAGTTCTGATTATTTTTTGACCTATCTCAGTCCATAAAATGTCAATATAAATCCAACTCCCCAGGAAGAATGCCCCAGATATGATTAGATTAGAACAAATAAAATTAAACCTGAGTAATTTAGTATATTTTAAGCTTGGGCCTCTTCTGTGGCTTCTCTCTGCCTCTGTTGAGAAGAGACTAATGGAGTAGCCCCTTTCCCCGGGTATCTTTGCAGAAGCTGTTGGCAGCTGAGACCGAAAGCCTTCACTCCATCACTCCTCTCCTGCTCCGGGTCTTCCATCTTGACCTGGACCCTTTCTAGTTGGGTTTCCTTCTCAAGATGCCAAAGCCAACACAGCTGTCTTGACTGCCATTGTCACCTGCAAGACAGCCTCGCAGTTTTCCTCTTTAGTGTCGATATTATCCCAGGGTACATGTCAAGAAGATCAACTGTCCTTGTTGTCATGTGTCAGAGACGCCTGGCCATGACATACAGATCTGTCTCACACAGATCTGTCTCTTGGTCCTGACGATTAGAATGGAGCCAGCCACACAGTGGCTGTTGCTGTGACCAGGAGCATGGCTTCCTACTTTGTACCTTTGACGTCCGAAAACCCCATGCAGTGATACATACTCCAGAACCAGACCAACAGGTGGGAAGTCCCACTACGGGGAGTCAGAGCAGGTTCCTCATCTGTACTATTCAGTTTGTCTAGAAGTTCACACTCATCTACATATGCAACAGGAAGTGACTAATCCTTCCTCTCATTACTGAGGACCTGTAGCAGAATCATCATAGACTTGCTGAGCAAGTTAGAGACCCTAAACCTTATGACCTGATGTTTAAGTGTAATCTAGCCTTATATTGTAGCTGTAGCACAGACATGTAGATTTCTCCCATCTTGGTCATACAGAAAGAACTTTATCCTTGTTTGTAGGTGACATATTGAAGTAAGTGAAGTTGGCCTTCAGTTCCACAGATAGTAAAAGACAGAAAGGGGCTCATATGCAAGTCTCTGGTGCCAGAGAAGTTACACCTGGGTAAAGGGTGTTTCTCTGACTTTCTTACAAATGCATTGCTTCAACTGGAGATCCAGCCCTCTGGTAGTGACACTCTCTATGGTAGTGACACACTCTCTATGGTAGTGACACTCTCTATGGTAGTGACACTCTCTATGGTAGTGACACTCTCTCTATGGTAGTGACACTCTCTCTGGAACAGCAGCATCTTCCCTATGATGGAGATAGTCTCTCTGATGGTGGGACCCTCCTATGATAGTGTCACTCACTGTTTTCCCATTTTCTCTGGTCCTCCAGGCTACTTTGTAGTGTGGTGTGTGTGTGTGTGTGTGTGTGTGTGTGTGTGTGTGTGTGTGTGATATATTAATGGTGTGTTTTACTCAAGCCGTTCTAGCCTCACCCCTGGTCTTTGTGACCTCGTACATGAAGCTGTCTAGCAGATTGCCTTCCATTTCTCTCCCTCCCCTCAAATTGTCTATATTTGAGCTAATTTTAGACACCTTCTCTTACATAACGTGTGAACACCTGAGACTGCGTGTCTAAAGGTAAATTATTCTACCCCATATGTCATTTTGGAATGAATAGATAAAATAACTGAAATCCTCGCTGTGTCTGCAGCCAAAAGCATTGCGGTTGGAGATAAGTATGGAGGTGGTAAAGACTTCCACACCTTGCTGGGGTATACAGGAGGGCGTCTCCACAAAGTGACTGTGCCTGTTAAAATCCCTTAAGAAGTGAAATTCCCCAGATGGGCAGAGCGGCTCATGCGAGTAATTTCAGAACGCGAGAGTCTGAGGCAGGAGGATTTGGTGCATTTGAGACCAGCTTAAGGTACAGATTCAGAGCCTGTCTCACTGGGATAAAAACATTGCTTCAAATGAGCAGCCTGCTCAGCCTCCCCTCCCCCCACTACCTCCCTTCAGTTTATTCTTTTCTCTTGTTTCGGGACAGGACTTGGCTGTGCTGCTTTGGCAGACTGGAACTCACTAGGCAGAGCAGTCTGGCCTTGAACACAGCGATCCCCACTGCCTCTGTTTCCCACCAGTGGGGAATAAAGGCATCTCCTCCCCTGCCCAGCCAGCATTGTTCTTTCTATTGCATCCTTCTCTTGGTGGTCATGTGTCCACGTCACTACTGTAGGAACTTGCTGTGTGTCTATCTTCTGCACCCTCTCCCTTCCCCTGTATAATTCCCCTCTCTATGCTATGAGCCCAGACTGGAGTCTGACCAGCAAGTGTTGAGCCATCACAGAAGGCCTAGCAGAGCAGTGGATGCATATCTCATATGTGACTTGACCCGGAAGAACTCTAGAGAATTGCCTTCAAGGGTTTTCTTCCGAACTGACCCAGGAGGAAACCAGTCTATTTACCGAATGTGTGAGATCTTCTAGAATCTCCTCACAAGCTGCAAGTCCTACTAATAGAACAGAAGAGCTTTATCTTCCCTGCAGAGTAACAGTGCTGTACAGCTAGTACTAACCGCCGTGTCTAGTTATCTTAGTTAACTGGAAGTAGAAAAACAGTGCTTTGCCGCAAACAGGTTTGAGCAGGCTGTCTTGGGATGCTTTGCTGGGTTCCTTTGACATGGGCAAACACGACCTCTGGATGCAGCGGCAGCAGAGTGGACACTCACTGTGTCGATACCTTGTGTGCTTTTAGATCAGTGACGGAAACAAACCTGTGGACTGTGCAACTCAGAGTACTCTGTTAATAATAATATTGTCAATAATACAAATGCATAAAAATGACTTTCCAGCTCAAAGTCATGGTTGAGTCATCCCACTAGCCAGGAGTGAGATGAGACACTAAATCTAAATTGAAAGTCTTCAATGCTTAGGACAGAACTGTTTCCAGCAGCAGATACGGGTGTCATGGTTGAAATTATGAACAACAGTTTTTCCCAGAGTTGATAAAAGTCAACCACCCAGGCTTAAAAGGTGATTCCTATATTTCAAGCACATGTAGTGGCCTGTGAAGAAAACACAGACAGGCCTTGTCTCTACAGGACATGATGAGCTAGGGCAAAATGGAGCCGAAGCACGGCTGTCTGTTGGAGGTTCCCCCCTCTGCGTCCATCCCCTCCAGCAGCAGCAAGTGCCTGCTCCAGCCGTGCTGGCTGTTTGAAGCCAAAAGCAGACAGTGCGCACTCTGTTCACTTAGCAACTTCCCAGGCGCCCCTTTCATTCTTTGGTTGTCCACCAGGGTTGACAGGTAAATAAATAATCCTCTACTGCAGTTATGATTTTACTTCCTGAGGGCAGGGGAGGACCTCCTTCCACCTGAGGGTTAAATATTCGGCTAGATGCATTGTTAGCAGAGAAAGAACATTTTGTGAGAACAAAAATTTTAATTAGTAAGTTTTAGGAATGTGCCTGTTACTTTCAGTGTCTCAATCTTTCTGTTGGCGTGGTTGATTAGAGCATGGCACAGCCCCTCAGCCTAGTTTGTCTTGGTCTAAGGGACACTGGTGTCCATTTTCATTATCGCCTCTGCTTCTTCTCCAGAATGCCTGTGACGTCTTAACTTCTCCTGCTTAAAACGGAAACCACTTGTCCCTCCTAAACAAAACAGTCCTAATACAGGAAGCAAAGGAAGTAGAGGGGTTCATAATCCCACAGATTTAGTGCTCTCAGTGTTTCTCCTGACAAATTTTCTGGGGTGAGGGCACATGAGGATGGGGGATCGTACTTAGAAAAGGAAAGGCCATGCATGCACCATTACCGTCCATCACATTCATTTGCCACATCAGGAGCATCCTCTCTGTCAGTGGGTAATTCGCGCATCAGCTTGCTAAGGTAGCAGCATCCCATTGATGTCTGAAGAGTCCCCAGCTTACCAGTGCGGAAACACCGTAGCACAACTCTTTTCCTTGCCTACTTAAATTCTTGCAGTGATGTAGCTTAAATCCCCATCAGAAATTCATTCATTGAAGGTAGGGCTACATTAATTTTAATACCTATCCACGCTACTAAATTCATAACAGACACTCTGTCATTTAATAATCATTTTGTTTCATTGTGCAAAAAGTTGGTTAGCTCAAACTTATTTTCGCCCTAGAAGGAGAATGTAGTTATGACAGATAGCCACACTATTTAAAGATGTTTATCTCCCCTAAGATAAAACGTAAGTCAGTATTTGCTGCTCCAACATTACTAATAGGTTCCTACCTTCATCTCCACTGAAAAATGTTATAAAAGGAAGTATATATAACACTATGGTCAAAGTAAAGAGAACCTAAATTGTCTGCTGTTACAGTATCAAATTTGTGTGGCTCATATTGTTCTGAAATACAAGTTAAAATTTTAGCTCTTGACAACATAATTAAAGGATATTAAAAAAAAAAACACTTTAAAAAAAATACTTACCTGGAGCTTGAAGGTCAGTGGTTCAGATTTAAGTTGCCCTATGTAGTCTGGGGTCTCTTCATCTCTCTAACCTGTAAGAAAATGAGTTTCTCAGTCTGAACCCTAACTGGGGAGATGGCGATGCAGGAGATGAAAGACAAAGACGCATTGGACAGTTACTGCGGCTCTTACTACTGGGTCTGGCTGGCTTGTTCCCATTCATGTGGTTGCTGCCATGAAAGCATTTTTTGGGCTGTCTTTAAATAATATTCATCTTTTTAACTTTACCATTGAGACACTGTCACTCTTCCTGAAACGTTAGTGTCCCTGTATGCCACACGTAAGTGGATATTTAAACCTGGTATGTCTGTTGTATCATAGTTATGCTAGATTGTATCATAACTTAATTTAGCTTTCTATTGATATGGGATTCCCCTCTGTATGTTGTAAATATCATTGCTTAATAAAGGAACTGCTTTGGGCCTGTAGCAAGCTATAGGGGAATAGAGCTAAGCAGGGAAAACTAAACTGAATGCTGGGAGAAAGGAGGGCGGAGTCAGAGAAAAGCCATGTAGCCCCAACGGAGCAAGGCAGACCTTTACCTGGTAAGCCACTGCCACATTGCAATACACAGATTAATGGAGATGGGTTAAATTAATATGTAAGAGTTAGCCAATAAGAAGATAGATAGAGCTAATGGGCCAAACAGTGACTTAATTAATACAGTATCTGTGTGGTTATTTTGGGGCTGAGCAGCCGGGAATAAACAAACGGCCTCCTCCAACATTATATGATAGCCTCACATACAAAAAATAGAATAAATGTTAGAACAATGAATTAAAATTATTTAGTGGAACATGTGAACATGTATGATTATTTGAGAAAACTGGATTGTAGGCTTCAAACTTTGTATGGTTTAATTTTATTTGAATATATTTTATTCGAATGTTTATTTGAGTGTGCATTAATGTACTTGGAGAACAGACCTAGTCTTTTTTTATTATGTGTGTTTGCAAACTTAGTGTCCTCCATTATGGTGAGGCTCAGAAAAGATGGCGGAGGCTTCCAGCCATGTCCTCATTCTGATTCTCATAGTCATGTGTCTGTAGACCAGTCGTCCTGTCCTAGTCAGTAGTCTCCCCAGGGTGGTTAAATTTCAGTGTGGACTTCCTGGGTCCCACTAACCTCATTTCCGATATGAAATAGCTATGTGGCTGGCGTTTGCAGTATGTAATGGCTTAGATAGAGCATCCACATCACCACAGACAGATCACTGATTAAAAAGGAGGTATACAAGGTAGAGAGTGGAATCGAGTGTGGGTCTGTTCTCTTTTAGTAATAAACAGTTGTTTTGTAGGTGTTTTCTCAATGTTCCAACTGTTTGAATGAAAAAGTAGAACACACCTTTGCTTTGTTTTTGAAATCATTTGTAATTTATACACACTATCAATCCATAAATCCGCTTCTACTTTGGCTTTTCTGTTATTTGATGCTGAGGTTTATATTTTGAACTCTTGGCTTGCTGACATTTTCCCTTGTAATTCGTTCATTGAAATAAGCTGATTTGATTACCTGCTTTATCCTCTTAACACAAAGTCTTCAGCCTGGCATAACCAGCCCTGAACTGAAATCTGCTGCCTTGTAAGACCACCTATCGAATGTCTTTCTTAAGTTGTCAATTCTCAAAATGGGAAAGTCACCAAGCCCATCTGTGCATGGCTTAATGTGATCGCCAGTAATTCCATCTGCCACCCAATGCAGAAATATCCAGTTACCTTGCTTTCCAGTGCTGTGTCAGGACCTTGAATATGGCAGACTTGCAGTCGTCTAAGTGGTGCTTGAGTTAGCTACACCTGTGAGAGGTAGAAGAGTAGGGTTCTCCTTTACCACAGTGTCCCTCCACAGGGAGCAGCTACTGAACTTTCTAAGGGGGAGCCTACCCTGTGGGATGTAGGAAGGACCTGTTCGGATCCATGCCTGCCTTCCCACCTTTAGCTCCATGTCTTACTATGACAGCATAGACAATCTGAACATCTTTCCGCTCACAGCAGTGCTTGGCAACAAGAAAACGGTAGTATCTTTTTAAACCATAGCCTGCCTGCTGCCTGCTGAACAAATGCATAATAATATAGTTCGAGTGGGTGTGTCAAAGTATTGTTCTAACCAGTGCATCCAGACAAATACTACTGCAGTCGAAACACATATTGAGGTGACCGGACCTGGCTCCGGAGCCTTTGAAGTCACAGATAGGCGTGAATCCATTCAGGCATTAGTATGGACTATTTCGATTGGAAGAAGACATTCTCTGTTCTCATGATAGTTGCTCCCCCTCATTATAAACCAGTGGCTGCGAGACTTGATTTAAAAGCAACCAAGAAATCAGGAATTGTATATGAATGTAATGTTTTGTTTTCTCTCTCTCTCTAAGATATTTGGAGACCGAATAAAAGTTGTGTGGTATGGACCCACTTAGTGTGCCACCCCTACTACTTACTGACAGGGCTTCTCTTATGTTCTGTTTATTAAAAATGATAATTTGCCCCTCAAGTAGACTTCCATTCATTTTAATTTTCTCTGATAGAACTGTATGCATATCTAATCATTTTTATAATTAACAATTGATTAAACAAACATTGCATTATTTAACATATGTGAGTATTTCTACTCTCCTAGCAACCAAGGTAAATTCATCAAAAGAAAACACTTTAAATCCTGGGAAATTATCTAAGCTGGGCACTGTCTGAGTCTCCATTTAAAAAGAAAATGAAAGCAATACTACTTTTTACATGAACAACTACACAAATAATTGCCTCTTTTAAAGATGATATTCTTAAATTATTTCACTGAATGTTATTAACCTGGAACCTAAGTCATAACTAAAACTCTCTTGCTTGATTAAGAAAAAAAAGTCCACAGTCCTGCCAGTAGGAAAAACTCAGGAAATCAGAACAGGGTATAGTTGGTATCTAGATTACAGCAGGTTGTCTGGTAATATGGTAATGACTAAGAACCTGTGAAGTAAAGCTGTGTGGCATCAGTGGGGACAGTGTGCGAGACCAGGTTTCTAGACCAGGCCAGCCAGTAAACCTCCAAGAAAGACTGCTTGGTTGACGGCACTGCTGGTTAATCATAAATATGACCTGCAAGAGGTTAGGATAGATGGGTTGAGAAGTACAACTTTTTAAGAGTTGTACTTGTTTTGGCATTTATAGCTTTATAAAAATGGGTTTTGGGGAGTTTCATCTCTTTTAGAAAGAAGTATTTTAGTCCCACAGTAAGCAGATTAAATAAAAACCGAGGAATATTTAAAGAGTAACAGTGATAGTTACATGTAAATATTGATATTTGATTAGCTTTTGCCCCTCTAAGGGCTTTGATAGGTGATTTTATTTTGAAGAGAGGCTGACAGCTGAGGCTGTGACCTCCGTCCTCTGTCAGGCTGATAGCTGAAGCTGAAGCTCCATCTCTTGTCAACTTTGACACACCACTTTAAATATTAACCTTTCCTCTCATATTTGTCCCTAAGATCATATTTTTAATATTCAATATAAATAAAGTACAGCCCTAAAAGTCCCACAGTCTTTAAAAAATTCTATCACTCAAAAGTTCAGTTTCTCTTTAAAATTACAAAGTCTCTCAAGCTTGGGCTCTTGGGATATCCATAATCAATTAAATACTTTATTACTCTAAGAGGGAAGAACCAGGGAATAAAAATAATCACACTTAAGTAAAACCAAAGTCTAGCACTGTAATTCCAAAATCTGGTACCTCAGTGCCTGACATCTGGGGTTCACTTATGAGCTTGGCTCCAAAGGGCTGCAGCAGCTCCGCTTCTCTGGCTCTGCCGTCCACAGCACACATGCTTACCTTATGGGCTCAGGACAGCTCCATTCCACACCTGCTGCTGTCCCTAGAAGAAGTCCATCAGTCCTGGCACCTCCAGTATACTGGGTCTCCAGTGCAGCCAAGGCTGTGCCGTCACCAATGGATCCTCTGGTCTCTCAGAGTCATGCCTCAGCTTCTCGATACCTTCAATCCTGAGAGCTCTGATAAGAGAACTGGTTATTCTCCAATGTTAATACAAAATCGTAAATTATAAAAAACATAATTACTTAAAAGTTTATAAAATATGACAGGCATATTGCTATTATAAATTGAGACTTTTCTGTATTAAAAATTATATGAAATCATCATGGTGTTATAGTTTTACTTTTTGTTTGCTGTTGTGTGGGGTAGTTAAAGTATGTTTTCAGATTGAATTTTAAAATTTAGCTAGGTTAAAATTTTGTTATAATTTGAGAAACCCTGTATCGAAAAAAAAAATTTATTATAATTTAACAAAATGTTAAAAAGTTACCCACTGGATAAGCAGTTTATATGAATCAGCCCTTGTTTTATTCTTGTGTAAATTGCTATTTAAAATACATAATTAAGTAAACTGTGTGGTTTTCTTGGCAGACTGATGGCACAGGAATCTCTCTGTATTAGTGCCACTCACCGCTCCTTAGATTGTCAGCCTTCTAGACTTAAGTAGATGACGTCACTTGCAGATGCCCTGAATTATCCTCTAAGTAAGCCGCCCAAACTGCCTGCTACCCTTTAAGGAAGATGAGTAAAAGTGCAGTGAAGTAGTCTGTACATGACAGTTGGTAAAGTAAGGCCTTTCTTGTCATTGTTGGTGCTGCTGCGATTTAAATATCCTTTTAACTCTCCCTGATGTATTTAACTACTTCTTACTGCATGGCAGACACTAAGAGTGGGAATGCCTATGAGTAAGCCAGATAATGACCTGTTTCTACACACAACTTACCTGGCAAGAAATAAAAGCCAGGGAAGAGGCAGCTGTAGAATCTTGTGTAATAATCAAGCCTAGGTGTGTGTGGGTTAGAGAAGACTTCTTAGAGGTAGTGAGGACCAGATAGGAGATGTGGGTATTGGCTCAGGTTTTCAGGGTGAAGCAGGGTTTAAGATTTGTATGGATGGAAGAGGAAGAAGAGAAGAAGGAGAGAAGGAGGTGATGAAGGAGGGAGGAGAGAGAGAGAGAGAGAGAGAGAGAGAGAGAGAGAGAGAGAGAGGGAGGGAGGGAGGAGAGAGACCTTTAAGATGAGTAGCAGACATCTGAGCATAGAGCAGGAGGGGCTCTCAGGAGCAGTGCTCCACTTTCTTCCTGGACTTGTCAGTGGTTTCCACGATCACAGAGAGAGTGGGGTTTGAATGTTGAGAGTGGAAACAGGAGTTTCCTTTCGATGTAATGAATTGGGGAGCCTATAGGACCATCTTGGAGCAAAGGCTGTCGATTAGACAGAGCATGTATGCAGGTGCAGCGCTGATTGCCGCACCCTGCATGAGATTTTGACCAGGTCCCGGTGTTGGCTAACATAGCCCTTACTTTTATGCCACTGACATATAAATTTTAGGTTTTCTTACTAGTCATCAGACTTTCCATTTCAATTAATAAAATTACAGCTCGAGCTTTTAAAGTTAAGAGGAAATAAGGAACGTAGCTTTTCATGTCCCTTGAAATGTGGTTTTGCTTTTCTTTCTTTCTCTCTTTCTTTTTTTAACTTAGCACCCCAGTGGCTCTCCTTTCTCCATTTTCACACATATTTAGACTGAATCATTCTGGCAGGCATTCATTTAAAACTGCACACGCCTGATTTACCTTCAGTATGGAAAGAGAACTGTTTGACTTTAATAGTATGTCTTGAATTATTAAAATGTATGGCTATTTTGAAAAACGTTTTGAATTTGAAAATGTATCCTATATTTTAAAAAGCTTCACTAAGAAAACTGGGAGCTATAAAAGAGTAGTCAAAATATTTCCATTATTTTTAGTGTGTCATGAATACTTGTAAGTTGAATTTATATCAGCTAATATGCTTCTGCTGTATGAGTAGTGATTGTGTGTATTTCATTTCTTCTAGAAGATAAAATTACCTTGGTAAGTGTTAATAAGTGTAAAATTAAACTAAAAAATATAGGCATTTTGATTTTCTTACAAAATAAATTGAAACAGTTCATTACATTTGTAAGGCTTTTCTGTTTATATATTTATATATTATATATTTATATATTCTGGTTCTATTTTATATTGTTCCTCCAAGTCAAAACATAACTAGTTAGCGAAGTCCCATAGACCCTCAGACCTTACAAAATATTGCCATTGTTCTTGGTCACCCTCCAAACTTGATGGTGAGACCCTGTTGCTCAAGATGACACATGCTTGTGTCATAGACTATGGCAACATCAGTCCGGCCTACTGTATGTTCCGTCCCTACTGGCTGTCATCGCAGTGCTAGAAGGCACAGTCCATGCTACCGGAGGAGAAAAATAGTCTTGTCCAGCTGAGAATAACTGCTGGCCTGGCAAACTATGCTCACTGGTCAATAATGGCAACACCGGCATGGGGTAACCAATCATTTTCCAATTTGATTTAAGGCTAGTTCTGTAAGACAAAACTCATGCCTGGTACCAAACTCATATACTGGACCGAGAACTGGTGGCTGGGTAAACCATAGGCTTGTGGCTGGGTAGGAATAATGGTGGAAGACGGGGAGGAACCGGAGAAGAGGAAATGGTCATGGCTGTGGATTTGGTAATACACCTTTCTAAAACACTTTCCTTAAAGAATATAATTAATGTATGTTTTTGTTGGTGGAAAAAAAGCTTTCTGGGGTGCATGTGTTTGTAGTGTATGTAGCTGTGTGCTCTGGGAATCTGAACGCTGGCCCTCACACTCACAAGGCGAGTCTGTCCACTGAGACATTTACCTAACCCTTGAGCATTTTTTAATTGAACACTATAAAAGAATGTTGTATAAGGATGTACTTCATGAAGACTAGCGATTGCCGGAAACAACAGTATGTGTTTTTATACTGCATGCACTAAAAGGCCACTGGACTGAGACTCAAACTGAATTATTAAATTTTTTGAAACTCTCTGCTAGTCATAAAAATATTCCTGTTGAGCTGGAGCTGTGGCTCAGTCAAGTAGAGCCTCTGCTGTGTTAGCATGGGACCTGATTCTGAGTCCTAGAATGCGGGCCAGGATAGGCAGAGCGATGGAAAAAGGGGCTCATTGGCCAGACCACCTCAACAGATGTCTGAGTTTCCAGTTTAGAAAGGACTGTCTCAGGAAGTGAAAGTAGAGAGCAGTTCAGGAGAGACACACTTTGTTGACCTCAGGCCTGCACATAAATACATATACAGCAGCAAACACATGCTGTAAATAAGTGAGTGCACACATACAGTAAATAAATGAAGAAAATATTTTGAAAATAAAGCTAAATGGAAACAGATTAGGCTACATTTTTGTATAATCCATGTCAATACACTTTAACATTTTTCTCTAATTTACAAATGCATTCTACCAAGAATTCACTAAGATTTGTTTGTACTTAGTAATGTTTAATTAAGAAAACGTAAATTTTTTGAGTTTTCATTCTGTCTCCTTTTCACTTTAGGAGTACCAAAATCTAACCTTTTACATACCAAATCACTGAGAGGCCATAAAGACTGCTTTGAAAAATATCATCTAATCGCAAACCAGGATTGTTCTCGAGCCAAGCTTTCCAAAAGTACTTATGAAGGAGTCAAAACCATTCTGAGTAAGAAGATAAACTGGATTATACAGTATGCACAAAACAAGGATATGGATTTGGATTCCGAATGTTCCAAAACTACCCAGCATCACCTGTTTAATTTCCGGCATAAGCCAGATAAGAAATTACTCCCGCAGTTTGACTCCCAAGTGCCAAAGTACTCTGCCAGAGGGATGGCTGGGAACGCGGGTGGCATCTCAAGCTATACACAAAGAATCTTGGAGCACAGAGAAAGTACAGACTTCGGGCTTGCAATATTGCAAGACTCAGATGTACGGTGGCATCCCAAACACAACCAGGCACAGGAGAAAGAAGAGACAAGCTCTGGCCCAGAAGCGAATGTCCAGAGCCAGAATCCCCATTATAGCAGAGAGGAACGTAAGTAGTGTGGGGAAGAAATACGGAGATGGGGTTTGTTCATTTGCAGGTTGGGTGGTAATTGGTTTTTGGTTGGCTTGGTTTTCTTTTTCTGTTTGTATAGAATTTTAATGTTAGACTTATAGATTTGGTGGACATAATATGTAAGTGACAGAGTCATCTCAACAAACGTGAGATGTCTTAAAAACGTCTCTGGAACGTTCCTGAGTATGTATTACATACTGAATTTCATTGGCACCATCATTTATTTTGCCATTGTTAGTGACCAAATGGAATGGAATTACCAAAGTTAATTGAAAAGTTCAGGGCTCCTACTGTTTCTGCACCTGCAACTATTGGCCACTGTGCATTATCTTGTTGCTAACCCCTTGTCAGACAAATTGACCCAACTTAAAAACACACATCTGACAATTAACTAAGGGGCAGAAGGTAATGTGGGCATTTATTTTAAAAGTTTAAATGACTTTTGCCTGCACCTTTTCTACAAAATCCCTCTGGGGTGATTTTAATTGACTTACATTGTTTTAGCTCCAGAGGGACCTTGACTATGCCTTCAGATGAGTTCTTGACTCTTCATGTAAAGGCTCTTTTACTAGGTAGATGTTTCACAGTTCTTGAGTGTTTTAAAACCCCAGGTCATAACTTATCCAAAATGTAATCAGAGTATCAGAGTGCGTGTGGATGGGCAGTGACTACTTCTGAAAACTGACTCCAGCACTCTGATTATGTTCCTCTAAAAAACAACAACAAAAGACTTGTTTCCTGTAGATGATGGAGCGGTTACTGGTAGTGGTATATAAAATGTGTTTCTTAGGAGGGTTTTGTGGTTAGAATTTGCTACACTTTAAGAACCGACAAAGGAGATCTGGGGTTCTGTTGAATGTTGCGTTGGGAATTAGCTGCACACTCTTTGCCTAAGAAACTAGCAGACCCTTGCTTTCCATTTGTCTGTGATAACCATGGATGTGTTTTCATTTTTAGTTAATTCAATGACTCTTGGTGAAGTAGAACAACTGAATACAAAGCTCCAACAGCAAATCCAGGGTAAGGAATCAGTCTCGATGCTTTTGGTTGTTTGTAGAAACTGTTGCTACAGAATATCCCCCGTGATTGGACATTGATAGCGTCCCCATTATTTAAATTTGGAGATTGAGATATTTAGACCTTTTGAGGCTTTTGAGACAAACAGTAAGGCAAAGTTTCATTAGGCCTTTAGGAAGAATAATTTAAGTAGAGAAGAGCCTACAACTAACCTCTGCTTCTTGCCATCATTGACTTCCTTGTGGGCCACCCTCTGTACCAGGCACTCTTGGGGTATGCATCCCAATAGTTCCTTAAGACCGTAGTATTAGCCCTGGTTATCTATATAAACTGTGAGCCATTTGAAACATGAAAAGTGTGAGATAAGTGTAGTGACCACTGCCTGTTGTCATCAGCTTCAACTATTACTGAAACATAGCTATGTTTTCCTGGCCACTTGTTTCCATTCCTTTTGTCCCACCTCAACCAACTGGTGGGTTATTTTGAGATCCCTGACAATGCATTGTTTTGTCCATAAATATGTCAGAGTTTTGTTTTTTTAAAAAAAAAAAAGTCATATCCTCATTAATAGGTCTTTAAAAAAAGCACTAATAGTTCTGTAGCATCATAATAGACATCAGCGCCTACAGTACCCTCATCCCCATTGTCTTTTCTTTCAGCCCGCTGTTCCCATTTAGGTGAGGCAGCACTTCGGAGACCTTTAAGTTGCTTAGAGAGATGATGCATTCTGTCAGTAGCAGACTTAACTGCAAAACCTGAAACACACAAGCCTCTGCAAACCATAAGACAACACGAGTAATCGCAGTTCACATGGGTTTAGTACCTACTCCGTGCTCTTTACAAGTCCTCCTCGTTTAGCTCTTACAGTGTGCCCCTGGTATTGAATTTATCCCTAAGAGGATATCAAGTAGAAGGTATAGATGACTTATCTGAAGCACATACATACATGATCATAGGAGCCAGGATTTTGAAACTCCAAGTAATCTGTTCCAAGCCTCTTGGAGGAGTTTCTGGACCTGGATATTAATGAGCATGTATCTGATAAGTTATATATTGTTTGAGCCTATTTGTGGGTTATGGTGGAGAAGTGGCTACAGGGGTGGCCACTATTTCTGCTGTGTGTACTAATAATCTTGCTTAAGTCTCAGTTATCTGTACAAAATGTAATGGGATGATCAACGCTGATACATTTAGGAGACCAGCTGTTTTCCTTAGTGTCAAATTAGTTTCTTGTTAAAATTTACCCAGGCATTGCACCTATATTTAATTAAAAGAGATGTCTTAGGGCAAGCTTTCTGTGCACTAAAACTGCAATTGCCGTTGAAATCCTCACAGAAGTTTTTGAAGAGTTATCTCAGCAAGTGCAAGAAAAAGACTCCTTGGCATCAGAGCTCCATGTCCGTCATGTTGCAATCGAGCAGCTTCTCAAGAACTACTCCAAGCTACCATGCCTGCAGGTGGGACGGGCAGGGACGAGGTCACACCTGTCCATGAACAACTGAGCTGAACGCAGATTCTGTGCTTTTCGAAAACCTCTGTTGGTCTGCCAAGTATGTGAACCTAGAAAACGCTGGAAGAAAGCTACGGTCCATTTTTGTGGTTGTACTTGAAAAACCTAAGATAATATTTATTAATCTAATAAAGCAGATCACCCTAGGGTTAATCATTTGGCTTCATTTGGGGACTTTTTCTTATAATTACTAAAGGCCCCTTCCTAACTTTTACCATGTGTGAATACTTATATATCCTGTTACAGTGTGTTCTTATTGGACATTTTCTATTGTAACCCAACTGTCAAAACAACAGACGCCTAATTAGGTCTTGTGTTAGTCTAAAACTACTAGAGATAGTTTTTAAGAGGGACGTAGAATTCATAATACCATCTTATTTATGAGCAATATTTTAATATAAAATTTTATATAAAATTGCTATTTTGGGTATTTTCCATTGTCTTTGTAAATGTGTATTTGAATGGCCATGTGTATTTGCACTTCCATGTGTGAATATGTCTGCCCATATAAAAGGTCACTGCATTTTGGAGATACAGTGGTTTTATAACTGTTATCTTTCTTTCCAAAGATAAATGTGTTTTGGATAGTATTTGGAGAAGCAATCTACCTAGTTAAGCTGTGTTAAATGCTAACAGCATATGGAAGTGAAGTTAATCACTCTTAAAGCAAATATTCAAGGAAATAAAGCACATTGTTGTTTTCTAATGAAAGCAATTCTGAATTAATTAGCTTAGGAAGAAAATACTATCGTGATCCTTGTGTGTCAGTCTCCGTTGAAGAAGCCCTGCTCTGCTTCTTAACTCGTGACTTTCTTTGATGTGTTCATTTTTGGATAAAGTAAATCACCTCTCAGCCCTGAGTCCAGTGTAACTCCTATTCTCAGAAAGCAGCTGTCCTGTTTGGGTGGGGGAAGTAAAATTATTTCTTGTGCCACTGCACATGAAATCCCAATGATCTGTCACTGCCCAAATTCTGCTGTCAGCATCACTGAAGTCAGTCCTCAAAAAAACGTAAGAAAGAAAAGAAAAGGCATTTAAGGTACTTTTCTAAGTTTTAAAATCTAAAGGGATAGAAGATTGCAAGGCACAAAAAAAAAAAAAAAATCAACACTCAATTCAATAAAATAACCTCACTTTAAAAAGATATTATAAGCTACTTAGGTACTAGATTCTTAACTAATAAAGTATCTCAAGAAGTTAAGGAGATTTGATAACATAATAAAAGGTATGACCAATCCAAAATGCAGATGGGCTCTAGAGAGTTTTTAATGGTGCTAAGAATGTGTGTGTGTGGTAAGCTACGGGAAGACAGCTGCAAGCATAAAGGTGATTTCTCCCTTTACGTTGGCAATCTGTCTGGGCACGGGTCAGACTTCAATGTTGAACACAAATAGTATTTGACTAAGCAAAGAACTGCTTCCCTGTTGGAAAAGCACTTTTCCGGAATGCTCAGATGGATGAAATTGGCCTGGGTTTGTACATTAGTTGATAGCGCAGTACTTTTGCTTTTTCCTGAATCAAACTTAACTTTTAAGCTTTTCGGAGGGAACTTTTGAAAACGACACTTTTTAGTGTCCTCCAAAATGAATTTAAAATCTGGAGAGTGGAGATGAATGCATTGCCTTAGTGTTGATAAGCTTTAAATTGAATGTGTGCAATATTGAAGCATCCACATTTCCAGGCTGGATAAAGACATGTTATCTTTTCAAGTTTGACTATACCCCTGCTTAGCATAGCTCATCAAGAGTGTTAGCAGCCAGTGTATTGCACACAGTTGGGGGCTGTCATAGGAGTCTAGGATCCTTAGTATTTGGCATGTGCAGTACTTAGTGTATTTCTATCATAAGAGACATCCGGTGCAGTCCTAAATACCAGTGTTATCCAAAGAAAACGTTTGCGGATCTCTTTCAAGAGTTTTCTGGCAAACATTTAGTTTACTAATGAGTTTGGACTGATTAGGATTTTCCTGCGTCCTGAGGTCTTAACTGGGACCTCCGGTTCATTTCATTTAGGTATTTCACCTGAAACATCAAAGGAATGGTGCTCCTAAGTACGTCTGGTGCCAGCACTCCCGCAACTACTCACTCCGTGAAGTTTGTTGGAGTATAATATTTCATGTCGTTTACCCACCAGTGATTTGATATAGTTGGTCTTGGTGGTGGTGATGGTGGTGGTTTTTGGTTTGTTTGTTTGGAGACACAGTCTTGCTACATAACTTTGGCTGGTCTAGAATTCTCTTAAGTCATCCAGGCTGGCCTGGAATTTGTGGTGGTTCTGCCTCAGGAGGAGATAATGCTCTCTTGATTGAATATGCAATTATTTTATGCACAAATAAGGATGGGGACAGAGTTGAGTTACAGTGTAGGGAAAGATGAACTATCACAGATACTAGTTTCTATATTTGGTTCTTTCCTAAATAGTTGTATGTTTGAGGAAGTTCAGAAGAAACACACATGATTTCATTTTTTAAAGCCAACAGAAGATAGACTGCCAGTGAGCCCTTACATTTGGGAGCTTCTGGGGGTGAGGAGCGAAGGGCAATCTTGCCATACTAGACTTCTTAGTTAAAGAGGATGGAGAGTTTTCAAGTCAGAAGTCAATTGTGATTTTAGCATGATTTTTGTCTTTTAAAGATTGGTGTTTTTAATGTGTCTGGCATACATCAGGCCAAGCTAAATCCCTGTTACCGTAGTAAATACAGAGAGGATTTGGTTTGGGTTTCACTGTGTTGTCCAGGCTGGTCTCAAACAGCACCAATCTTACTGCTTCAGCCTCTGGATGCTGGATTTCAGCGTACACTGCCACGCCTGGTTTAACGTTTTTGTACTGTCCCACCTTATCACCGTTCTCCTAAGATTATTGGCTTACCCTGAGTCTAGTATTAGTTTCTGTATTTGTTTTGGGAAAGGCATGCACTTGAGACACCATGCTGGTGGGCCAAGCAGTCAATGGATTTCATTGTGTGATTCGTGTATGCAGGATTGAGGAAAGAGAAGCCCGTGGGTTTCTTAGCTACATTTCACCAAAAAGTGCCCATTTTTATAAACATTTAAGGATTATTTTTCAGAAAGTGTTCGTGTTGAGAAGTGCTTTCAGAAATATAGTTGAAGTGTATTCTAATACCATTTCATAGGCCGTTTATGAATTCTTGGTTTCTGTTGTATCCTATCAGCTGTTGAAATGGCTTTTTTCCTTTTTAGTTTGTTTATATAATGCTTACCTTGGTGTTTATACTGCAAAGGTCCATTCATTTTTTTTATTGTTGTTAATTTTTAAAGTAATTATTTTGGTCCATTTGTATTAATGTTTACCAGTTTGGGTTTCATTCTGTTTCTTTTTAGGAGAAATCTGCTTTCCTTGTTAACATTGTATGTAGCACAAAACATGTGTGTTCCAAACTTAAAGTAGGAATTTTAAAGATCTATGTAGCTTTTCAAAGGGCTCAGATTTGGGACCATGAAAAGTAATTACATCCACACAAAATATTTTAATGCTGGAGTATAATATTACTTTGACTTTTTCGCCAGCTCATTTACTATCAAATGTTACCATTGTTCATGCTACAGCAAGATGTGTGAATATTTTAAATCTTCATAAGTATAAAAATTTTATATACCCTCTATTAATATGACTTTAAAGCAGAGACTTGATTTGATTTTGTTCTGATTCCATTTTTACCTTGAACAGAATTTTTTTTTCTTTTGAGGAAATTTGGTTTAAAAAAAAAATCACTAAAGAACAGAACCCTAAATAAATACCCTTGCCCAGTTAAGCTTTGTGGTGACGGGGCTCACAAGGGTTTATCAGCTGGGGTAATAGGACTCTTTGGGGAAGGGAGGTCACAGTGGGCAGAGGAGGATATGACCTGGCCTTGCAGTTCATCTCTTTCACCTACATCAGCACAACATCAGGTTACATCCACCTTTACGTGAGCCAGATCATGTGAGTCTGGAACACTAAGGTTTTTAACACTTAGTTTATGAATCATATTTTCACTATTATTTTTAGTTTGAAGGAGTCTCTGTTATAATTATTCAGTAACTTTTCTCCAATTTCCTCTACCAACGTGAAGTAAAAATGTCATGGAGACACATGTACATGTTTAAAACTGCACTTGCTTCAGGGGGGTTGTGGGTTTAGTTTTGCTGTTTTGTTGTTTTTCACTTCCCCATCCTACTGCCTCCAGAAAAGGTGGTTTAAAAAGTGTTCGGTAGTGGTATTTGTGCATGTGTGTGTGTGTGTGTGTGTGTGTGTGTGTGTGAGAGAGAGAGAGAGAGAGAGAGAGAGAGAGAGAGAGAGAGAAAGGCGAGACAGAGAAATAGAGACGCTTTAAACCTGACTAGCATATGCTGTAGTCATTGAACTTTAATCTCTGTTGTTCTTTTAAACAGTTGTGCTGACATTTAGAAAACAAAAATGAAACTGCTGTGGTCAAAGCTGTGTTTCAGAAGGGTTTATTTAGTCATTATCTGGTTGTTACATGCAATAATTTATATATTTGTATTCTGCTTTGAAACTGTAACTAGATAAGCTTGTCTACTATTTTTAACTTTACAATAATAAAACATATTTTGTTATCTATTTGCTAGCTTCAGTTGATTAATTTATTTAATGTGTGTGTGTTGGGGCGTGGGGTGTACCAGGCCATGAGAACCTTCAAGACTTAGTTCTGTCTTTCTATGGTGGGCTCTAGGGATCAAGCTCAGTAGAAGTCATAGTGGTGGTGATCACCGTAGTAGTAATAGTAGTAGTTGTTCTTGTTCTTCCCTTTCTCCTTCCTCTTCCTCCTTGTCTTTGCTCACCCTTCGTCATCCTCCTCCTTCTTTTAATCAAATAGTTGGCCTACATTGAAAGCTTTGCATAATCCAACTCTGTTTATCCAGTCAGCTGTTCGTGAACAGTCTGAAGATTTTTGGTTGCTTGTCTGTTTTGTTTTTCGAGCCAGGGTTTCTCTGTAGCTTTGGAGCCTGTCCTGGAACTCTCTTTATAGGCCAGGCTGGCCTTGAACTCACAGAGATCCGCCCACCTCTGCCTCCTGCGTGCTGGGATTAAAGGTGCATCACCACCGCCTGGCAACAATTTTAGTTTTTTATCCAAGTTGAGCTAGTAAGAATTAGACTGTTCTTCTCGAGCACATGGCTTCAATTCCCAGTATCCCCATGGCTGCTAATCACTAACTCCAGTTCCAGTAATGTTCCAGTGCCCTGTTTTGGCCTCCACGAGCACCAGACACATAGGTGGTACATAGACATTACACAAGCAAAGCATCCATATATAACAAATATATAAATCCATATATTACAAATATAACATTTGTAAAAAGGAATAAAACATTAATATATTTCAGTTTGCTTTTTAAAGAATATTTAAAATAAGAAAATGCTGTGGTTAGCATAATGAATCAATATTAATTGATTCACAATTTAATTTTTATTCGGACTGATGAAATGGCTCATGGCTAAGAGCACTTGCCACTCTTCTAGAGGGCCCATCTCACAGACCACGGTGCACACATGGAGGTCAGAGGACAGCTTTGTGAAGCCAGTTCTCCTACCCTTCAGCCACTGAGCGAACCATCTCACCTGCCCCTCGCGAGTGATTTATGAAATTCTTACGGTGTTTTTATGGTAATAATGTGCAACCAGGAAACAAAGACATTTGTTTAAAAGATCGGAAGTAGATTACATGGTAATGTCTGAGAATTGAAACACTGAATGTGTGTAGTGAGAGCTGAGGGCCACTTCCCGCCGCCTGGCTCCCTGCCACCGGCTAGCTTTACACCCGAAATAACAACACACAAATTGTATTCTTTTGAACACTGCTTGGCCCATTAGCTCTAGCCTCTTACTGGCTAACTCTCACATATTGATTAACCCATTTCTATTAATGTGTGTAGCACCACGACATGGTGGCTTACTGGGAAGGATCTTAACCTGCGTCCATCTTGGAGAGGAGCTTCATCATGTCTAACTCACTTCCCTTCTTCCCAGCATTCTGTTCTGTCTACTTCACCCACCTATGTTCTGACCTATCAGGCCAAGCAGTTTCTTTATTAATTAACCTATGAAAGCTACACATTGACAGATGACCCACCTACATCAAATGTGTAGGAAGATTAATTGCCCTTGGAAGTCTCAAAAATTCAACAGTCCTATACTCAGTGTGACTAGCACTTTCTGCAAGGCACAAGGAGCAGGAATCTAGGTCCTCCTTGGGCTAGCTAGCAAGTTGGGAGCCAGACTGCTATGTAAGACTGTCTAAAAATAAACAGTACGTCATCAGGAGAGGAAATGTACACGAGGGCTGGGGTCTGTGAAAGGGACTGGGAAGAGTACCAGACCACAAGTGAACTTTTCCCGTTTAGCTTCTGTGTTGTGACTCCAGCAAAAACTCATCTGGACTACTTTGCATCTGAGTTCACTAACTTTTATTCCTACTCAGTTGCCCCAACTGGAGAGTTTCAGATTAGCTATAAGATTATATGTCCTCCCTTATTTTTTTTTTCAGTGATCTGTTGTTAGAGCTCAGCATTCTTTACAGGGGCCTTAGAGCCTGGAAAGTACCTCACAGCACAGTGGATAAAACAGGCGGGAGACCAGAAGGCAGAACAACGCCCTTTTAGATAAATGATACTCTAAATAAGAAGCCTTTTCTAGGCTCTACGTTTACAGTCTGATCTAAGTGATGTCTTAGGTCCTTTCCGTCTTGAAAGTCCAGTTTTATATCAGCAAATTCTTCTATTTATTGATGCTCTATTTTAGGGGGTGTGGAGGAGGGAGGCTACCAAGTTTATCTATAGATACAAAACTTGCTATCTTGACCATTTTGCATCTGGGCTCCTCACCCCAAATTTTGAAGCAAAGATACTGTCTAAGGGGAGGCCATTGCTGGGAGCATCGGTGTTATCAGTAGGGACAGCATCATTATCCATATACAGTAGTTTAAGATGTCAGCCACTGGCACCCAGCGTTGAGCAGTCCTTACTTGCTATAAAGCTGACTAGATGTATAGTACTTGGTTAATCCCCCTTCCCAGAATTCTATATGATCTTACAATAAATTCTTACCAGCTTAAAGCAATTGGTCCGCTTTCTTTCGCCTGCAACAGAGCTGGTTTGGTCTGCCAGGTACTCACCTACTTAGGAATTGTATGAATTTGTTTTTTAAGAGGAAGCTGCTAAGAACCACTAGATTTTTGTAAACTGCAGCTCAGGACGACATTGTTACTTGTTGAGTCAAGTAAAAGTGATGGGAAAATTCTAAAGAAATTAAATCTTTTGGCAATGCCAGTTTGACCATTACAGGCATTTTGGTTAACAGGAAGAGGGTTTTAGAGAACTTGTCACTCTCTGCCACTTTCTTAGTTAGACTTTCTATTGCTGTGCTTAGGTACTGTGACCAAAAGCAACTTGGGGAGGACATGGTTTATTTTATCTTATACTTCAGGCAACAGTTCATCACCTCTATCCAGCATCCACATATTTTCCATTTCAAATTATATCTAAATGCTGGAGATATGTGTAATTCAGTAGCAGAGTACTTGCTTAGCATGCACAGGTCTTTGGGTTCCATCACCAGTGCCACGGGGGGGGGGGGGGGGGAGGGGGGGAAAAAAAGGAGCGGGTAATTTGGCAGGTTTGGTGCAGAGAGTGGGTGAGCTGGAGATACAGAAAGCTACAAACTCAGAGCCGGCCTCCAGTGCTGTACTTCCCCCTCCTAAGGCTCCACAACTGCCCAAACATTGCTTGTGGAGGCCCCTAACAGACCTGAGCATTGCAAACATGGTACAGACAAGTTTTGCCTTTTACCCTCTCCCCGTTGCTAAAATCTATTAGATTACATTCCTAAGGCTAGTCCCCAAAGTCCATTCCCTAATTTGTCCACTGACTCATTCCTGAGACAACACCAAGGTCCAACAATCAAAATTCATTATTTGATTAACATGTCCAATTAGGATTTACCAACTCACCCTAGCACAGACTCCCTCATTTTCCCTTAAAAACCCACTCCTGAAAGAAACAACAAACCAAAACAAAACACCTGTTTGTCGCTTGCTTACTGCTGCTGCTTGCTGTCTGCCTTTGTATCCCACTCTTTCCCCTCCAGGATAATAAATCTCACTAGTCCTGAGAATTTGGTATCTGGGTGTGTCCTGGACCAACTTGGGAAAGGGGCTCCCTTATATCTCAGAGATCAAGTGTTCAGATATCTGAGCCTGTAGGGGAAATTTCTCATTCAAATCATCACACAAAGGTATTTTTATAATTTAAGTAAATTAAACTGATCAAATTGAAGTCTACTGGGAATAAATCTGAAATTTTGTTACATCTGTCTCTCATGAAGAAAATTCACAAAACCCTTATGCAACAGATGAAATTTCAAGTGGGGATAAAAACAACTTTTAAAGCTACTGCAAATGCCATATGGGGAAATGAGAATTCTGGATTTTAATTTATTCTTTTTTCAGATTGATTTATTTTTATGTGTATGAGTGTTTGCTTGTGTGTACCACATTGTACCTAGTGCCCACAAAGACCAGAAGAGAGCAGCGGGTCCTGGGGAACATGAACACTTGTGAACATGGGGGTGTGGGGAATGAACTCGGGTCCTCTGCAACAGCAGCAAGCGCTCTTAACCTCTGAGCCATCTGTCTAGCCAGTATTCTTGTCTCATGGATATTGTGTTTGTGTGTCTTTGTTCATGCGTATGTACATATGTGTGTGGGTGTATGTGGAGGCCCGAGGTTGGTCTTGGGTATCTCTTTCAGTTTGTTTTGTCCCACCTTGTTTTTTCAGACAGTGGCTCTCACTGAGCCTGAAACTTGCTGCTTGGCTACACTGGCCACCTAACCCCTGGGATCTACTGGTCTCAACCTCCTGCAGTACTGAGATTACATCAGACCCTAGTCTTTGTCTGGGGGGCTGGGTATACAAAAATCAATACATTCAGCACTTCATCAACTGAGTCATGTTCCCAACCCAGTTTTCATTTACTGTCGGTGGTTTGTTTTGGGTTTGTTTGTTTGTTTGTTTATTTTACAGGCAGGTTTTATTTGTTTTCTCAGTAATTGCTACTACAGGGACAGAGGTCCAAGACTGTCCTGAAGGCCCAGTCATTACATGTTAGTAGGTATCAGTCTTCTCTGGGAGGAATTTGGGAAATCTCTGGCCTAGAATGAAGAAGCTTTATAAGAAAAGTCAGCATAGAGAACATGAAAGAAAACCAAGACCCAGCTAGGCACAGAGTCTCCTATCTGTAACTTCAAAGCACAGACAGTATGGAAGAGGCTCTTACAGGGGGAGGAGGCCACAAATTGAACAACGATGAGGTTGTAAGAGGAAGTTCCCATGGGCAAGAGGACAGGATATTGCTACCTGATATTCAGAGGTTCATTTTGGCCTCCTTTGCCACCACTGGGCAACCATCTGCCTCTCTTAGACTTTGTCCTCTAACCTGTACAAAGTGGAGTGAATTTAATCCTGGAGGATCCAGTGTCCTATCGCTACGATGAATGTTAAGAAGAGCGTGGGTGACAAACCCTTCCAGCTCCTGCACGTACAGCAGAGCAGAGCTGAGAGGCCGCAAAGGGAAGTGTGGTTTAGTTCAAAGAAACTGGAGCCTTTATGAGGAAGCAAGCAGAAGGTGGCCAGATTAACCTGGCTCAAAGGCAGAGAGACAATTCTCTATATGCGGTTTGAGAGCATTTAAGTTGGAGACAGGAAAATGTCTGTAAGTGTAACTAACACCTTGTTAGTCGCCCACACTCCTCTGTCAGACAGAACTACTGAAGAAGAATATTTTCGGAGATTAGCAGGGGGGTCACCCACCGAGAGCACAGTCTCCAAAAAGTGCTCCACTTTCGTCCCTGCAATGCAAAGGCACACGATAAACTTCAGTGGAATACCATTTGCTCAGGTCACAGAAGTGTCTCTTCTTCTGAGATACCCCTTCTCTCCTATCAGGACAGCCAATGGCTCTCTCTTGAAAGAATAATCGCAGTGGGGTGTTTGGATTTCACTTTTGTTTATTGGCTATCTTTATTTGTTTTGAATCTTTATGATGATTAATTTTACCAGCTTTGTTGGATGAAGAAATAACAGGGAAATCTATAAAGCACAATGCTGGGGATATCTATGAAGGTGTTCCTAGAATTGACTGGCATATGGCAGAGCAGGGGAAGGAAAGCCCTAAGTCTGGGCAGCACCACTGGTAGGCTGGAGTCTGGAAGAAACAGGATGGAAAGTTGTGCGCATGCTCAGTTGGTGTGGATCAGGCCATGGGAACTAATTCGCATAGCCCTGGATGTTAACGGAGCACTGGTGTTCCCCAAGGCTGAGGGGGTGAATATCTAAATTTCCGGCTCTCTCACTGTGGATGCATGTTTGTTGCTTCAAGCCCTGACTAGATGTCTCTGAAACTGGGAAAGGCAGCATCTGGGCCTCCTGCTAAGTTTCTGTTGGCTGCTGCTGCCATGCCACTTCAGACAGAAACAGACAAACTGGTGGAGGAGGTGTGTGTGCCTACCAGGGCTACACAGAGAAACTGTGCTAAAAAAAAAAAAAAAAAAAAAAAAAAAAAAAAAAAAAAAAAAAAAAAAAAAAAAAAAAAAAAAAAAAAAAAACCAGGGGAGGAGCTGAGCCAGTGACAAGCAAATGCTGGGTTTCTTTTCTTTCTCATTTCTACACATGTGTGAACGAAATCGGAGACAGCAGACCCACAACCTTCAGAACAACATTGCATCTCAGCAGGGAAGGAATCCTTGTCCCACACTGATCTCTTCTACATATTGGTTTCTCCTCAGAAGACAAAATGGGCTAACATGAGCTATAACTATCATGGCCAATACCTAGATATGTAGACAGGCTTTGTGGAGTCTCAGGAGCTCACAGCTGATTTGATCGTGTTTTATTTTCTTCCAGAAGAGAGCCTTATTTAAAGTAATCATGAAACCCTTCCAGAATAACATATGTGCCCGCAGAATGGTTGCTGCTTCATCTAGAGTACACACTAGGTGGGGAGGTGTCCTTCAAATCTACATCCGTGGCTCTCTGTGCGGGCCAGAACTGCCACCAAGATCCCTGAGGGCAGCTCTGGGAGGCCTGAAGGGGAGATGTTACCAAAGCACCATTTAGAACCATCCAGATGCGTAGGACACTCATGCATTCTACATTTTGTTAGTCACAGACACGGACCAAACTGCTAATCTGATTTTCTTTCCATAGCCTCCATAGCATACACCACCTTCACCTGGAATCCTGAACATCTAGATAGCTGCTGCTGCTCCTGTTCCTCTTCTTCTTTTTCTTTTGTCCCGGGAAAGGAATTTCTGATAGACTTTCTCTACACTCTAGGGGATCACAAAACCAGTTAGCAGAGAACAGCATACTGCAAAAAGAATAAGCAAGGCAAGCTTTTCTATGACTCAAGAGGTCTTTAATTTAGAAGCCAGCCAGGATGGAATGCGAAGAGTTCACATGACTATAACATGAATGTGTGCCCTCCTCACATCAAAAATCCAGTGCCAGAACAATTCGTTACTGTGAAAATTCAGTGTTTATAGCCATCTGTGTCTGGGGATGGGATGGGTAGCCTGCTGCACCTGACTGGTTCTTCAAAGTAGAAGGAATATAGTTACTCTAGTCAGATGTTTGAAGACTTGGTTATGATGTGTTTGAGAGTTCCTAGAATAGACAAAATTGAAATGATGTTTATAAAACAAAATTGTATCGTGATGTCCCTCACTATACAGTTTTTTTTTGAGACAGTGTTTCTCTGTGGTTTTGTAGCCTACCTGAAACTAGCTCTTGTAGACCAGGCTAGTCTCAAACTCACAGAGATCCATCTGCTTCTGCTTCCCAAGTGCTGGAATTAAAGGCGTGTACCACCACCATCCGGCTTATACAAGAATTTTTCATGCAAGTGGTCATTCTCAATTGCATACTGTAACCAATGAGTAGGCTAAACCAGCTGAGCGAGAAAGAAGTCCATAGAGAAGCTAAATTCCAACTTCATATAGAAATGAATTTGAAATGGGAGCACAGATATGCTCCCATTTAATGGGATTAAACAGAATCCGAAACTCTCAGGGTGAGAAGCCCTCTGTACTCGTTACTACTAACTTGTTGGCGGTTAGAAGCAAATGGAGGCCCTATCCAATCACCCTCTGCTATGTTTCCGGTCATGCTGAAGAACAGAAAGAGATAAACTATCTGCTAAGTAAGGCCTCTCATCAGTAGGGGCCTGTGGTTTGGTGGCATGGCTGGCAGTTCTGAACAGTCAACCTAATACTGAAAGTGTGAGAAACAGAATAAGAAAAATGCCCCGAGAAAACCCCAGATCTTGTTTGTCGCTCTTATTCTCTCTCTCTCTCTCTCTCTCTCTCTCTCTCTCTCTCTCTCTCTCTCTCTCTCTCTGGAACTATTCAGGTCTAGAGCTATTATTTATAGTACGGGAGGTAGGTGTCAACAGACGCTTAGAGAGGTGGGAGGCTGGCAGGGCAAAGACAAACAGGAGGTCTCACCTGGGGAAGCCTTTCCATAGACTGCCAGCTCTAGAGTGAGCTAGGAGGGTACCCGTGAGGACAGCAGAGAGAGCAGGGAGCCTGTTTGTAAGGAGTTAGAGCCTCAGGGCATATACCGAAGAAGGAGGCAGAGGAGCCAAAAGAAGATAGATTACACAGAAGAAGGCTAACCAATACGGAAGTATATTAACGATAACAGAAGTCTGGCATCTCAACCTGTAGGACAGCTGGAATGAGCCTGTGAGTCTAAAATGGAAATAATGAGGCGAACTCTTAACTCTAAATAGACGAAACATAATGCAAATGGCCGCGCTCATGAATCAGCTGTGTGTGCCTGTCCACTGAGAGAACCAGGGACGCTGACATGAACAAAAGCAGCGAGTAACACCTGCGGCCCAAACCCTCCCTCCTTCTTTCTCGACTTTTTATTTGATTTTGGTTTTTGTTGTGATTATTTGTGCTTGGGCTTATTTTGTATGTGTTCGTGTGTAGAGAGTGAATGTGGGCAGATCATTCATGGGCATATGTGAACATATACATGTGTGGGCCAGTGGTCAACACTGGGTATTTTTGCCAATAACTACCCCACCTTATATGTTTGAGATGGTCTCTCACTTAATCTGAAACCCACCAGCTTGCTAGACTGTACAGCATGGCCCCAGGGATCTTCCTGTCTCTGCCTCCCCAGTGCTGGGATGACGTACGGAAGCACTGCCATGGCACCCACTTATCATGGATGCTGGGGACATACAAACTCTAGTCTTCATGGTTGCATAGCAAGCATCTCCCCAGCCTGTTTGTTTGTTTGTTTGTTTTAGAGAGAGATGTAGACCTCAAACATGCTCTGTAGCTGAGGATTACCTTAAATTCCTGAACCTCCTGCTACCATCTCCTCAGTGCTGGGGTTACCAGCTCTTGTTTGCTTAAAATGCTACACCTAGGGGCTGGTACACACAGGTGAGTCTGGAGCATCTTCTTTCTGGTTGTATTTGTGATATTTGTGATGTTGGTCACCATTACCACTACTGAGGAGTTGTCGGATATAACATCTACCAGCGATCTGTAAAGTCTGTGATAAACTACCCTCTTTACATGGCTGGAGGTTTCAGATTCCAGCTCTACCACTAACGACCTGAAAAACTTCACAACAAAGGGCTACCAACACCTGTATGAAAGGCCTCTCTGGGGCAGGACTGACAGAAATAGCTAAGAGCTGTGACTACCCAGGAAGAATTTGTCAATAAAATATGCAGGGGTTCTGGGCTGAGTTGTCAGCCCCATAATGATGAGACAAAGAGGGTAGGGAATGAACATTTAGTTGACAGGGTCATTCCGTATCAGAAAAGTATTCAAAGCACTGTATCATAGGGTCTAGTTGTGACATTTTCCTTTAGAAAATTCTTTCCATGAAAGAATCTTTTATATTCTTATTATAGTTCCATAGCAAAATATGAATACAGGATAACTTGTGAAGAAGCTTAGTAAATTACAATTATGGAGGCCAAGAAGTGTAAGAGCCTGGTGCTGGCCTCTGCCCAGGCCCTCTTCCCATGCCTGCTATGACCTGTCAAAGGGCATCACTTGGTCTCTTGGTTACATTCTTGTGGCTGTGATAAAAATATACTGACAAATAAAACAAAGGAGAAGGGTTTATTTTGACTCACAGTTTAGGACATAATTTATCATTTCAAAGAAAACATGGCAGAAGTCAGAGAAGGGGGGTGGCAGTGGACAGGGAAGGCCTGGTGGTGCTCAGGGAAGGCATGGTGGTGGTGGTCAGGGAAGGCATGGTGGTGGTCAGGGAAGCCATGGTGGCGGTGGTCAGGGAAGGCATGGTGGTGGTGGTCAGGGAAGGCATGGTGGTGGTGCTCAGGGAAGGCATGGTGGTGGTGCTCAGGGAAGGCATGGTGGTGGTGCTCAGGGAAGGCATGGTGGTGGTGCTCAGGGAAGGCATGGTGGTGGTGGTCAGGGAAGGCATGGTGGTGGTCAGGGAAGGCATGGTGGTGGTGGTCAGGGAAGGCATGGTGGTGGTGGTCAGGGAAGGCATCGTGGCGGTGGTCAGGGAAGGCATGGTGGTGGTCAGGGAAGGCATGGTGGTGGTCAGGGAAGGCATGGTGGTGGTCAGGGAAGGCATGGTGGCGGTGCTCAGGGAAGCCATGGTGGTGGTCAGGGAAGGCATGGTGGTGGTACTCAGGGAAGGCATGGTGGCGGTGGTCAGGGAAGGCATGGTGGTGGTGGTCAGGGAAGGCATGGTGGCAGTGGACAGGGAAGGCCTGGTGGTGCTCAGAGAAGGCATGGTGGCGGTGGTCAGGGAAGGCATGGTGGTGGTCAGGGAAGCCATGGTGGCGGTGGTCAGGGAAGGCATGGTGGTGGTCAGGGAAGGCATGGTGGCGGTGGTCAGGGAAGGCATGGTGGCAGAAGCAGCAGGGAAGGGAGACATTGCATCTACTCAGGAAGCAAAGCAAGAATGGGAAGTGGAGCCAGGCTTTAAATCCTCAAGAACATCCCCCAGTCATGTATTTCCTCCAACCAGGCTCCACCTCCTAAAAGTTCCATAATTTTTTCAAATAGATCTGCTAACTAGGGATTAAATATCCAAACTCAGGAGCCTATGGGAGACATTACACACTCAAACCACAACATTTGGTAAGACAGAGCAGGGCAAGCTTGTGACTCTCTTCTTATAAAGACACTAACTTCATCATAAGGACTCCCCCTCATGACCTCATCTAATCCTAATGATCTCACAAAGACCCCCATCTTCAAAAACCATCAAGATGTAAATTCAGGATATTGTCTCTAATGCATGAACTTTTAGGAGGCACATTCAAACCACAGCAGTATCCCATGCAACAGTTTCTCTATATCCCTAAACAAATTCTATGCATGTTTTTTGAAATATTCTTTTTCCTTATAATGCCCATATTAAATGTCTAATTTTCTGGAAAAAAAAAATCCTGAAATTTCTGTGGTCCTATAATATTTTACAATATTTCTGAAAGCATTTGTTCGGTGTTAACCTCACTGAAAGCACAAGATCACCTTCTGCCTTTACATCCCTGCTCCTTGCACAGGGATGGCAACAGGTGCCATTAAATTAACATGCAAAAGACTTCAATTTTTAAATGCACTCTTTCCAATTTTTTTTATAACTCTTCATTTTGGGTATAGTGGCAACTCATTTAAAAATAGTTTTGTTTTAGAAATAATCTTGCATGTCCTACTTCCTAACATTACAAAATTACTGCAGTTCTCCTTCCAGGTCACTGACCAAACATCAAACAGAAAATAGCTTCTCTCTGCACCTCCAGTGAGTCACTTGCCCGAGGGAAAATCGCTTGTCACTATTTACACTTTGGCCTTTAGGTAAAGGCCTTTTTTTAGTTTTCGGAACAGGGTAAAATTCTTGAAATTAGCAAACCCCATGCTAAGTGTAACCAGTGATTTAAGCTTGGTTAATGACTTACAGAAAGAAGCACCCGCATATGAATGTGTCATTCTAATTTTACGACTGATATTCATGACCATTATTGCTACTCTGGAGCTGTCAGATCCTAATTCTCTCAGTGATTTCTACACTCCAATAAGTTATCGTCCTTATACACATTTGTGAGAAGTCTTCAACTTCCGGGCTGTGTCATTTCTGACCTGAAAAAAGTCCCTAAGAAGGGGCTATGTGTTTGTTAGTATTTAGTCAACTTGACATAAACTAAAAATCACCTAGGAAGATGGAACCTCAACTAAGAAAATGCCTTCATCAGAGGGGCCCACAGGCAAGTCTGTGGGGCATCTTCTTGACTGATTCATGTAGGAGGGCCCAGCCCACTATGGGCAGTGCCACCTCTAGGCAGGTGGTCCTAGGAAGTATAAAGAAGGCAGCTGAAAGAGATCCCGGGAGCACACCAGTGATGGGTTCTGCTTCAGCCCCTGCTACTGGGATGCTGCCTTGAGTTCTTGCTTCGACTTTCATCAATGATGACTATGTTCTGGAAGTGTAAGTCAAGTAAACCTTCTTTACCCAAAATGATATGACTTTACGGTCATGGTATTTACCATGACAATAGTAAAAAATCAGACTAGGACAGGCTCCAACACTTGTATGAAAGGCCATCCAGGATCAGGAGGGTGAGAGACATAGCCACTTAAGAAGTATCCCAATAGTCTAGATGTCATGACAAAATAGATGGGGACAGATTTCTCTGAGTGTTCTTCTGTACCTTTATTTGAAGTATACACTGCTATGTTGAAAAACACTGAAATGCACACATGGTTGTAACTGCAATAACATATTTGAATGTATAAGATGGATTATTTTACTTTTTCTGAGTTGCAGTATTATTAAAGAAAGATCATTGAACTAAACTGCTAGAAGACTTTGGAATTAATATTAATAAAAATTGTGGCATAATCCCAAAGTGTCAGGGACTGTTCCCTTTTCGTTGTTCTTATTGGTGTTGTAAGGATTGAATGAGTTAGTCTTGCTAGAAAGCATAAGAGGTAGATGCTCTTACAGATGGGAAAGTAGAACACAATTTTGAATTGACCTCATTATATAATGACAACAACCAGGACTTGGAGAGAAGACCAGGCATTCTAGATAACAGGGCTTCTATTGGTGGTAGTTTGGTTATCTGAAGCTGCTTTCTGCATACTACAAGTGTTCTATCACTGAGGTATACATCCCTAGACCCACTTAGATTCTTAATCACTTGCTCCAATAGTCAGGGATAGTATTGGTTTATATAACATACTATATTATGACCTCTTATGCGTTCCAATTTTTTAGGATTTTAAACACCAAATTTGCCTCATAAATAACATTCCTGCTAAACGATCACTTATGGAAAGAGTTATACATCATAGTCAAGGGAAATTAAATGGACCAGGTCATGAATGATTTTTTTATTTTAAAAAGCATGAGTAGTCGAAAGTGTTATATTCTCAGCTATCAGTCGATAACTATTCACAAATCTGTTCCTGGATCATTAAAACTCCCATTTGTTAACAAGCACCTGAACCACAAGTCAATGATTCTGCAGTGGCCCTTTTACTGCCAATAAAATGAAAAGAGTTTGTTTTGAAAACAGAAACAAAAGCTGTTGAACTTACTGTGGATTTAACACTTCTGTTATTGAAAAGTGTTCTCTTTGGGAACGTTCCAGGAACACTATTCAGTTTGATCATAAGTCTTGTAATATTGTGTGACTTGACGCAAACAATTGACACAAATGGATGTTCCTATAGGAAACTGAGAGCAGCTGAAGGAGCCAGTGACTCGGGCTCTCTGGAGGTCTGCAGGCGCAGCCTCTGTCTAGGACCCTGACCTCGGCAAAAATGCCCAGCAAACACAATTTGCTTTGTAATTTCACAGCTCCACTTCCACGACCCAGCCGCAAGATTTCATTTCTCCACCCAGAATGAGAATGTATGTGAGTATGGCCATTTCCCTGCCTGCAGTTTTTATGAGGACAGTGAGATAGAGCAGAGTGTGCTATTAAACCATAACAGGCAGTAAATTACAGGGTGAAAACTGAAGCAAATCCTGCTGAGTGGGTGATTTTTTTTAAGCGAATGGCTATGTCTTATTCTGAATTAGCGAAGAGTGGAAGATCTCCTAGGGATCTATCATAAAAATTCATCTTTATTTTGCCTTTCATTTGGCAGTTGAGACAATTTGAGAGAAAGGGTTTCCACTTGTGGAAGGACCCTGGAAAGAAGAATGCTGTAGCAGCTGTAGCCGCTAACCTCCAACACAATTGTTCTAACTCTTAGGATATTGCTTTTTAACTGATGGACAAACGTAGGGAAAAGAATGAAGCTCGAAGACTGCCACCCTCTCTGTATTCCTGGAACTACTACGAATCAGGAACATCACACAGTTCAGATGTTTCTAGGGGAGGAGGTGGAGAGGAGAGACTCACGGAATGCCATACAACAGACACAGTCAGACCGTGAGGAGACCACTTGAAGACCAGGGGGGCGTCCTTAGTTTATTACTGTGTCTGTAATAGTTTCACCAGCACCCGTTTACCCCAAAAGCTGGGAATGAATTTGCCAGACAAGAGTTCAAGCATCTTTGTCCAAGAGAAAGACTCAGTGGATGCTCTGCTTTCCTTCGATAGTGACAGAGAAGTGGTCACTGACAGATCCCGGCGTTCGTCAGAGGGTGAGGGAGGCTTACGAGACACTCAAGAAAGGAGGGACTGGTAATGTAAATGGAGGGTTCTCTTCTCACCCACCAGTTCCCCAATAACCGCTCAGGGGCTTTATATTAATTATAATTGTTTGACTGATGGCTCAGGCTTATTTCTGGCTAGTTCTTACATTTAAATTAACCCATTTCTGTTCATCTGTGTACTGCCACATGGCCCGTGGCTTTCCAGTGCTCTGGCATCTTGCTCCTTGGGTGGCTGCTGGCATCTCTCGACTGTATTCTCTTCCTCCCTGTATCTCCATTTGCCTTTCCCACCCAGCCTTATTCTGTATGGCTATAGGCCAAAACAGCTTTATTCATCAACCAATGAGAACAACATATATTCACAGCATACAGAAAGACCATCCCACAGCAGGGTAAAAGTGATGGTTTTTCATTTATCTTTTATTTGTGAATTTCCTAATGCAAGACTTTAGTAAGACAAAGTAACTCCTCATGTATTAAGGCTAGATAAGGCAACCCAGTATGAGCAGTAGGGTCCCAAAAGCCAGCAAAAGAATCAGAGACAGCTGCTGTTCCCACTATTAGGAGTCCCACAAGAGGACCAAGCTACACAACTCTAACACATATGCAGAGTGCTTACATAGGTCAGTCCCAATACATGGGAAGGTGCTCAATCTTACTCCTACTTGATATGTGCCGTGTTTTGTTGATACTCATGGGAGACCTGCCCTTTCCTAAATAGAAATGGAGGAGTGACTTGGGGTGGTTGTGGGCACATATTCTGATATGCCACAAAAGCCATTGCCCCGGTTTGAGCTGATACATAGCTCTGCAGACAAGCTGTCTGCCCTTAACAAAAGCCAGGATGCCTTGCTCCTAGCTTCCTTTGTTAAAGTGTGGATTACCTGAGAAGAGGTGTTGACTGAAACTGGTCAGGATGTTTGGGGTTTCTTTCCTTATGCAATTTGAAGGTTATCTTATAGAGATGCTAATTCAGAACCTACCTGGCTGCTAGATGCAGACATGACTAAAGTCCAGGCACCTGGTTGCCTAGGCAACAGCCTTTATGTGTTCCCGCTCATTTGGGATGGATATATAAGATGTTGGGACAATAAACGGAGATTCTGGCCTTTTCCAAGATGACCGTGTAAGTTGTGTCTGATTATTCCTCGCGACTCCGTTCCAGTCTAGTTAGAGAATCTGTGTTGGACCCAAACGGTCTCCGACAGGTGGTGGAGGGGTACTGGAGGAAAGGAGGGAGGAGAAACTGTGACCAGGATACTCACCAAGGCCAGATGGCCTGGGTCTGAAAAAGCATGGGATAAAACCGGACTCGCTGAACACAGCGGACAATGAGGACTACTGAGAACTCAAGAACAATGGCAATGGGTTTTTGATCCTACTGCACGTACTGGCTTTGTGGGAGCCTAGGCAGTTTGGATGCTCACCTTACTAGACCTGGATGGAGGTGGGTGGTCCTTGGACTTTCCAAAGGTCAGGGAACCCTGATTGCTCTTCGGGCTGACGAGGGAGGGGGACTTGATTGGGGGAGGGGGAGGGAAATGGGAGGCGGTGGTGGGGAGGAGGCAGAAATCTTTAATAAATAAATAAATAAATAAAATATTAAACGCCAAGTCAATAAAAAGAAAAAAGATAAAGTTGAGGCAACCTACAGAAGTAGTGAACACAGAAATGCTCACACCCCAGTGTAGCCCATGCTGCGATGTTCCTATCTCCACCTGTCCACCTCCCTCAGAGTTCCTGTGGGATTGACTGAGAACATACCTATTCAAAATAAAGGTTACCGATTGCATACATTTTAGATCTTAAAGAATGTCCAGTTGTAACAAGTTCTCAGACTGATATGCCTGAAGGATAGAAGCCCATAAATTGTCTCCCAAAATGAAAACTGTCAAAGAAGTCTTCCATATTACATATTAATTTTATGTATAAGAATGTGGGTGCTGTATTTAAGCACTTATGTGGATATATGCATTGTGCACAGGTATGTGAAGACCATTGGTCAATGTTAGTATTTTCCTTGATTACTCTCCATCTTATCTTTTTTGAGACAGGGTCTCTCACTGAACCTGGTACTCATTGATTCAACTATACTCCATGAGCAATGAGCTCCAGAGATATGCTTGCCTGCATCTCTCTTGGTTGCGAAAGTAGGTCACCACATCTGGTCAGTCCAGTCCTCATATATGCATAGCAGGGGCCTACCAACTGATCCATTTCCTTGGCTACTTGTACTATATGACATCTTTAGAAACCCTAGAGAGATGGTGAGGAAGGCTGTTCACAGTGAAGGCTGTCAGCAGATGTTGTCATCAGAAGACGAGAGACTCTTACCAGAAATCCAAAGAGGCAGAAGGTGAGTAACAGTGTGGCAATTTAAAAGATGCTTTTTTTTTAATTTTATCAAATAAATAAATTTCCTCCTGGTTGAGAATTCTATGAAGCAGGGATTTTTCAAAACATTTTAAAAGATAAAGTAGTAAAAAAAGAAACCAGTGTATGGGGGTTGTCAGCAAAGAAATCATATTTCCTAATTAAAATATTAAAGGGAGAATATTCCACATACAAACAGGGCGATCCACTGGTTGAAACAGATATGGCTTACAGAGGGAGAGAGCCAGGTGTCTCCGAGAAGAAAGCGGGAAGAAGCAGCATGTGCTGCTTGCTCATTGAGATCACTCCTTCCTTTAGTGCCAACCTTTTCACTGCTAGCTTGTAAGGACATGGAGAGTCTTCCTGTTTCACTGCCATACCCAGAAGACATGTGGAGCCATTTCCAAGGAGCCCTTCTCCACATCAGGACATTCGTCAGATTTTCTAGTGGAGATTTCCTCAACTACCAGACAGGAGACCTCTTATGTTCACAGTCCCCTTCTTCCAGCCACCATGCTGACACATGACACAATCACAGTATCATTTACTTACATAAGCATGTCAATGCTTATATATTGAAACAGACTGAGTGCTTCTTCTCACGTCAATCCATACCCTGAAATCCTAAACACTAGAACTGTAGTATTATAAAGTGGCACCTTTAGGAAGTAGTCAAGGATGGAGAAAGCCTCATGAATGGCATCAGTGATCTTAACACTCATTTCTGAGAACTCCCTTAGCAGCTGTGAAAGGGGCTCTCAGAACTCCACTGTTACCGTTCTGATCTCACTTTCTCCACTCTAGAACTGTGAAAACTAAATTGTGCTATTTCTAACAAAATATGGATGGTAGTATGGTACTGGCACTTTGTTGTAACTGACTCAGTAAATAGGTGTCGATTGCTCAATTAAATGATAAAAATTATTGAGGAAATTAAAACTCAGACTTACTAACAATTAACCAGATCACACTGCCTCTTCATAGAAAGTAAATCTGCCCCCAAAAGTCTTCAAAAATATGTGGATACGAGGGCTAGTGAGATGGCTCAGTGATTAAGAGCACCACCTCCTCTTCCAGAAGACTCAAGTTTGATTCCCAACTACTCCATAACACCTCACAATTGTCAATAACTCCAGTCCCAGGGGAACCACTTCCCTCTTCTGGACTTCACAGAGTGCACTGACATACATGGAGACAAAGCACCCATACACATATTTAAAAGGGGGGAGGATACATCATTCAGCCAAAGAGTTTATTCTAAAGGGGGAAATTTTATAATAAAGTTAGACAAAACTTTTTTATAACCCAAATGTGCACTTGAAATTATTCTCCTTTTTTAACAGTTATACAACAACATTGCTAGATATCACAAAAAGAATTTGAAGCCTTGGTACAAATGCCAACAACATTTGGCATCAGTTTTCAACACACATATTGTGCTTTTTCTATATCCATGGTGCTGTGCTGGAAGACAAAGACAAACGAAGCAGATCCTGGCTCTTAATGAGCTTGTCATCTTGTGAGTCCTTAGTGGAGAAACCATATATTCCTTTGTTTTAAAAATTAATACAGAAATAGGGAGATGGCTCTTTCAGTAAAGGGCTTTCCACAGAAGCATGGGAACCTAAGCCTAATCACCTAGAATTCACATTAAAAAGTGGGGTATGTGGCTGCTGGGGAAGGTAGTCAGGATTTTTCAAGAGTATGTTTCATAGGTTGCCCATGCTCCATTGAATAGCCTTTCACCAATGTGTATTAGGGCAGTACTATTGAAATCCAGAGGTAAATGGAGGGCTGAGGACAATGAAGTTGGGAGGGTATAGGGGCATCTGAGAGAAGTTGGAAGGGGTAAGATGGTGGATTTGATCAAAATACACTGTATATGTATATAAAATTATCAAAGAATAGGTAAATAAAATAAAAAAAAGGTTTTGTCTAGTTTTACAGCTGGGCATTGTATCAAAGTCCTGTAATCCCAGAGTAGGCACAGCTCAGTGGCGAGAAAATTTGGGGGAATTGAAGATCCAGTGTTGATGGTAGTTTCTGTCCTGCCAGACCCAAAGCTGTTCAACCCCAAAGAAACACACTGAGGTCTATATTAATCATAATCTGGTTGGCTTATTATAACTAATTTCTACTACATATTAACCCATAATTCTTGTCTGTGTTAGCCATGTGGCTTGGTACTTTTATCAGTGAGGTATTCTCATCTCGCTTCCTCTGTGTCTGGATGACAACTGCAAATTGCCCTTTCCTCTTCCCAGAATTTTCCTATTCTTGTCACCCTGCCTCTACTTCCTGCCTGCTTGTCCAGCCTATACTTCCTGCCTTGCTACTGGCCAACTGGCATTTTCTAAAAGCAATACAACTGCTAAATCGTTGCAGGGTATAAGACCATTGTCCCACAGCAATCCAGGTTCATGAGAAAGACATTGTCTCAAAGATAAGGTGGAGAGCAGTTGAGAAGACACCAGACCTAGGCACAGTGTGCAGGCAGATGTGGTACTAGAGTAGTAACTGAGAGTCCTACATCTTATAGACAATAAGAAATGGACTGACATACTGGGCAGTATCCTGAGCACAGGGAACCTCAAAGCCCACTCCCACAGTGACACACTTCCTCCAACAAGGCTATCCCCACTCCACCAAACCAACACCTCCTAATAATGCCACTCCATATGAGATTATGTGCTTTAGGAATTCCTACAGCCAGTAGCCTTTAAGTTACAAGTGGCAATATATGCTGATGTAAATCATAAGTCTGTTCTCTCTCTCTTCTGGCTACAGCATTTGGTTGCTGTTCCCTGTTCAAGCAGAGCATTGTGATCTGTGAGTCTACCCATAAATAAATAATAACCCTCTTTTATATTCAACTATGAACTAGTGTGGGGTTTAAGTGTCCTTTTTAAATTATGGGGGCCAATTACATTCAAAGTAACACACCCTGTTGTAGCACATGTTACAGATTTGATAGTCAGCAAAAACATCGACCATGACCTCTAAATGCATGCGCACACACATGAACATGTACAGTCATATTATATATACCCATACCAAAATAAAGCAAAAACTACAAAAAAGGTATGGTGATACATTTTTCTAATAACAGCACTCAGGAGATGGATATAGAAGGATCAGTAGTTCAAAGACAGCCACAGCCAATAATAATTTTGAAGCCATCCTGGGCTACTTGAAACTCTGTCTCAGAAAAATGAAATAAAAATAAAAAGTAGGAGTTAAGAATCTAGCTTATTTAATAGCATTCTTGCCTCAAAAGCACAAGACACTGAGCTTGATCTTCATCACTAAGAATTATGAAATTAATATAAATAGAATTTTTCTAAGAAACGATTTTCCTCTGAGAAAAAGTAATAAATGTAGTTTTAAAAAGCTAAAGAAGCCTCTGAGAAAGGAAATGCCACAAAGGAGGAAGACAGTGGTCCAAAGCTAGAAGACCTTATTCTAGGAGGTCTTGCTGCTCCTAGCTAGCCTGAGGCTACACTATAAAATGGTAGCTATTATATAAAGTTGTTTTGATGTTTGCCCTGTCGTAGCCCACACATTTTGAAGCTCAATACCTAGTCTGAACCAAATTGTCTCGAACTTTCATCAATTTTCTGACTCTGCTCCTAGAAGACCTGGATTACAGACTTACACCTCATACTCAGCTCATGATTAATCTTGATAGCCATCTTGATTGGCTTAAGAATCACCTAGAAGATTAGTGGGCATGCTTCTGGGCGTGTCTGCGATGACATCTCCAGAAATTATGGGTCACAAGGGCTCTGACCTGAAGAATTGATTCATCCCTTGATGGGGTCATAATATGGCGCCCCTGATGGAAAGTTGTCTGTGGTGGTTAGGGTGAGAAATATCCCCAGAGATGGATGTACCTGAGTACTTGTTCCCAAGCTTGTGCTTTCTGAGAAGGCTGGATACCTTTTAGGAAGTGGAGCCTTGCTGGGTGAAGTACATCACTGCAGGGAGGAGGCTTTGGGTATTTATAGCCTCACCATACTTCTCATTCTCTCTTGGCTTCCTGAGGGATGAAATATTCCCAGCCAGCTCAAGCCACCTGCTACAATGGCTTCCTTGCCGTAAGAGACTTCCCCTCTGGAACTGTAAGCCAAATAAATGCTTTCTTTGATAACTTGTTTTGGGCCATGTTATTTTATCAGAGCATATGAAAAATAACTAATACATGGCTGAAAGTAAGAGGCACAGCTTAGTTGAAGAAAACAAATCACTCTGGGCATGACCCTGGGGGTTAGATTTTATGCTGTTCTCTGCCTGCATTCCTGTCAGAGTGCTTTATGTTCACCAAGTGAAAACAACCTTTGCCACACATTTCCACCCAGGTTCTGGTTCAGCCCAAGTACATGAAATGGAGTTTTGAGCCCAAATAATTCTCCCTCTTGTTGTTTCTATGAGGCATTTGTTCACAGTGACAGGAAAAGTAACTACTACATGAGCACACAACCCCCCCAAAGTGCTCTGTAGAAGGAAACTTCCAGATTCCTAGGTGAGGCTCCAGATTTAGGCCCCAGATTTTGGCCCCCATTCATATTAGCAATGTGGCAAGAAAGAAAGGCCAAGGAAGCTATGGAAACAAAGTCCTGACTGCAATTTTATAAATCATATCTACTCCTCCAGACTCACATAAGCACCCCATGGTGTATTAAGAGGCTGTTAGTGTGTTCCTGGCCACCCTCTTGCTTGTTTGTTTCCCAGACACCCAGACTCTTGAAATAACCACACAGGAACTGTATTAATTAAATCACTGCTTGGCCAATTACTTAAGCATATTGCTAGATAGCTCTTACATCTAGAATTAACCCATCTCCATTATTTTATATTTTACCATGAAGGTCATGTCCTACCAGCAAGGTTTCATTATCTCTGTCTCTGGTGGCAGCTCCATGGCTTCTCCTTGACTCTGCCTCCTTTCTCCCAGCATTCAGTTTAGTTTTCCCCATCTAGCTCTACCCTGCCCTATCAACAGACCAAGCAAGTTTATTTATTCACCAGTGGTATTCACAGCATACAGAGGAAAATCCCACATCACCATGGCATCTACTTTCTCTTCCAAAAATGACCAAAGCCTTTCCATAATCAGGGTCACAACGACTTCATGGACATGTGACCTGGATGGATACATAGGTCTTCCTCTTAGATGAGCCCAAACTTATCTTCTCCAATTGATGTTTTATAATTCTTAATTTTTTTAAACAAGGAACTCCTGTTTTTATTTGTGCAGAGTCCCACAGATCATGTTCCTGTAACCCCAGATTTTCAAAATCTTAGTCATTAAGGCCAGGAAGTGTCTAGGTCTATATGGAGCCTAAGGCATGTTCCCATCTCAGGCACCACTGTTTCAACACTGTATTAAAATCCCATTGGAAACTGACTTTCAAGCGCTACCACTTCCTGTAGGAAAGAAGGGCCATCATAGAAGGGTTCTATTGAACTGCATCACAAGCTTAAGGAACAACCAGCTCTCAAATCATATGTACTATGAAGAGTTAGTCTCTCATCAGTCAAATGCACTGATACACTGGCCAGGTGGAAACTGTTCCCAGAGTCTTTTAAATATCCTCCTAAGTAGACAGCAGAAGACATAATGTGTAAATGTGACTGGGAAGTAATTCTATGACTAACATGCAATTGCTCTAGATCAGTGCACAAGCACAGAGGATGCCCAAATCCTGAGCAAACCTACTGCATGAACATCACTAGAGGGATCTGTTAGACGTTTACATCTCTGGGCATGTAGTTCTGCTGGAAGAGTGGTTACCTAGCATACACAAGACCTAGGTTCAATCCCCAGATGTCTATAAAATCAGGGGAAGTAAAGCTATAGAAGTAGAAGCAGGGTGATTACAATTCAGGTTTATGAGTCCTGACCATCCTGGGTTTATAAGACACTGTTTGAAAGGAAGAAAAGAAAGAGAAGGGGGAAGAGAGCGGGAGGGGCAAGGAAAGGAAAGGAGGAAGGAAAGATAAAGAAAAAGAGATTATTCACACTCTGACTGACAGATTCAGTACGGGGGATGAGGTCAGCCACCTGTGTTTTAACAAATCTCTCAGGGAATTCTGTTGCTACTGAGAGCCGGTGGCTCATGAAATCTGAAGCAATTGCTTCTAGTTGCAAATATAGTACATTAAGAATCATGATACATTTCTCCATCATCGAACCTGCTGAATAAGATTATGTCTTTACATTCATTTATTTAATTATTAAGAATTGTTATTATTATTATAATAACTATAACTACTGCTGGGTGAGGTGTGCATGCCATAGTGTGCATGTGAGAGTCACAGAACAACTCTGTGGAGTCAGTTCCCTCCTTTTTCCTTATGGTAATTTGAATGAGATGCACCCTCATTGAACACTTACTTTCCAGCTGGTAGTGCTTTAAGGGGAGACTTAGAAGCCATGCCCTTGTTGGAGGAGTATGTCACTGGCGGTGGACTTTAAGATTTATTTCGAATCTACTCACTAGTCCCAGTCTGCTCTCTCTACTTCCAGTTTGTGATTCAAGATAGAGTTCTCAGGCTCAGGCTCCAGCTGTCATGTGTCTGCTCTGCCATCATGGACTCTTATCCCTTTGGAACTGTAAGCCTAAATAAACTCTTCTATACATTGACTTGGTTTTTTATTGGTGTTTTATTACAGCAATATAAAAGTAACTAAAAGGTGTGTATACACCTTTATGTGGGTCCTAGGGATCAAACTCAGGTCTTCAGGTTTGTACAGCAAATGCTCTACTAACTGAGCCATACCAATGGCTCTTATTCATCAGTACTTTATCCACACGTGTAACTGAAGGCTTCTCTCCTGCCAGCCAGTTCCAGAATATCCACTCTGAGGCTTAATATTAATTACAATCTGTTTGGTCAGTAGCTCAAGCTTTTTACTGGCTAGCTCTACATATTTAAGTTAACCCATTTCTATTCATCTATATATTGCCATGCGGCCATGGCATCACCTCACGTCTTGCTTCTCCAGCAGCTGCTGGTATCTCTCCTGACCCCACCTTCTTTCTCCCGGTCTCTCTGCTTGGATTTCCCACCTATCTGTATTCTGCCCTGCCATAGGCCAAAGAAGCTTATTCATCAACCAATAAAAGCAATGCATATTCACAGCATACAGAAGGGCGTCCCACATAACACATGTCAACTGTTTCTATATCATATGCAACATAAATGAAGCAGATGCCAAAGGTAGAAGAAAGGGAAGAGGAACTTTGACAAGAATTCCAAATAAGCACCAGAAAGTATAGTATAGGTATGGCTCAGAGGAAGAATACCAGAGATCTCACAAAAGCAGGGTTAGAGAAACAATGAGTGCACTCTACAGCTGGAATTTTGGCACATAATAAGAGAAAAGAGAACCTTCTAGGCACAAGAAAACTAGAAGAGCCTAAGTTGGAGAAGAAGTGTATGTTTCCAAAATAAGTATTGTTGTATTGGATTTTGAGAAAAATGTTAACCTGAAAATAAGTAAGAGTAGTGTTCTAACTGTGCAAGCAAGGGCCTCATGTGCAAAACAGAAAGTTCGGGCTTCTCGAAGAGAGAGTGAGAACAAGCACCCTCCACCCTCTGATGGGGGCCTACAGTACCCACGTCTTCAACCCCAGTTCTGCCTTGGGTCACAGTTCTCTTGTGGGGTTCTAGTGACAAACAGTTTCACAAGTAAGGTCACATGGGCAGAAGTGAATGTAGAGCCCCCAAGGACCTGGCAGTTCTTTCTGTGAGACTAGATATTTAAAAAAAGAAAGAAAGAAGAAAAGAAAAATGTATCTCTCTCTCTTTCTTTCCTGGATGGCACATGGGAGCCAGGGGTCAACTTTGAACGTCTTTCTCCATTACTCTCCATCTTGTCTTACTTTGTGTAGATGGAATCTCATGCACCACACAAGGTGCTGGCCTTGAACTTGCTATGTAGTCTAGAATGACCTGGGACTTCTGATCCAGCTGCTTCTACCTCTTAGTGCTACGATTACAGGCAGGTGCCACCACAGTGAGTGTACACGGTGCTGGGGATTAGACTGGAGTCTTTGTGCATGCCAGGCAAGCACTCTGCCATCCGAGCTATATCTCTGGCACTCCACCTCACTTTCTCAGGAAGGCAATTTCACCTGATCTGACCTGGAAGTTGGCGGGGAGTGTCTCTACCCTCCTGCGGAGGCACAGATGGGTGTGGCACTTCTGTGCAGGCGCTGGAACGTCTGAACTGCGGTCCTCCTGCTGGACAGCAAGCACTTTGCTTTCTTAGCCATCTTCCAAGCTAGCTGCGTCCCCACAGCTCCTGACAAACAACACAGATAATGCTGCTCGGGCATTCACTTTTTATTCTTTCACATCAGGGTCTCTCATGGGAATAGGTCTGACGATATTTTTTCCTAGGTTTTTTTTGTTTTTAAGCCAAAAGTAATTTGTAGTTGGGAGAGTTTTTTGAGCAAGGGTGTGTTTAAGTTTCTACTTTTAGACACTAGCCTTCCGGCTCCATTTCTCTCCCTACCCTCCTCTTCTGTGTGGGCCACAGACGTCTCCTTGAGACATCTACGACAACATGATGGGCCCTGAGGCAAGAGGAGATCATCATTTGTTAACTACCTTTCCGGCCGCTTCTGCCAAATCCACTATATTCACACGCCTGACTTTTCAAAGGCTCGGCAAAGAAATGTGAACAACGGATCACAAAAGCAAAACAGTCCGTTAAAAAAAAAAATACATGTACTCCACTCATAACTTACCTCTCTTCAATTTTGGTTCCTGTGGGCAAAGCCCACCCTTTCTGGTTAATTCTGCATAGTATTTAAGTGACACGAAGTAAGTTGATGTATTCAGAGACTCAATTATAAAAACAACACAAAAAAATAGCGAGAGAATTGTGAGTGAGTGCTACTCCTGTGCACGTCAAGCTGGCAATGCCCATCCAAACTTAAAGTGCAGTAAAATCTAGGACAGAAGTTGTACTTCTAGGGCTTTATCCTCCCAAAATACTCAAATAGGCTAATTTGCCCTGTGCAATACTGGTGAGTAAAATATAGTTTGAAATAACATTTTACAAAATAGAAGCAGGACTAAGAATCAGGAGCACTTGTGGCTCTTGCAAAGGACCCAGGTTCAACTCTAATACCCACAAGGTCGCTTCTAACCACCTATTACATCAGTTCCAGAGGGTCTGATGCTTTCTTCTGACCCCCACGGGCATCAAACATGCAAGTGGTATACATACAGACATGTAGGCAAAACATTCACATATAAAATAAAATGAATACTCAATGGAAGAATGAATAAAGTATAGCACATCTACACATTAGAGTACTACTCAGCGGTAAAAACCAATGACATCATGAATTTTGCATGCAAATGGATAAAGATAGAAAACACTATTCTGAGTGAGATAACCCGAACCCCAAAATGTGAATATAGTATGTACTCATTCATTAGTCAATTCTAGCCATAAACAAAGGACATTGAGCCAATAGTTTGTGATCCTAGAGAAGCTAAATAATAAGGTGAACCCAAAGAAATACATATATAGATCCTCCTGGAAATTGGAAGCAGACAAGATCGCCAGTTGGGAGCATGGGGGTGGGAATGGAGTGGGGGAAACGGAAGAGGGGGAGGCAGAAGGGAAAAGGGGAGGGCTGGAAAGAGCTTGGATGAGTGGGATGGTTGAGATGGAGGAAGGACAGATATGGGAGCAGGGAAAGAGATATCTTAATTGAGGGAGCCAATTTGGGGTTGGCAAGAGTCTTAGCTCTGGAGGGGTTCCCAGGAGTCTACGGGGATGACCCCAGCTAGGATCCTGAGCAGTGGAGGAGAGAGTGCCTGAATTGGCCTTGTCCCATAGTCAGACTATCTTGAATATCACCATAGAACCTTCATCCAGCGATGGATGGAGATAGAGACAGAGTCCCACATTGGAGCACTGAACTGAGCTCCCAAGGTCCAGCTGAAGAGCAGAAGGAGGAAGAATATGAGCAAGGAATTCAGGACCACGAGGGGTTGGTCCACCCACTGAGACAGTGTGCCTGAGCTAATGGGAGCTCACCAAGGCCAGCTGGACTGGGACTAAACAAGCATGGGATCAAACTGAACCCTCTGAATGGGGCTGACATTTGGGGCAGACTGAGAAGCCAATGATAATGGCACTGGAATTTGTCTCTACTGCATTTACTGGCTTTTTGGGATCCTATTCTATTTGGATGTATACCTTCCTAAGCCTGGATGGTGGGGAGTACCTTGGACTTCCCACAGGGCAGGGTACCCTGCCCTCTCATAGGACTGGAGAGGGAGTGGGGAGGGTGAGTGGGGGAGTGGGAGGGAAGTGCGAAGAGGGGAGGAAGTGGAAATGTTGATTGGTACTATTTATAAAATAACAAAAAAATGAAAAAATAAAATGAATAAATCTAATACAAAATTTAAAGAAATAATGATATATGGCAATATGTGTAAGCAAATACTGGGTTTGGATTTCCTCGTAGCAGCAAAGGCTGCACAGTCTCTCCAACTGTCTTCCATACATACTACTTGTCCCAGTGAGCTGTGGGTTCCTACAGAGCAACTTAGAATTTAACATTCCAGTTCCTAATGGGTACCTGGAGAGAGTCACAGGTCCTCATGGCTATCTCCAGATAGCAGAATCACCATCAACAAAACTAGTCTTGAATGAAAAATCCTTTACAAAAGACATTTGTCCTGTGTGGAAATAGAAGATGTAGCTACTTTTGTAGGAAAGTGGGCTAGTAAGAAGAACTTAAAAACGTGGGCCCATCCCCACATACACATAAAAAGTTTGTCGTCAAAGTTTAACAGTCTGTCCCGAAAAAGGTAATACCTGGTGTCACCAAAGTCCATCTTAGTCTTTCAGGAAAACGTCCAGAGAACATGCAAGTGTGAACAACTGACGGCAAGGGAAAAGCTAAAACAAGCCTGTTGCCAGTGTTCTGCCTGGATGACCGGTTGAGTACCACACACTCGGCAGAAGGCAAGTGCCCTTAAGTAGGAAAGCGTATGTGCCTGCTTCTATCCGCACACAGTCCTCCTTCCACAGCGTATCAGCCAGAACAAGGTGTAGCCTTACTTAACAGGAAAACCAAACATCAGTGGCTGAAACAAAAGAACTTTTTCCCCTTACATAAGAGGAATCTAAAACTGGGCCACTCAGCATTGACGCAATGGCTCCATTGTTTGACTAACTATGAGAAAGGTCCCAATTTGGTCCCCACCCTCCAGGAACAAAAGCTGAAAATTTCTTTAAAAAGCTAAAAATCAGTGATAAGTGGACAGGGAAATTTGAAATTTATATTGTAAACAAGTGTCACTAAAATGCACAGCATGTTTCAATAAACAAGAAAAACATAATGAATGGATAAAAATATAAGTGAACAGGTCACAAAAAGAAAATATGAATGTCTTGGGTCTTAGATATATTAACACTGTAAATTGTTCTTTATAATCCTGCCTTTTATTTTTTTCTCTTTTCCTGACATTCAAAATTCTGAAGAAAGAGCTACCTAAGCGATTAAGATGTTGACTGGCAAATCAGCTACTTCAGGAAATAGAAGCCAGGAAAACTTTGGCCCAAGGCCTCCTAATCTTCAATCTGGCATACAGAACACAGAATGTCACATTGGAATATTTATCAAGAGATGTAACACTGTAGGACTACTTGATTACACTGGAACCCACTCAACTGCGCCTAGAGATACGCTTACTTAAAGTTTCCATCTAGCCCTCAACCTTACATCCATTAGAAGAGCCGGCTCTTTGAAGACAGGATTGTAGCTCTCCTGTCACCGTTTTATTTCCCTATTCATTGGCATCATTCAACAGCAGGAGAATAAGATTTATCAGCATGACAGTGTGGAAATTGTGCAATCTCACAATCTGATACGAATGAATACTCAATGATTGCTCATTTTTCCAAATAAGTGGATAAAATGTTAAACATTGGAGTCCGTAATCTCACTACTTAGGGAGCAACAGAAGAAGGGCCTTCAGCTCAATGTCAGTCTAGGCTATACTGTGAGATCCTCATCAACACCAACTGCAACAAGAAAAATAAAATAAAATTTGACACTTCATTATGTTGATAAAATTGTAGGGAAGTATGGATACTCTTGGGCAATGCTGGTAAGGCTGGAAGTTGATGCATCCTTTAATAGACGATTCCAGCCACAAGAGTATAGTATTTATAATATACCATTGAAACTGGTCATTATTATTCTAAATTTTTTTGCTTATCTTGAGGTGGTAAATATAAATAGTTATTCACTGAAGAATTATTTATGGGTGAATAGAATTGAAAAGTTTCTAACAAAATTCTATATAGCTTTAAAAATGAATGAGGAAGCCATGTGTTGTTAAATAATTATTTTGTGGTTATTTTAGTAAGTGATAGCATCAAAATATCTTTTGAATAGTTATACCCACAGGTAAGTGTAGCTCTCACCCCTCATCAGAAAAACTTCTCTTCACAGCAGAGACCATTATAGAAAACCACAACTGATGAAAATACTGAGAACAACTGACCTTGGATGCCCAGCCCCAGTGGGTAAATCTACAACACAACTCCTGTTCCTAAGATACAAGGAGCACTGAAAAAGAAGGGGTGGAAAGGCTGTAGAGCCGGAGGACCAGGAAGTCGGCTGGAACATTGTGAATCCTAGAAATGGCAGGGAAGTTGAACCCATGATACCTCAACTATGAAGGCTGAACAAGACCAAAACAGTGGCACCCACAGACAAGCCAACATAGATAGGAAATGTCACACAGGAACCCAGCCCTAGATAAAGAACTATAGGCAACAAACGACTTCTGAGAGAGGGATAATTAATGTTCCCTAGGGAAGAGCTCCTTAACTGGTTATCCAATACCAAGTATTCAATCTTGAAACCATATACATATAAGCAACCCTTATATAAGTGGGTTATATTTATATATTTACGCATATATATGTAACTATAATAAAGAAAAGGAGGCTATGAATTTGAAAGGATGTTAAGGAACGCTGCTTTGTAAATTACTCCCATGCTCTTCCTATCTGCTGCAGGTGGTTAATCTTTGCTCTTCTTTCCTGTCCTGATTTGTTTGGGCTTTGCCCTAACCGAGATGCAAACCCAAGATGCATTCAGCTACAAATGAGGTATAAAGGAGACTTTTATTATAGAAATAGAGATAGGTATTTATAACTGTTGTGCCCAGATTACGACCCCCAGAGAGAGACCAGCAGAGAGGCCCAGACTGTAACAAGCAAGGTTTAATCAGCACAATACAAACATGTTTGGATCTCATCTCCATCCCCGTTACAACAAGGTAGAGAGGAGTTGTATCTCATCTGTGGGGAAAGCTTTTAAAGGCATAACTACAAAGAGAATCTTTGAAGATGCTTTGGCATGGGTACAAGGACTTTTGCTCCCTCCTATTCTGTTAAGTCAGCTTTTTCCTTGTTTTTAGAGCAAGGGCGCTGTTCTTGAGTTAGGCCATCTTTATCAGCCTGTACCAGGTGGCTGGTTGGGCTGAGCTAAGTGACCTTGTACTCAGAATCTACTGGGTGGGAGACAGGAAGGCCACTATCTTCCTGGAAAAACATTCTGCTAGGAAATTTCTTCTTGCCCCTTTGAGAATAAGGGGTGAGGGTCCCAAAATAACAATATCTTTAATCTTTGAAAGAAACAAAAACAGGAAGGGTCCCGGAAAGTAAGCATGTGCAATTAAGCATATATATTAATTCTGCTTCAAATTAAAGCTAAAGAAAACCATCTATAGGAATCATAAATGCCTATTTTTTTTAAATGCTTCTATTGTGTTTAATTTAACGGATAGTAGTAGAAGCCCCAGGCCGAAAGCAGTTTCCTGGGATGTTAAGACCTCCAGCATGCCAGGGAGTGAATAAGCATCTGACTTAGTTCCCCGGCATGAACACTCACCGTTTATTAAAGGGGATACCCTGTTACTCCATGTATGTTCTCAGTTCAGTCGGATGGAATCACACTGATAGAAGTGGTCAGGATTTAGCCACTTCTAGTCTTTACAACATAACTTTTTTTGAGATTTTTAAGTTATATTTGAACCAAGAAGAAACACAAATGAAACCATGTCAGAAAGCAGCTGAGTCCTGCCATATTCTAGCTGTCTCCAATGGCGTGTGACTGGGTGTGTAGCATACTCCATGCTAGACTGCATGCCCAGGAGTGGATGGCCGACCCAAACAAAACAGACTCCATATTTTCTGTGTGTGTGTTGCTTTATTATTTTTTTGTCTTATTGTCTGTTTGTTTTGATTTTCATTTTTGGGGTGTGTGTGTGTGTATGAGAGAGAGGGAAGGGGAGAGAAAGAAAGAGAGAGAGAGAATATAAGTTGTGGGAATGAAAGTAATATGACTAAAATAACATTGCATGAAAAATAATTTTTTTTTTTGGTTTTTTTCGAGACAGGGTTTCTCTGTGGCTTTGGAGCCTATCCTGGAATTAGCTCTGTAGACCAGGCTGGTCTCGAACTCACAGAGATCCGCCTGCCTCTGCCTCCCGAGTGCTGGGATTAAAGGCGTGCGCCA
>NW_026067944.1:4080057-4168543 GCF_014885135.2 Alexandromys fortis
ATATATATATATATATATATATATATGTAATAAGAAGAGGCTATGCATTTGAAAGGGAGTAAGAGTAACATGGGAGGAGTTGAAGGTGGGAGAGGTTGGGATATCAATTATGTAATTTCATGTATAAAATTCTCAAGAAAAAATTCAAGAAATATTTCAAAAAAAATATACCTCATCTAGTTGGGAAGAAAAAGGAGAACACCAAAAGTGGGGGAAGCAAAGAGAGGGAATTAGTATGATCAAAAACATTATATACATGCATAAAATGCCAAAATGAGACTCTTCTGATTGTGCGCCTAGAGATGTGAAGCACTGATCTAAATGGAAAAACCTGAAAGTTAACAGATGGCATGTAAATGTGCTGGATCTGATGCACTGAGATGCAGGTGGCTTTGAATATAGTAATTTCATCCTGTGGTTAAGAGGCAGGGGAAGAAAGACCAAAGTAATCCAAAAAGCAGAGTAAACATAAGGACACCTGGGGTTTTGTCTATGGAGGACCAATAGGAGACAGGCTAGAAGAATTTATTTTAATAAAAAAATGAATAAATAAATTATTTTAGCCTTGCTTTGCAAAGAATGACTGTGAATCATTTACAGAAGAAAAGTTAACCATGGACTTCGATTAAAAATAGATGAGTAAATCAAACTATTTTTGCATTTTATTTTTTTCCAAATTGGTTTTGAAACAAGCAATAAAGTATGTTTACTTGAACTATAGGTCACTGACAATTTTTTAGGCAACACACACACACACACATTCAGAATACAGCTTAGTAGGTGAGCACTTACTTTGAGGCCTTAAACTCGATTCTCAGCACTGGGCAGGGGACAGCAATCAGTGTCCAGAGTGAATACAGGCCATTTTACACAGCTTATCCAAACACATTCCCATCCCATAATTTCATGATTCTTACCCAACTGCTGCTTCTGACAGTTCTCTATTGGAAGTATAACTATATTTTCAGCTTTAATTCATCTACTATTTTTCTCCAGACACTGAGTCTAACACCATAATCACCTATATCACCATATCAACTTGTCTTTCTTCCTACTTACCTTAAAGTAAATTCAATATACTTTAAAGCAAGAGTAAAACCTACTACAGAGTAACTGAAGCCAAGCCTTTAGACTTCGTGTCCAAGTTCATTAACACCAAGCTTTTCTCCACATAATTCCCCTTACAAGACACTCTGCTTGTGTTGGCCAGCACTATTATGCTAAGGATACTCAATTTAATTGTCATCTAATTAACTCAATGTTATATTCAATGGTATTCATTTTTATCCCATCTTAGAGTTCTGACCAAACTCCATGAGGTCAATCTGTGTTATTCAAACCTTCATCAACAGTGCCCAGCGTAAACCATAATGAGGCACAGATCAATGAATGGTTTGAAAGAATTACTATAATTCTAAAAGTAGAAATTATGACTGGTTTTCCAATCCCAGTTTGCCGACAACTGAGTCTGTGATACTGGAAAAGTTAGTTAAAAGTCTCTGCATGTCCCTCCTTTACCTCATTAGTAAATGGGGCCATGGAATCAAACCACTCATCACCTAGGTCATTTTCATACCCAGAAAGAACTACAACCAGTCTAGGGCAGCATCACCAGCGCTCTGTCTATTTTGTCTGTGTGCTCCTCACTCCTTTACTTACTCCAGAGGGCACCGAGGAAAAACAGGCAATGCAAGTTACAAAGAACTCATTCTCAGGAGGCTTTGCAAGGTGATTGATTTTCTCTGACCGTATGAGATTCTGCAATGGTAAGGCTCGTATGGCTGAAGGCTCAGTGTGCGGAAGCTTTACTCTTTTGTGCCCTGTCCAATTTGAGTAAGGAAGAATTTCTCAAGCCTGTTTCCTACCATGAATTCTATATTTTCCTCACAATGCATTAAAATTCAGTTTTCTCTAAAACAAAGGAGAAAAACTAAAATTTCCAGTGAAAAGCTGATTCCTCTCTAAACATACCCACTCTTCCTTCTAAAAAGATGAAAGAAAACATCTTAGCAAGTTCTCCGATACTCATACTTCTCAAGGAGCTCCATGCTCTTACAGAAGCCTGTCTCAGCGCCATGAAACAGAACTTGGGGAATTTTAGTTCAAATGTCTCCAAGAACCAGTTCCAACTCTACCTTTGTGTAAAGATTATCACTCATCATAATTGACAAATGGTTTTGTGTCCAAGGACTCCATCCTGTTCCAGGAAAGGTAGCCCCAAATACCACAGCTCCCTCTTCCATACCCCCTAACAATAGATCAACTTCAAATTCCTTTTGTCATATTACAAATTGTATAAATGGACTACAGTCCAGGAGAAAGGGAGACGGCAAAGAGAATTGAAAGAAAGCAATATAGGAAGCTGATATTAGGAAGGAAACAAGAGCTTGAACTGAAAACACTGTCCATCAAGATGACAGAGGACATAGACTCGTCATTTCATAATGAAGTCTGAACACTTAAGTTGGTGGCACATTTTAGAACATTCACTTATAACATCTGTGTAATAACTATGGAAATACCAGGAATACCACTGTTCCAGTCAGTAACTGAGGCTTCTGTAAAATGTATGACACTGCTGGGCACTAGGTCATCCAAACCTTAGTGATTTAAAGGGACTGCCATTTTATTACACAGTAGGTCTTGGGGTTGGGACTTCAGAAAGGACTCTGCCGGACTGTACTTGCATGAGGTATTTAGTGGCATGTGGGCTTATGGAGCTGGAGTTACAGGCAGTTGAAAGCCACCCATCATGGGTGCTGGGATGCGAACTCATGTCCTCTGTAAGAGCAGAAAGTCTCTTCAGGATTTAGTGCACTTACAGAAAACTTTCTAGGAGCAATCAGGCAGAGCTTGCCAATGTATAATGATTAGTCTACCAACCACACAGTGTCATATTTTTTTTTGGTACTTTGGTTCCTTAAGTCTTTTGAGACCCAGTCTTGTACGTAGCACAAATTGACCTTAAACTCATGCTCATCCTGACAACCTTCTAAATGAATGGTTCGATGACAAGTGTGTACCATGACTCTAAACTTCATTTATGCCACCTTTTACCATCAAAATGATCACAAAGACACAATTAGACACTCTAATCCCCACCTAACCTCCTGTTGATCATGTATTTAGCATATATTTAGTGTGTGTGGGGGGGGTGTACATACATATCAAGGCATCCATGCGAAAGTCTGATGTGGGTTTCCCCTCTGTGAATACCATTGGTTAATAAAGAAACTGTCTTAGGCCTGCACAGGACAGAATAGAGGTAGGTAGGTGAAACTAAACTGAATGCCGGGAGAAAGAAGGTGGAGTCAGTGAGAAGCCATATAGTCCCACCAGCAACAGATGCCGGAACTTTACCGGTAAGCCACAGCCTCATGGCAATACACAGATTAATGGAGATGGGTTAATTTAAGATATGAGTTAGCCAGAAATACACTTAACCTATTGGCCAAACAGTATTGCAAATAATCTGGTTTCTGTATGATTATGTTGGTGCTGAGCAGCCAGGAACAAACAAGCAGCCTCCTAAAACAAAAGTCAGAGACACACTTGGCAGGCACTAAATGCCTTTATCCACTGAGCCATCTTGTAAGCCCTGTGGCTATTTCCAATGTTCTGTACCAGGCAAAGTTTTCCCAAGTTATCACTTCTTAATGGGGACAAGTGGACATGTCAACATAAACTCTTAAGACATACCTGCTAACAAGCAGAGAAGGCCTGCCAGAAAGAGACTATGGAAAACACTGGAATTGGTGCCAGGATAGAAGGACTGGAAGGCAAAGAGGAAGAGGCAGAGTCATCGGGTGATATCAACTTGTTGCACACCTGCTGGAGACACAAAGTCCTCTGAAACAAAAGAATACAAACAGAGAAGGACATGGATGATTGGGAATAAGTATGATACTGCAGAATACCAATTCTTTTCTGATTCTGGGAGTGCGGTTGCTGGTAGCAAAATTATTCTCAGGGACACAAGGCTCTGAAAGAGGACCAGACTGTGTAAATCGAGAGTTCCAACTTTTAAGGATGTGTTTAAAATGACTTAAGCTTTCTTGCCTGGAAATTTATTAAAAGCAACTTCAATGTGCTCTGGGAAAAGTTGTCTTTTAACAACTTTTAATGAGCTTTCCCCTCTTACGTGCAGGGAGTATGTGTGTGCCATCCAGACTGCCCTGCAGAGAAGACTCTTTCTTGCTCCCACCTGCCAAGATTGTTGGAAGCCCGTGAGTGTCAGCTAAATTCCTTCCTGGGACACAGTCTCTCTAAAGAAAGCTGCCTTGTTTGAAGCATGGCCACTCTCTAACTACTAGCCCTTCTCATGCAGCTGACTGACACCTCCTTGTTGACTTACTGCAGTATTCCCCCTCTCTCCATCCTCCTTCAGTCTGCTTCCCAGAGAACTCCACCCCAAGCCTAAATCCAGCAGCAATGAAGGCAGCATGGATGGTGAAAGGAGTCTGTTTGCTTTGGACGCCTTCTGAGGTTAGAGGAAGCCAGCCAGCCAAAGGACTTGCCAGTTTTACTGCCCTACTGGGAAAGCCTAGGAGGGCAGTAACACAACCACAGGAAATGGCCTGGATGCTTCTTGGAAGGAGACTTACTTTCTATTCCATTTTACACTACACGCAAATAGTTCGGGGATAGCTTCTACGATATAAATATTCTTGCCCTGGCTGATTTGGCTGATTTTATACATCAACTATTTAACAGAGAGAATCATTGAGTTCACAAATATGTCACCAGCTCCTCCACACCATTCATGTGAACACTGTCCTACTCAGATCTACCTGGTCCTTGATGTGCACAGAACTCCAAGACAACAAATGAGACCCAGGCCTATTAATGTCCTAGACTTGTGGCACGAGAATAAGAAAAAATCAAAATAGTGATTAAAGATTATAATGAAAAAAATAGTCCAGTGTAGAATATGAAGATGGATAGCCGAGAACAGAGAAGGAAGGCTGGGAATGCATCATCCAACAGAGGGATGAAGAAAAAGGGGGAACCTCTGACGGACAACTGATGGTGGGAGATGATCAAGGGGAAGGAAAGCCAAGAACTGGAAGACACTTCACATAACACAGAGACAGGAAGAACAGCTGAGCTGCCTGGTGGTGAGCTATACAACAAAGATTAGCCCACACCCGCGACACAGCAGCAAGGGCCGCCACAGAGCTGCACTAACACCTGGACAGCCCTGCTCTGCTCGGCAGGCTAAGTATACTGCTGACACCCTCGATACCTTGCTTCCCAAGCAACCAATCAAACCCCTATTATTCGGTAAAAACCAGGGGGATACTATGCTGCCCAAGAGGGCGTGGCTTTGTTAGTTCCAGGTCACTGTATAAGTTAAGCAGCCCACAACAGAAACCCATCCAGAATGTGTCTAATGGCCGCTGATGTCATCATAAGCAGTCTACAACAGAAATGACAGAATGCCTGTGACAACAGAGGAAAACAAAGCTACTTCTGAAGGTCTGAATATTCATTGCATCAGTTTCTTTATTAAGCCTCTCCATTACCCTGGTAATGAAGAAGTCCCTTGGGTTGATACCACTGATGACAAGTATTAAGTGTCTTTCCGGAGAAGCCCACACTGTGTTCAGTTTTGAGGACAAATGAAAATCAGAAACATTTGCAGATACTCCATTGTGGTATCTAGTTATGAGAGACAAATACTGAGATAAAAATGGAATGTAGGAAATATAGAACTCAACCATGGCGAGTGTTGAGGAAAGCTCCATCTGACTTCACAATAGAACGGGGACAAGCTGGCTAAGCTGAGGTGAGTGAAGACTTCCCTGAAAATAATTAAGATATGCTACAACGTACATAGGAGAAGATGGGGGATAACAAGGAAGCCTGGAACATGTGCAAAGACACGGTGAGGGGAGTTTGTGCACTGACAAAACTTCACATTCAATGGGAGCAGCCTCCAAATCACTGAACACATTAGAAATGTAGACGCTCTGGCCTCATTTGTGTTTCAGCAAGATTCCCAAGCAGTCTGCACGTACTTTGAAATCTGAAAGGCTGCAAGAGGACTAGCAAGACTGTTGCTCAGTGTTGAGTGGAACATGATGTGAATCACAACTGGACATGTGGGGACAATCCTGTACCCTGACTTCTACCGGGTAGAAGTTTGCATTTACTCTAACAGTATTAAGGCATTGAAAATTTAAATTTGGGGTTGTGGGATGGAATCTAGCCACAATATTAAAATGTATATTGGTGGCAGAATGCTGGTAGGTGTGAACTAGCACCCTCAGGTGCACGTGTTTGAACACACAGTCCATTCATGACTGTTTTTCAGAGACTGGGGGAACTTTTGGATGTAGGGTTTATCTGGAGGATGTGACTGCTGTGGGTGGGCCCTTGGCTTTATAGCCCAGCTCTGCTTTCAGGACTATCTCTGCTTCCCTGTCTACTAGGACATGAGAAAGTACCTTCCAGCTCCAGCGGTCACAGCAGAGAACTGTTCCTACCACCACCATGCCTCCTCCACCACAATAGACCACACTCTCAAACTGTGAGTCAAAATCAATCCTTCTTCCTTCAAGTTCTTACCAGCCAATTTGACACAATAAAGGAAAACCTAATTAATATGAGGATTATATCTGATTTTCAAGAAAAAGGCTATTACAGGGTTTAGGAATTTAGCTCAGTGGGAGAGAACTGCCTTGGAAGTAAAAGGCTCTGGGTTCCATCCTCAGATCTGAGTTAGAGACTGGGGTAAAGAAGAAGGGTACCATAATAAGCTAAGCAACATAATACCAGAGTCATCCTTTAGAGACAGTAGAAAAGAGAAAGAGGTGAATGATCTGAAAAACTTCAGGAAATAAAATCAGCAGGGCGTGGGAATGGTTTAGAATTGGGAATGAGCATGAGGTATGGAAAAGTATGCAATAACAACACAATGATTGTTACACATGCAGTCATGGTCTTTGTCGATCTTTTTACTATTGATATATACATCACCAACACAGCTAGCTAATGCTCAGTATTCACTGAGCTGAATGTAGAAAATCAAAGAAAATTCTAGGGGTAAGACAATCAGTTTGGCTTGAAACTGTTGTTAGAGACTTGCATAAATTAAGTTGTACCTCAAAATATATGATTTTTTTTTTAGTGTCTGTGAGTATGACCTTATTTGGAAATAGGGATTTTGTGAATTTACACAAGTTAAAATAATGTCATATTGGATTACTATGGCTATGCTTATAAAAACACAAGAGCCCAAGCATGGAAGAGATTTAGAGAGGAAAAGATACGCACAAAGATCTGTGAGGTTGCAGGTAGAAATGGAGGTGTTCCCTCTATAAGCCATTAATGTTGAGAATTACTACAACCACAGGAAGTTCCAAGAAAGGGACACTGAGCTGATTTTCCCCCAGAGTTTCCAGAAGGAACACGCCCCTTTAACACACTGACTTCAAACTTTCAGTCTCTACAGCTGAGAGGATACATTCATGTTTTAAAACAACTGACCTGTGGCATTTTGTTATGAAACTAACAGAGGACTGTCTTTCTGATAGCAAAAAAAGGCCAATAATTAATCTTAAATTTGAAGCAATTACTATAATGAAGTTTCTTACTCAAAACCCGCCATCATTACAATAAACATCCTTGATCGTATCCACCCCCAATCACTATCTTCTAAGAAAAATGGTTTCTCACATTTATTGTCAAGAACATTCTAGGAGGTCTGGGAACACAGTTCAGTCAGTAGACTGTCTGGCATACATGAAGGCTGAGGTTTAATCTCCATCCAGCTCTACATCAACAACCTATGGAAGAGTACCTGGCGTTCCAGCACCTAGGAGGTGAAAGATCAGAAGTTCAAGGTTATCCTTGACTACATAGTGAGCTAGAAGCCAGGCTAGGCTATATGAAACAAACAGATATACCAGAGAGAAAAAAAATCTGTCTAGGAAATTCCAAATATCCCTATGATTGATGACAGTTAAGAAAAGAAAATACAAAAGAAGAAAATTAAAAACAACTTATTTTTAACTTACTATTTTTTTAATTAAGTAAATCTGTTCTTTCCAGTTGTATACATGAACACAGTTCATTCTGCTTCCTTTCCTCCCTACCCTCTTCTGTACTCCTTCCACCCTGTCATTCCCCTCTCCTTCCCACAGGGCCCTTGCTATGTTCAACCCTCCATGCTTTGTTTTCTGGTCCATCGATTTTAACTGGTACCATCTGTGTGGTCACAGGTTTGGAACACCCATTAGAGCTCGCTGGTTCACTACATAAGCAAGGCAATGACTTAGCCCTCTCCCAGAATCCATTAGTTGCCAGCAGTCCAGCAGAAAGAGTTCAGGCTGTCCGAGCCCCTCATCCATCCATGATTGACAGCTGACAGGCCCAGTCTAGTGCAGACTCAGAACAGGCAGGCAGCCACAGCAACTACAAGATCATGTTCGTATGCTATCTCATGCCCTGAGGACAGCATTTCACAATGCTTCTTCCTGTGCCCAGCCGGTACATTTTTTTTCTGTTCTTCCCTCTTTCACAATGTTCCCTGAACCTCAGAGAAGATTATATAAATGTCCTGTTTAAGGCTGAGCACTCAACGGTCATTTATCCTAACTATTCTGTGCCAAGAATTCACCACTGTTGGCTAAGAGTAGCATTTCTATATGGGTATAAACAATATTTAAACTGCACTTTGGTACCATGTCAATTTACCTAAACAACAGAAGAGACCTCTTCCTTTTGAGGTCTATCACCTCTCCAGTAAAAGCTTTAAAAAAAATTTTTTTTCTTATGGTTTATTTAATATTTTGTGTGTTGAGTGTTTTGCCTGCATTTATGTACATGCTTTGTGCTTGTGGAGTTCAGAAGAAAGTGTCAAATGTCCTGGGACTGAAGGTATACGGATGGTATGAGTGTTTGCTAGAAATTGAACCCAAGTCCTCTTCAATAGTAACAAATACTATTAACCACTGATCTAAATCTCCAGTCCATTTATGAGTTTTTGAACTGTGTTCATGTATACAACTGGAAAGAACAGATTTACTTAATTAAAAATAGTAAGTTAAAAATTATCTATGTGTATTCCCTCATATGAATCAGACTCAAATCCAATCTGAGGACAGTTATACTATTACTGTACCAACAGGTCATCTTGCATGGCAGGTTGTCCTTACAGTTCTCAGGGTTAACAACCGGGTAACGCCACTGATGCCCTACCTCCCCTAGCAGCCTGCATAGCAGTCTAGCTCTATGAAAGCTAGCCATCAGGACAAAACCTCCCAGCTCAGTTCTGGCTTGCTTTCTCTATTATATCTTAAAACTAAGGTGCATGGTTGTCTTCAACAACAAGGTCTTATCATCTAGTCTTGGTGGGCAACCAGGACCAAGGGAAATGCCCTGTATTCGTAAGGGGACCTCCAGGACCTCCCTGAGCAGCAACTCATAAGGAGTTTCCCATACACACCCTACACTGGGATTTTTATTTGATAAACAATGGCTTCTAAGAGAGTATTATCTAACGGTAAAGGCTGAAACCTTCTAACTATGTTTTCTAAACTTAGATTTCAATTGACTTTCAAAGTCGTAGATTTTCATATGGCTTTTCCATAAGTTCTTTACTTTAGTTAACAACCCCTCCCTAGCCCCTCACCTCCCTGTCTCCCACCCTCATATCTGTTTGAACCACTCCATTTCCAACATTCTCCTTCTACACTTTTCTATTATCTACTCTCCCTTAAGATATCCATCCATGTACCCTTTCTAGTTTCATAGCTTCTACGGGTGTCCCAAATTAAACACATAAAAGTAAACATTCTGCGCAAGGGTACAGATTGCTTGCTGCACAGAAACTGTTAACTCCCAGCTGTCAACTACTGCCCTTACCGCCTAAGCCACTAGAGTCCTATTTAGAAAGTCTTACCTATCCCTGTATCTTGAAATCTACTTTTTCTTCTAGCTGTTTCAGACTTTCAGGTTTTATGTTGAGGTCTTTGATCCATGTAGAGTTGACTATTTTGCTAAAGGAGAGGAGAGGATCTCTACAATTCTTCTACATATGGATATCCAGCTTTACCAGAACCCTTTGTTGAAGAAGTTAGCTTTTCTTAGTTGAAGATATTAGCTTTTTTTCAGTCTGAATTTTCTGTGTCTTTGTCAAAAATTAAATAGCAACACTTGTGTGTGTGTGTGTGTGTGTGTGTGTGTGTGTGTACTTTTGAATCCTCAGGTAGAACTGGCTACCTGGTGAGTTAAAGGCCTCATGTAATCATTAAAAAAAAAAAGATGTTTTGTTTACTGATAATGTCAGATGATCAAGGCTTCAGGCATTTACATCTAATACACTTGTCCAAATTGAAAACCTTTTCTTGATAAAATGTTTCACTATTCCAAGTTAGTCTTCTTAGCGTAGCCACAGTCACCTAATCCCACAATACCTGAAAAGCGGTTTCTCCATGAAGCATTATCCAAACTCCCTCTCCTAGGCACCACATACTTGCCAGATCATGCTCTTCCCTCACCTCTCTCTACCTGCTTTACAATCAGATGCAAATAATTCTACAAGTCTAAGTGACATCAAACATGCAGAAAGGACTAAGCACCATGCAGAAAGGACTTTTGCAGTGGACAGCTCCAGGTGGTCAAGCGGAAACTATGGAGTCTCTGGCCTCACCTTGCTCTCTTTACTAGAGTCTTACTTTTTTCCTGAGTCACTCTGACTTGTCAATTACATCACCAGATTTCTATGCTAAACAGTTCCACAGCCCAAGATGTGCACCAAGAACTTACTTCCCGCATTTCCTAGCCAGAGGGGGAAAACAAGATGACTATTCCTCAAAAGGAATTTATCAAAAACAAAAGAGTATTGTACCTATGCCTGAGTATACGTGTAATGGATTAATTAAAAATACTGCAGATTCCCAGCAGCTACAGTGACACAAACGCTGCAGATCCTCAAGCTGGGGCAGGCACCCAGCCATGTGGGCCGGCAGCGAACCGTGGTCCTGAGAGCAGCCAGTCCTAGGCAAGGAGGGCGGAGGAGACCATGCTGTAGGTCTCCCAAGTCATCTGGCCCCAGGCAGCAGGGTGGCGGGCAAGAGACAGATTGATAAGTACGCCATGCAGAGTGAAGTTGGATATTTATTTAGTGGGTTGTAGAGGAGAAAGGGAGAAGGGGAGAAGAGCAGAGAGGCAGGGGATGGGAAGGGGGAGAAGTGGGGAGAGGGAGATGGAAAAGGAAGAAACTCAGGCTATAAGCAGGAAGGAAGATCTGCCTGCCTCTGCTTGCCTCAATGGAAGGGGGGGATTGGTGTGGCTTGTCTCTTAAAGAGACAGAACAGATCATTACAACATGGCCCTACTTCCTAAGTGGACTGTGAATGATGAAGAGACCAGAGATAACACCTAGCAAGCAGTTATCAGCCATTGACTAAGATGTTGCACAGGTGATGTAATGCCCACCTCTTTCCCCAGATGGTCTCTTCATGACCAATTTGTCAATGAAATCATGCTGACCGTGAGTGGACTCATTGAGTCTCAGGCGGACTAACATGGGAAAATGAGAGAAGTAAGCAAATGAAGCTTGATCTCAGCTTTGACAAGAAGTGCTCTTGTTAATTAGGGAAGCAGAGACGTTCAAGGAGAAGCCAGACTAGGAATTAGACTGTGCCTTCGATCACACCCTTCTTGCAGGAGTCTGGAGCTGTGCAGTCTTCTTCCTTATCTCTAGGTGGAGCACTGGGCAGCAAAGAGGGCGAGCTCCAAGCAGGCTTGGACTGGGCATGGACCTTCAGGGAACTGAGTACAGAGAAACAATGAGCTATCAGCTCACACTTGTCAAGAGTGGCCACTTTCAAACAAAACCAGGAAATACACACTTGTGAGGAAAGTGGGACAGAAGTGTGTACTATTAGCAGGACTGCAAAGTGACACAGCCATGATGAAGGAGAACATTAGCAGTACACATCACAGTGTCCAGCAGCGCCACTTTTGGCTGTTTACACAGAAGAATTAAAGAGGTGTCTGAAAAGAATATCTGGACACTTGGGCTCCTTTGGTCTTACTCAGCAGCAGGAGGTAGAAGGAATGCTTACAAGTGAAGGTGGAATGAAACTTGGCACATTTGTGCAACTGATTATAATTCAACCTTAGAAAAGAAGCATGCCCGGTCATGTGCTAAAACCTGTGTAAAAGACAAGAGAAAAGACCAGCCACTTCATTCTTCTAGGAAACATCGTCAACAGAGACACTGTTGTGACTCACTGTGTGCAGAGGTGACGGAAACATCTGAGAACTGGCAATTGCACAGTGCTGGGAATATCACAAATGTCTCTGAATTTGAAAAAGCATTTGATGTTCAATGTAAAAGCATTTGATGTCAAATGTTCCTAAACATTTATGGTTTCTTTTAATATCTCTTGTGTGGTTGGTATTACAACAAACTCCCATTTGTATTACTAATTTTAGATTTCTTAGAATGTATTTTTTTTGTTTTCTGTTTTTAAAAAAGTTCTATAATAGCATGTATATTTTAAAGATTATTGCAGGCTGGGGAACTAGCTGGGATTGTAAAGTGTTACCATCAGTGCAAGGAGCTCAGAGTTTGCTCCTCAGAACCTGTACAAAAGCAGCGAGGCATGGTGGCAAGCCCTGGAGATTCCAGCACTGAGGTGGCTGAGACATCACTACCATCATCATTCTCTAGTACTTGATGGCCAGCCAGCCAAGCCCAATCAGAGAGTTCCAGACCAGTATAAGGCATTGTCGCAATGTTAACCTCTGGCCTCTACACTTATATACATGTGGATCACACTGCTGACTAATGACACCCAATGTTGACCTCTGGCCTCAGCATGTATATACATGTTCACCCATACACACATAAGCATGTATACACTGCATACATATACACATGCAAACAAACAAAAAATGGAATTTAAAAGACTCCCTTTGGTGACCCGCATATTTCTTTTGTGGGTCCCGCTTGCTCCACCTACTCATACAATGCTGGCATTTCCCAGGCTCCATTCTTGCCTCACACGTGCTGAGCACTGCAGCTTCAGCCACAGATGGATGTAATAACTACCTGTAGGATAACAAGTCTCTACCTGAAGTTGCAGTCGAGCTGCAGCCACAAAGCTTCAGGCATGCATATTTAATTGCTTATTCCACATTTCTACCTGGATGGCCATGGGAATCCCAGACTCAGCATGTCCAGAATAACCAGTGAACTTTTTTATTTTTAACTCATTTAATTCATTTATGCGTATGTATGTTCTGTCTGCATATATGTCTGTGCACTACGTATGTGCCTGGTGTCTGAGGAGGCAGGAGACGACAATGGGTACCCAAGCGGAGTTACATATGGCTGTGAGATGCCATGTGTGTGCTGGGAATAAAACCCAGGTCCTCTGGAAGGGCAGCCAGTGCTCTTAACTCAAGACATGTCTCAAGACATAAAATTGCCCGTGTCTAATTTCTTCACTAATTTGTTCTATAAAAAATACTTAGTGGTTTTCTTGGGATAAAGATTTTGATAACATTTCTAGCCACATGGTTTTCTCATTTTGAAATAAGTATGACATTTCCTGAATCAAAACAGGACAAAGGATTCTGACGTACAGAATAAACTAAGAGTCCATTGAAAGCAGAGGTAATTTTAATGTAATTTGGATGCTGACCTTTGATAAACACACACACACACAAAAAAAAAAAAACCCAGCATGTACAATATCTCCAGAGAGTTTTCAAAACTTCTCAGCAGTCCATATTACATTTGCAAACCTTTAGAGGAGGGTCTTGCTGGCAGTCACCCTGCCCCCATTCTTTTTTAACAGCTTATATAGCATTAAAATACAAAATTATAAAAAGTACCACACAGATACCACCTAATCCTGCTAAGTACACCTCTTTAATGTTTCTCATTTGATATCTCCCTTCTTGTTAAAACTTTCCGGCAGTTCTCTGCTACCCGTGGTATAAATGCTCCAAAGCTCCAGCCACATCACCTACCATCTGTCCACTCTATCCTTACTTCTTCAGCTTGATCCTTCTTCTAATGGCCTCTAAACACACTGCAACTCTTGTTCCCTAGGCTAACACACTCATCTCTCAAGGCTGGACCACTTGGATATCCTCTTTCTGGACATGTTTCCAGCTTGTTCCTTTGTCATACACACTTCTCAACTCAACGATATCTCTAAGAGCCCTTCCCAAGCCCTAACACATCCACTCCTTACCTACCTCTCTCCAAAAGCAAGGCTCCCAGAACATCACAGGGTTTTTTTCTTTTCTTTATAATGTTTTGCACTATGTGAATCAATCTATCAGTCATTACCTAGAAAAAGGAATTTTTATTTCAAAAACTCATTTTCTACTTTATTTTGACCCATGATTCCAATCAAAATTCAAAATTTTATGATGTGGGAGTGTCATATATCAATCTGTTGATTTCATTGGTTAAGCAATAAAGAAACTGCTTGGTTAAAACATAGGTGGGAGGAGTAAACAGAACAGAATGCTGGGAGGAAGAGGAAGTGAGCTCAGAGACGCCATGCTCCCCTCTCCTGGGCAGATGCGATAGCTCTGCTCTCTGAGGCGGACACACACAATGAAGCTCTGACCCAGAATGGACATAGGCTAGAATCGGTAAGACCGGTGCTACACCGTTTATTAGAGATGGGTTGATCGGGATATCAGAATTAGCCAGTAAGGGCTAGAGCTAATGGGCCAAGCAGTGTTTAAATGAATACAATTTGTGTGTTGTTATTTTGGGGCATAAGCTAGCTGGTGGCCGGGGTGCTGGGGACTCAGCCCCGCTGCTCCTACTACTACAATTTTATGAGAGTGGTGGGGGTTTATATGTATCTTACAGTCAATTTCAGTATGCTCCAAGTGGACACAGATATTGCCCTCACTTGCCTGACCTACCCTGCAGATGTACCAGTATTTATTATGCTTGATCTCAACTGACTAAGACGATGAATGAAGAAATAAAACTTTTCCCATTCTGAGACAGTACTGGTCCTTCCAGTTCTGAGCAGCATTGCTCCCCCACCACAGCACCCCCAGGCATCTTGGCACACACCCATAATCTTACTACTCTAAGGGTTGAAACAAAGTGATAAAGGGTTCAAAGCTACAATGGACTACATAGCAATATTGTCTAAATAAATAAGTTTTAAAAACTTTAAAATAATATCCTGAGCCTTAAACTAGTAGTACCATACTTAGGTGAATGTTGAACACTTGGTAGATACTTTCTAAAGGCTGGTAAGGTACACTGATAATCTCAGCATTCTCTGATCTATAAGAGCTCACATCTCTACTAGCAAGGACTCACAAAAACAACTCTAACTGTGATAAGCAGATACTTCAAATAATCTGGGACAATTGCAATTTTATAGGTCATAAAATCTGTTTTGGATTCAGAACACCTTGAGCTTATGAGTACAGATTTAGGATAATAAAAACAAACTTGGAAAAGAGTATGAACAAAATATGTTGGGAACATAAAAGAAGCACTATTCTCTTGGCAGAAGCAAATGAAACGTCACAACAAGCCAGTTAATATTTAATTTTATTACTATTGTTGTCATCATCACCATCGTTATTAGTGAGGCAAGGGCTCAACTGTAATCTATTCATGCCTAGAACTTGAGATCCTCCTGCCTCAGCCTCTGAGTGCTGAGATTACAAGCATATACTGATATTCTGGATAGTCACTTGGATGTTGATTAAATAAAGAACTTTTTCCCAACTTGAGAAAATTTAAGATAGTATTCATTTTAATAAGGAAATAATACGAGCAAATTAAAAGTAAACAATGTCATCAAGAACAGGGAGTTGGCAAACCCACAAAGATAAACAGCTATAGAATCATGATGCTTAGTTTTAATTGCCAACTTGATACAACCTAAAATCACATTGGAACAGAGTCTCAATGAGGGGTTATCTAAATTGAATTAGTCTATGGATATGCCTGGGGGCCTTGTCCTAATAAAACTATTGATGGGGAAGGAGCAGTCCCACTGAGGGTGGGTGGCAACATCCCCTAAGTATAGGTCCTTAGCAATGTGAGTAGAGAAAGCTATTTTAACACAAGCAAGCAAACAAGTGAGCATGAATGTGTTCATTTCTCTCTGCTCTTTACTATGGATATGATGTGACCGGCTTTCTCCTGCCACTGTGACTTCACCACTATGGTGGGCTGAAACCTAGAAATGGTCTCTAAGTTGTTTTTTTGTCATATTTTATCACAGCCAAAATATGAAACAAGAACAAGAAGGATAGGTACATAATGGCAGAGAGCTTTGACTTTTTCCTCTGATTCACTGATTCGTAAGTGTGCTAAACTGTCTATAGAAGAATCACTTGTAAAACATGTTTAAAACATTCCAAATTTTCAAATGTGGATAATCTGGTTGAGGGATTTAGGCTCATTTTTTGTTTTGTTTTGTTTTTTTTTTTAAATAAGATCTTTCGCTGTGCAGCTCTTTGTACATCTAATTATTTAGGCCTGTTCAACCCTATACAGGCATGGCTATTATCTAAGGAGTATCTATCTGCTCATGTATCCCAGCCTACCTCATCTGTCTTTAAATTTGAAAGGACAGAGATTAAGTCTCTGTCTTAAACCTATAACTAAGCATGAGACATTGTTTTCTGACAACCTCATTCCATTAAGATAAATAGGATTCTTTGGACCACCTTGAAGAACCAGAGCTGAAACAGTAGTAAACCAGATAGCATCTGACCAAGACTATGTAATTATGTACACCTCTTGCCCTTGTTTCAATTTTATATAAGGCTTGGGTCTATAGAAATAAGGTAGGAAACTTTAGATCTCAAAGGCACAGAGCTTAAGCTAATCACACATAGACAAGGCTTGAAGTAAAGCAAGCTTAGTCAGCAAAGTGTCTACTATGCAACCACAACTTGAGTTCAGATCCCCAGCAACCCAGTGTTGGCTGAGGTGGAGACAGGCGGCTCCCCGAGGCTTACCTGCCAGCTTTGTTAGTCAAAATGATTAGCTTCAAGTTCACTAAGAAGCTCTAGGAGCTGGAGAGATGGCTTGGTGGCTCATGGAGACTCATAATTGGTCAGAGTTCTGAGACAGACTGTGAGCAATCAGCCCTAAATGTCACACCTTTATCAACAACCCCCTTAAGACAGTATATAGGAGAGGAAAAACTTGGTCAAATCAAATAAATATGAGAAAATTGCCACATAAAGACCCAAGAACTCCACAATACTATGAAATAATCAAAACTACAAATAATAAGTATAGAGGAAGGAGAAGAAATCCAAGTCAAAGACACTTAAAACATTTTTGTAATCATACACAGCTGGCCATGGTGGCACACACTTTTAATTCTAGCATTTGGGAGACTGAGGCAGATGGATCTCAGAGTCTAGTTACAAGACAGCCAGGGCTACCCAGAGAAATCCCATCTTGATGAACAAAAAAATCATAGAAGAAAATTTCCCCAATCTAAAGAAAAGGGTCTCTATCAAGCTACAAGGGGACACAGAACACCAAATAGACAGGACTCAGTGAAACTTTCCACAACACATAATAATCAATGCACTATATATACAGAGTAAAGAAAGGATATTAACAGCTGTAAGGGGACAATACCAAGTCACATATAAAGAAGAGTTAGACTATTAGAATAACATTTGAGTTTTCAGTAGACTGAAACTCTTAAGGGCCAGGACAAATATTCTACTAACTCTGAGAAACCACAGATGTCAAGATGGATTACTATAGTCAGCAAATCAGAATTGTCAGAGAAAGAAAAACATTTTAAATAAAAAAAAATTTAAACAATTTCTATCTACTAATCTAGCTCTATAGCAAGGAAAACTTCAGTCTGAAGAGAAGGTGAACTACACCCAAGAGAGTGCAAGGAATAAATAAACTCAGAACAGTTAGTCAAGGGGGTAGAATGAAAATACCATAACAGCAAAATAGCATCCATGGTGCTGGATGATACTTTGTATGCTACCAAAGGGAAAATTAATCATCAATGTCACCCAGCTACAAATTGAGACCTAAAACAGCAACCTACCTGCAGCATATACTGGTATAATAGTGGCACAATGTTATGGGAGTAGCCAACCACATTGTGATTGCACTTAAGGCCTACTCTATGACTCCTAAAGACATACTACTATACCAGCCCATCAGAGAAGCTCCTTTTTGCAGCAGATGACAGTTCACACAGAGACAACTGAACAGTGTGCAAAGAGCAAGACTTCGGAGCACTGAACCCTAAATGGGATGTCTTTAGGAAGCCCTCCCTTCAAGGCTCAGAGATCTATGTAGAAAAAGAGTCAGAGGTGGTGGATGGGTCCAAGGAAATAGTATCGTCAAGGCACAAAACAGATACACATATCATACCTCACATATCACAGAGACTGTGGCAGCATGCACAAGACCTGAAAAGGTTCAAACCAGACAGAACTTCAGCACTAAGTAGGGGAATAACATACAAATCCCCATATTAACCACGAAGCTATTTGTGATTGACATCTACTCAGAAAAGGAAGATCCCTTTACTCCAATGGAGTGTTGTTGGGTATAGGAACCATATTCCAGGGCAGACCCCGTGCCCAAGAGTCGCTGACCAAACACAAAACAGTTTTCAGGTTTTTGTGAGATTTTTGTTTTGTTTTCTTATTGGTTCATTTAGTTCAGTTTCTTTTGCTTTTTTTGTTGTTGTTGTTTCTTTTGCTTTTGCTTTTCATTTTTTGTTTTGAGACACACACATACAGTTTGGTAGGAGATGGAGAGAATCTGGGAGGATTTGCAGTAGTGGGAAGAATATGATCAAAATATAGTGCAGGGAAAGGTTTAAATAAAAGAATTAAACTGTTAAAAGGATGAAGATGTGAAGTTGGAAGGTAAACATATTGTGAAAGATGAGGTAGGATGATTTGGAGGAAGAAACTGGGAAACATTCAATCATATTTCACTGTATACATGTGTAAAATTTCAGAGAATAAATTTTTAAAGAATATTAAAGAATTCATAGACAACTTATCTTAAGATATTTTTATTTCCCTTAGCAGTTATGCCTTAGCTATCTCTAAGTTTGAGTTAACATCCCTTTTACCTCCAGGTAAAGTAGACTACTAGACTTCACCAATGCAGATGCTAAGATTATCATCAGGCAACATCTGAGACCAAGAGAATTTTCTCCACTTTTCTATAACCCATCAACCTGTGATCCTCACCAGTGTATTTGGTAAATATCCTGGTTTATGACTTTCTTTGTTCTAAAACTAATAAAAATCTCCACATAACTGCAAAATAAAAGAGCTAATCAGGACAGAGATACTCTTTTAATTATAAAATGTAATTAGTTAATAAAAGTCAGAAAGCGTTGCTGTGTAGGCCAATCAAATGATCTGAAATAATTTTTTAAATCCCAAAAAGTCTTGATATGGCACAAAAATTCCCATAAACAAAATTTTGGCCAGAGAGCAAAGTTAGTTTTAGCTCTCTTTGCACTTTAGGATGAAGAGGCCACAACTGCCTCTGAGAAGGAATATGCTTTGTTTATTAGGGAAGAGAGCAGAGGAAAGACTGGTGACACAGGAAGGGACAAGGTCAGAGAAGGATGGGTTAGAATAGGAAATGGAGAGAAGTTAGGTCTTTCAATCCACCTTGAATTCTATCATGACCTCTAAAATCCCAATTTCCTGTTATTTAACACCTCTTTATTAAATTTTTGAGATATTTAAAAATCATTTTACTTTTTGTAAATTAGCACTTTAATGTAATATGAGAGGACCTGCTTTTGTTCCCGGCTGCCCTACATGTGGGGCTCCTTTGTTCCATCCTGACTGGCTAGTTTACACCCAAAATAACCACACAGAAATTGTATTAATTAAAACACTGCCTGGCCTGTTATCTCTAGCCTCTTATTGGCTAACTCTCACATATTAGTTTAACCCATTTCTAATAAATCTGTGTATCACCACGTGACTGTGGCTTACCGGCAAGATTCTAACCTATGTCCATCTCAGGCCAGAGATTCATGGCATCTGCCACTCTGCCCTTCTTCCCAGAATTCTGTTCTGTCTTCCCCACCTATCTAAGTTCCTGCCCTATCAAAAGGCCAAGACAGTTTCTTTATTCAACCAATGAAAGCAACACAAATACAGAAGGACCTCCTATATCACTTTAATATTGATGTTTTTCATTTGAATAAATGTAGACTGCCCATTTTGGCCTTTAGTTCTATTGTCTAGAGACTGTAGTTTATCATGTCATAAAGTGGGGAGTGAAGAAAACCAAGTACTCCCCATTTTTTCAAATACTTATACATGAACAGAACTACAATAATTAACAAGCACAAAAACATGTCGAGGACTTGACTTAGTTTCCATAAAACACCATAACCAAAAGGAACTAGAGAAAAGGGGGTTTATTTGGACTACATAGCCTGTCCTTTGAGGGAAGTCAAGGCAGGACCTAAAGGCAGGAACTGAAGCAGAAGCCAGAAAGTAGTGCTGCACATTGGCTTGCTTCCCCTTGATTTTTCTGTTTGCTTTCTTATACACCCCAGGACGACACCCAGGGGTGTTACTGTCCCCAACGGGCTGGAATATTGACATCAATTATGGGTCAAGAAAATGTTCAACTGACTTGCCTACTATCCAACTTTATTGAGACATTTTCCTAATTAAAATTTCTATTTCCCAGATATGTCTAGGTTTGTGTTAAGCTGACAAAACCAACCAGCATAGTACCAAAAGGTGGAGGGAGCTTCCACCAATATTCCCTCCTTACTTGATTTTCTATTACTTTAGTGTCTTTTTTTTCCCCCTGAAACTTGAAACCTTCCATGCTATTTGGATTGGGTCAAATTTATGTGCTGATCATGGAAGCAGCTCCTTTGGATCTTGGTCCAACGTTGGTTCCTCCCACTCATCGTGAGTTTATCCTGAATCCTTACATAAGTATGAAGGGCTAAAAAATCATTGGATGAGCATCCCTAATGTGTGTCCTCCTGTCTGAGCCAACATTTCCTTCGAAGCCAAGAACTGGTTGTATGGTCTTGGTCTTCTCTGGGAGGCTACTGCTTATCTGAGGGATGACAGCTCCACTCTTTTGACCAATTTCTACATTTTTATGATCAATCATAATTTCTATATTAAAAGGAAAAGGTTACAACAGACTGGAGAGGGGAGACAGAAAAACACGGAGCTAGATATTGGATGAGAGGCTGAAGAAATGGGCTGAGTATTAACAAACCACGCTCTACACAAATGTTCAGGAAGAAATAAGGAAAGAGCCAACAACCAGCTCAGGATACACCAGCTGACCACTAAACAAGCCAAAGGAGAAGTCCAAGTCCTAGAAAGAACTTATCTACTGAAGGAAGCAATATGGGTTATTGGAGACTAAGGACCCATGTTGGCACCTGAAACTGAACTAGGTAACTCCTCTCTGGTTAAAGTCCTTAGGCCAGCTTGTCAAAGCTGCCAGTGACCAGACTGTCACCTAAGCACTCCAGAATGAGGCAATGATACCACCGAGGCTCACTGTTTTGCTTCTGTGTCAACTGCTGCCGTATTTCTCACTTGTACTTGAGGATCTGACACATGGCCGAGCACCATTGCTAACTGTTGTCACTATGAGCAGCCATCTGCAGAAAGAGCTATGAATACCATGATGTTAAATGTTTTTTCTCTTGGCTTAGAACTGTTTTCCAATCACAAATACCAAGTGTCTGAAAAAATGCACAAAGCAATCTTTCAACTACCGAACATACTGCTATTATTCTCACTGCCTAAGTAACCCCTTGAGACATTACTGTAGCAGAATAAAAGAATAAATAATTTACTTCCGAGACAAGCTTCTTTCCAGCTTGTACTGCTACTTTGAAGAAAATACTTTTTAAGTAGTAGCAAGCAACTAGTCCTCTATTTTTTTTGCCTGTTTTCTCACATGCACATTCCAACTTTATTTGACAAATGTACTTCTGACTAATTTGAGCATCTGTGCATTGCTTTAATATTTGGCTCGGAAAACAATTTTTCGGTTAAAAATAAGAGTTATGTTTTGGTTTTGGAATATTTATTTTTCCTAAGATTCTGAGAAATGTGCATTGATTTAAAGGAATGGCTTCAAATTTCTGTCTCTGTTTGGGTCTTACACTTCTCATTCCATTCACAGGGCTATCACCCTTACCCCTAGAGAACCCACATTAGCATATGATACTGCCCAATTGAATCCATATCTAGATTCCTTGAAACACCTCACTATCTCCTTCACCATGTACTTTGTGAAGCTATTAGAACCAATGAAGCCATTAAGCAGGATTTCCCTGTCGTAGTTTCACAAATGGCAGACTCTAAATTAGAATGTAAACGTGGTGCTGTTATAAAGAAACTGATCCATTGAAGAATCCACATAGCCTGTAGCCTCTAGCCCATAAGCTACAACCACTGGAGACAACACTGTGGATCTGGAATCTAAGCAATGTTTCCATTAATCACAATTTTGTTTTTGCTGGCTTTCTTCTTTTAAAAAAATAACTGAACAATTGACAGACTCCTTCCTACAGATACTTTCTGCTGTGGAGAGAGTATCAACAATGTGCACTGTATAATTATCTTCTTCCTTGATGAGTTTGCTAGATGTGTATGTTCAGGAAAAAGCAAAGTGTCCTTCAAAGAGCTGATGAATAATTGCTTACAAGGAAGAAGAAAGCACTTGATCTGAGGAAGGGAGTTGCCAGCTCCCTCCTCGGCATTGTGTCTCCTGCCAAGTAACCACGACTAGGTGACCCTGTTTTTCCACACTCAAGATTGCGAGGGGGTGATGTTCTTCGTTCAGAAAAACCAGGAAGAAAATAAAATAATAAAAGAAAAAAATTTAAAGGAGCAACATATGTGGCCTAGTTCACTGCAGCCTAACTGTACTTCTAACAAAGAAGCAGAAACCGCAACCCCCGCGTGTAAGAACAATGCCTGGCAGGAATTTCTAATTGAAAGCCAGTTCCCAAGTAGACAAAACTACCTTAAGCCAAAATGCAGAGAATGTCAGCATAGGCTGGGCTGTGACCTCACCCATCGCTGGCATCTCTCCAGCTGGTACTGAGGTCTGAAAACGGTGGGTATGCTAATCCATCTCTTGGCTACTCTACACTCAGCGATTCACCCAAACTCAAAGTTCTCAAGGCATTCTAGAAGAAATGCTGGTTTTGAAACAAAACAAAAATTTTATATCTGCTTTTAAAAACTGCTTTCATAATGGAAAGATCTCCATGCTCTTGGGTAGGTAAAATTAAGATAACAAAACCGGCAATCCTACCAAAAGCAATCTACAGATTCAATGCAATGCCCACAGACCTCAAAAGAACAATACTCAACTTCATATGGAAGGGTAAAAAAAAAAACGAAGATAGCCAAAACAATCCTGTACAGTAAAGGAACTTCTGGAGGCATCAGAATCCCTGACTTCAAACTCTACTACAGAGCTACAGTACTAAAAACAGCCTGGTATGGGTATAAAAACAGACAGGAGGACAAATGGAACAGAATTGAAGACCCAGATATCAACCCACACACCTACGAATACCGGATTTTGGACAAAGAAGCAAAAAATATAAAATGGAAAAGAAAAGCATCTTCAGCAAATGGTGCTGGCATAACTGGATATCAACATGTAGAAAGATGAAAATAGGTCTATATCTATCACCATCTACAAATCTCAAGTCCAAATGGATCAAAGACCTCAACATAAAGCCAACCACACTGAACCTCATAGAAGAGAAAGTGGGAAGTACACTTGAACACATTAGCACAAGAGACCAGGAGACTTCCTAAATATAACCCCAGTAGCACAGACACTGAGATAAACCATTAATAAATGGTACCTCCTGAAACTGAGAAGCTTCTATAAAGCAAAGGACAAAATGGCAGCCTACAGAATAGGACAAGATCTTCACTAACCCCACAGGGGGCTGATCTCCGAAATATACAAAGAACTTGAGAAATTGGTCATCAAAAGAACAAATAATGCAGCAAAAAAAAAAAATGGGGCACAAACCTAATCAAAGAACTATCAACAGAGGAATCTAAAATGGCTGAAAGGCACTTAAGGAAATGCTCAACATCCTTAGTCATCAGAGAAATGCAAATCAAAACAACTCTAAGATTTCATCTTACACCTGTATGAATAAACAAGATCAAAAACACGGATGACAACTTATGCTGGAGAAGATGTGGAGTAAAGGGAACTTCACTTTTCCATTGCTGGTGGGAGTGCAAAGTGGTACAGCTCCTTTGAATATCAGTATGGAGATTTCTCAGTAAATTAGGAAACAAACTACCTCACGACCCAGTAATACCACTTTTGGGAATATATCCAAAGGATGCTCAATCGTGCCACAAGGACATGTGCTCAACATAGCAACATCTATCCCACAAAACCAGAAGTTATGTCCTTTCTTGTTTGCTACGGTTCGCATGTGGTTTGTCAACAGAGTTCATATGTTGGGATCGTGGTGCCTAGTATTGGGAGATGATAAGCCCTTAGGAAATGGAGCTTCATGAGGTCTTCAGTCATAGGAGCGCTTCCCACAGAAAGAATAGAGTTCTCTTGAAAACAAGCTACTTAAGCCGAACTCTAAAATACTGCCTAGCTTCCTGTCTGATAAAATGCTTCCTCTCCACACATACTCCTGCCTTCATGCCATTTACCATTAGGTCCTTGCCAATGGGGTTTCAAAATTGTGACCTAAATAAACCTTTTTTTCTTCAAAAGTAGCTTAAGTCCGTGTCTTAGTCAGGGTTTCTGTTGCTGCAATGAAACACCATGACCAAAAAGCAAGTTGGGAGGAAAGGACTTATTTGGCTTACACTTCCACAGGTAGTCCATCATTAAAGAAGGCCAGGACAGGAACTCAAACAGGAGCTGATGCAGAGGCCATAGAGGAGTGCTGCCTAGTGGCTTGCTCAGCCTGTGTGAGACTGACCTAGGCCCTCTACATCTATGTGACAGTTGTATAGCTGGATCTACCTATGGGATTCCTAACGGTGGGAGAAGGAGTCGTTCCTAACGCTTTGGCTGGATTTTGGGAACCTATCCCTCACAATTGATTGCCTTGCCCAAACTTAATACAAGGAGAGGTGCTTAGTCTTACTGCAATTGCCATATCTTGTTGATACCCAGGGGAGGCCTGCCCCTTTTTGAAAAGAAACAGAGGAGGGATTGGGGTGAAGCACGGAGGAGGTTGGGGGAAGGGAATGGGAGGAGAAAACAGAGGGGAAACTGTGGTTGGGATGTGTAAAGAAATAAATAAATTAAATAAATCTAATAAAAAGGAGTTCAAGTGTTTCATCTGTGGGCTTCTTTACAAATCAAAATTAAATTAAATTCCCTCTTTAAGAGGAAAGACTCAGGGTATCATCACAATCTAAATCAAGCAAAACCAAACTCCAATAGTATAAATAACTCAAAATCCAATTATTTGGGATTCAGTCATGATTCTCCAGACTCCTCCAAAGGGGAGCTGCTACTGTTCATAGTGGTCTTCCCATGGTACCGGCATCTCCAAAATGCTGGGGTCCCTTGCTGCAACTGGGCTAAGCTTCAACTTTTTTTTTTTTTTCGAGACAGGGTTTCTCTGTAGCTTTGGTGCCTGTCCTGGAACTAGCTCTTGTAGACCAGGCTGGCCTTGAACTCACAGAGATCCGCCTGCCTCTGCCTCCTGAGTGCTGGGATTAAAGGCTTGCGCCACCACCACCTGGCTAAGCCTCAACTTTTTTGCATGACCCCTTCAGTACTGGGACTTCAACTGCTACTGAGGCTGCACCTTCACCAGTGACCTCTCCTGGTCTCTCACAGTGCCAACCAAGCCTCAGCTGCTCTCCATGACCCCTTCATGCCTTTAAAATCAGTACCACCTGGGTGATGCTTACATCTTACCAAAGCCTGCTGCCTAAATGAGATAAATCATGGCCACCTCTAGAGCACGGCTTCTCTGTTCTTTCAGGAAACACTTCCCAGAAGATTTTGCCTCAACAAGGCTGGTCTTGGTCACCACTAATTTCTTAGCCCCAGCTGACCAGTATCAATTGGCCTAGTAAGGTAAAGGCTTCACTTCAGTAGTCCTGGGATCTTATTAATCACAGCTGAGTCTTTAGCCCCAGCTAACCAGAGCCACAGAATCTTAATTCAAAATAACAAATGGCCCTGATAGTTTCCCTCTGAAACTTCACAAGCCAGGCCTCCATCTTCTGCATTGCTCCCAACATTCTTATTGTCCAAGTTCCCCGAGAACATCCCACAGAGCTCTAAACTCCCAGTGGTTCTTCTAGCCCAAAGTGCCTCAGTCCTTCCACAGTCCTCCCCAAAACGTGGTCAGGTCTATCACACCAATACTCCACGTTGCTGGCACCAACTTGTCTTAGTTAGGGTTTCTGTTGCTGTAATGAAGCACCAAGAACAAAAAGCAGGTTGGGGAGAAAAGGGTTTATTTGGCTTATTCTTCATATTTCTGTTCATTATTAAAGGAAGTCACGACAAGGACTCAAACAGGGCAGATCATAGAGGCAGGAGCCACAGAGGAGTGCTGCTTACTGGCCTTCTTCCCATGGCTTGCTCAGCCTACCTTTTTATAGAAGCCAGGACCACCAGCCCCACTCACCATGTGCTGGGCCCTCCCCATCACTCACTAATTAAGAAAATGTAGCCGGGCGATGGTGGCGCACGCCTTTAATCCCAGCACTCGGGAGGCAGAGGCAGGCGGATCTCTGTGAGTTTGAGGCCAGCCTGGTCTACAGAGCTAGTCCCAGGACAGGCTCCAAAGCCACAGAGAAACCCTGTCTCGAAAAACCAAAAAAAGAAAAAAAAAGAAAAAGAAAATGTATTACAACTTCCTTAGGATAACAAATTACAAATTATTGAAGATTCCACTAATTAATAAAGAAGCATTATTAAGGCTTAGAAATGAGTAAATTAAAAAAAAAAAAACAAGATCTGCACAATGACTACCATAGTTGACATGCCATCTGGGATGGGGAAATTTTTACAAAGCCCCACCAGTGGATGAAAAGCTGCACAGGAAACAAAAATTAGTTTTCTCAGGTACAAGACCCCTGATTGTCCAATCCCAAGTTGTCGATTCCATCAGCCTGAAATTTGCATTGTTAATAACAAAAGGAAACAGTTTTGATCTCTTCATGTTCACCAGGGCACCGTGCTCACTGGTGACAATTAATGGCACACATACAGAAATAAAACCCACGAGATATTAACCCAGGAATGCAGAATTTAAGAAAAAAGGCAAATAATTTTTTGATGAAAATGAGAATTTGTGTGACTTGTTTACTAATGAGCAAAATCTGATAATTCTTTTCAAGTAACACAGAAAATGACTAAAGAAACTGAGCAGATTGATGCTTAGTGACTGCAGAGAAAACAGGCTAGCACCTTGTCTTTGATGGCTCTGGCTGCCAACTCACCAATCTCTAAAGTACCAACACGCCCTCTTGTGGTAGATTGCAGTTACTGCCTTTTCCATAACAATTTTAGTGGGATACCGTTTTATATGACTTGTTTTACAAGACTACACTGGTTTTATAGGCAATAGCAGTCAATAAAGTCTGCTGGAACTTTCTGGATCGATTTCTAAAAGTACCCTGAGAAATACTGATGTTTGATTAACGCTGTTTTACACCTACCCTGGATTTCTAAGAATAGCATAAAATCTAACATCCATTTTTGTCTCTAAAACAATTTTAACAAAGAAAGAATTTTTATCCCTTTTTTGCATCTTGGAAGTCATTTAAAAAGCATGTGTTAGCCCTGATTTCCAACATGAAAATATGAATTCGCCTATAAGCATAGATAATTTTTGTTCTGGGGCAGAGGGATATTCTCGAAGTTAAAAGGGGCCTTGTGAGAATCGGGACTACTTTCCAGTTTCTGGCTCCTCTTCTTGAGAGGAGTTTTGGGTATCTGCTTTGGCAGCTGACCTTGTGAATACACATGACGTTGGATATTACACAACACAAGAGTCATTTTGTCCCCTCAAGCACATCTTGGCACTTGGAACCCACACTGCCAGTGATGGAGTTCTGAAGGCGGTACAGGTTGCTTCTCTTTTGTAACCTGTTTTCCCTGCTCTGTTTTTATACCATCCCTCTTTCCAGAATATCTACCCAGGCTCAGGAGTCCAGGCTGTTTGCTTGCTTGCTTGCTTTTTCTTTCCTTTGAATTTTTTATTTAGTAGCGTTGTGGCTTAGAAAATGGTGCTCTAAGTTCCTTGAGTACTTTGCACTGACGGCAGTTTCCAGTTTTCCCTGGCCCATCTCTGCATGAGTCACAGAAGGTTCAGTCCCGCCCTCTGGGGCTATCAGGGGCTCCCTTCGGGAAGCCAGAAGCGCTGCAAAGGCGGTTCTACCCCTTCCCTGTTCCCAGGATCATTTCCAAGGATCGATGCCATCGAATGGAGGAAAGGCATGCCCTGAAAGAGTCAGGAGGAACCTGGACAGGCCACGCAGGCTTTCTTCCCTCCGTCTACATGTCATCTGCAGGATCCTTTCTGAGTAGTGGGTGACCTTAGTAAGGTCTCCTAGTAATGGAGGATACAGAGCCTGGACCAGCCATCCTCTGTAACCAGGCAGGCTCCAGGTGGTGGAACTGGAAACACTAATCCAGCCATAAAACGTTTGATCTACAACCTGCCCTGCCTGCAAGATGTGCTGGGGCAATGGTGGCTCGGAGTCTGTGGGAGTGGCCAGCCAATGCCTGGTCTAACTTGAGGCCCACACCATGAGAGGAAGACCATGACCTACACTGCCTGAATGATCAGGAACTAGAGACTGGATAGCCCGAGCCCGAAGACCTAGGGTAGAATCAAACACACTGGCCAAACAAACAAAACAAGTCAATTAAATGATTCCTAACAATATTCTGCTATAATCATAAGACTGGTTCTCAGACCAGACATCAGAGCGACTTCACATAGTAACTTATGGCAGCATTTGCAGAGACCCATAGATAAACATTTGACAAAGCTAAGGGACCCCAAGAAAGGGAGGGAGGGGGACTGTAGGAGCCAGAGAGGTTAGCACACCAGGAACATACAGCCCACAGAATCAACTAAGCAGGGCTCATAGGGGCGCCCAAAGACAGAAATGACACACACGAACGCTGTATGTGTCTGAGCTGGATCCTCTTGTTGTTATCTTGGGATTTTTTTGTGGGGCTCCTAACGGTGCAAGTGGGGGTGTGTCTCACTTTTTTTTGCCTGCACTTGGGACTCTTTTCCTCTCACTGGGTGGCCTTGCCCAGCCTTGACCCGAAGGTTCGTGCCTAGCCTTGTTGCATCTTGGTATGCGCCATTTGGTTGATATTCCTAGGAGGTCTGCTCTTTCCTGAAGGGAAACGGAGGAGAAGGAAAGGCTGCGGTTGGAGTGTACTGCATGAGAGAAGAGTTTTTTAAAAGACTGATTTTAAACTATCTGTATGTGTATGTGAGAGCATACAAACGTATGAGTGCAGTGGCCAGAAGAGGGCACTGTATCCCCTTGAACTGGAGCTCGTTGTGAGTCACGTGACATGGGTATTCGGTCTAGGATCCTTCAATATCAGCAGGTATGCTTAACCACCATCTCTCCAGTTCTTGTTCAGAACCTTAAACGTGAACTGAGTCGGTCCTATTTCTCACACAGGCCAACTGCCAATGCCAAGAAATGTACATCGGAGGGTGTTCGGGCTCCTCGGGTCTGACTTTTGGGACACCTTTCATTGGAGCTGAAAGGGCTAGGAAGAGGCAGCACATGGAAATTTTCGATGTTTGCTTTTATAGTGTTTAGATATCCTTTTCTATTTGACTATAAATTCCCAATGCAAGTTGGCTTTATGAGGAAAGGCTCTCCCAGCATCTCTGGTGAATCTTTTAAGTTTTTACTTTTATTTATTTATTTACTTACTTACTTACTTATTTTCTGTAGTACTGGGAGTGAGCCCCACAGGCCTGCCTAGGCTAACAGAGAACACTCTGTACCAGTGAGCTACTTCTGCAGGCCTATCTGCTCAAAGGTGAAGAGTAAACATTGTCATAACGTCCCTGGATGAAACACATACTTCACCTTTGAGAGTTTCCTGGTCCGGGGCTTCATCTAGAATCAAGCGACTTCCTAGGCCAGCTCCTGCTAAAAGTCCCTTTTAGAGGCCTAGCTGTTTGTTTCCCTAGCAATGCTGTGACATCATGCCCACGTCTTTGCACTCAGGCTTAAGGCTAAACACGCTTCTTCCTTTTCCTTGTACAACTTGTATTTGGAGATGTTTCAATCTCCCCACTAAAGAAAACCCAAAATAAGGGGAGGGAAGGTGGAAGAGAAAAAGGGGTGTTTTTAAATAGGTAATTCAGAACAATACTTAACTGATTTTTAATCGTGTTCTTCCTGGTACTCACAATGTTCCCTGTTTCCTAGGAATGAAAATTCAGAACAGCAGGTATGATCACCATGGTAACCTGAAGAGCACTGGAATATTGAAAAGAGAGCCAAAGGGAGCACATGTATCAGCCTGTTTCGTACAGGTGCTAATTTTCCTTCAACAGATCTTCACATATTACACAAGGAACCTTTTTTGTTAACTTTTCAAAATCATTCAGGTCGTCATGAGACTATGAGTTCAACCCCCAAGAGGATGAAAAATCAAAACAAGCAAAGCATGTGCACACTAGCAAACTCTTTTTGTTCCCTTGTTTGCTTTTGGAAATAACCATGGGTATTTTGTCTTTAAAAAAAATAACACAACTTTAAGAAAAAAGAAACATGATCCTCTGTGTGTAATTTAGATTTCAGTGGATAATAAATAGTACAGATATCGTTTTATGGACACAGACTTTTAAATTATGGGTTTTTTTGTTTTTTTTTTAATTTTTATTTATTTATTAAAGATTTCTGATTCTTCCCGCCACTGCCTCCCATTTCCCTTCCCCTCCCCCAACCAAGTCCCCCACCCTTATTAGCCCAAAGAGCAATCAAGTTTCCCTGCCCTGTGGGAAGTCCAAGGACCACCCACCTCCATCCAGGCCTAGTAAGGTGGCATCCAAACTGCCTAGGCTCCCACAAAGCCAGTTCGTGCAGTAGGAACAAAAACCCATTGCCATTGTTCTTGAGGTCTCAGTAGTCCTCATTGTCCACTATGTTCAGCGAGTCCGGTTTTATCCCAGGCTTTTTCAGATGCAGGCCAGCTGGCCTTGGTGAGTTCCCAATAGAACATCCCCATTGTCTCCATGTGTGGGTACCCCTCGCGGGCCTGAGTTCCTTGCTCATGCTCTCTCTCCTTCTGCTCCTGATTTGGACCTTGAGATTTCAGTCCGGTGCTCCAATGTGGGTCTCTGTCTCTGTCTCCTTTCATTGCCTGATGAAGGTTAATATTCAGGAGGATGCCTATATGTTTTTCTTTGGGTTCTCTTTATTTACCTTCTCTAGGATCACTAATTATAGGCTCAATGTCCTTTGTTTATGGCTAGAAATTAAATTATGTTTTAAGATCAGAAACACACTGTGTGACCTGCATGACTTACTGTCACTCATTTTATGTGGGACCATCATAAGACAGGGCACTCTGCAGTAAAAACTTCCCTACCCACAAACAAACCACCTTCTCGCTGCCCAGACAAGATCAAACACGACCAATTTACATGTTTCTAAATTCAGTCACACAAAATTCAATGTCTTTAGAAAACAGACAGGGTGGATGTTTGGCATCAAAGCAGACCTGTCTGCTGCACCTGCATCTGTTCTCAAACTCCAGGCAGTCACTTCGGTTTAGTTTTTTCCTCTAGTTCTTCTGCCTCTCGGAACCATAGCTCAGGACCGGGATATTAGATCTGACCTTCAGTTGTGCTCCTGCCTTGGGAACAGCAAAGTCTAGAGAAGGCCATTCTGCTTCTTTGAAATGCCTGCTCCTGTTCTTTCTTAGTGTTGGCACAAATCCGTGTGGCATTGGCAGTCGTCTTACAAAGAGTAAACTCTTGAAGGCAGACTGCCTTCCAAGTAATACATAGCTAGCGAGACAGCTGCTTCATTCACTGCCTGTTGACGGAAAATAGCAGTAGCCCTGGCTCACGAGAAGGTGGCCATTCTTGGATTAGATCTCTGGGAAGCTCAGGTGAAGGGCTGAAAACTACACAATATTGAAAAGGGACTGGTCTCAAGACTTCTACAGACAGTAAAATCAGCATATGTTCAAGTTTCATTATAAAATGACTTGGTATTTGACTAAAACCTATGCACACCTGCCCTTCATAAGTCAACTCTAAATTATAATAACCAATATATTGGAGCATGTGCGTGTGTGTGTGTGTGTGTGTGTGTTCATGTTGAGATAAGAACTCCCTATGAATCCCAGGCTGGCTTTGAACCACCATCTTCCTGCTTCAGCTTTATACACCTTGAGATGTGTGCATTACTGGGCCCAACTTTAGCACCTAAAACAAGATATATTCTAAGTAAATAGTTGTTATAATGAATTGTTTACAGGATGCTTTTTAAAAGCCTATGTACATTCAGAACCCTCATATTGAGTGAGGGATAACCCAGACCCAGAAAGACAAATATCATATGTACTCACTCATAAGTGGCTTTTAGACATAAAGAAAGGAAAAACCAGCTATAATTCACAATCCCAGAGAACCTAGACAACAATGAGGACCCTAAGAGAAGGGAGACATACATGGATCTAATCTACATGGGAAGTAGAAAAAGACAAGATCTCCTGAGTAAATTGGGAGCATGGGGACCTTGGTAGAGGGCAGAAGGGGGGAGAAGAAGGGAGGGGAGCAAAGAAAAATATATAGCTCAAAAAAAAAACCTAAAAATTAAATAAAGATCCAAACATTTAAAAAAAAAGGCTGCTGTTCACAATATTCTAAATACATTTCCATTCTGTTGTATCATAAGTCAGAGGTCAACAAAGTATCGTTCATTACTGAAAAGGAACCAAGTCAACTAGCAACTGATGAAGACATGCAGGCATTCTGAGAACGTCTACAGGAAAACACTATTCTCCAGTGAGGTGTCTGACAGTCCTTACAGGGTTTGCCTTCCTGGGAGACTCTGAAGTCTCTTCACTCCCTGCCTCTTGGATGCCTATGCCCCTCTAAGTGGAAGTAGAATAAGAGTTGGAATGGCCATTTTTCGAGGCAACTCAATGTGTGTCATACTTGGGTTCTCCTCATAAAAGGAGGCCTAACATTTCAGAGTCTTGTAATTGAGGCATTTGGAGTAAAGGCGATCTTCCAAGGAAAAAGACAGGCTAAACCATTGCTCTATGGAACCTGATGAAGAATAGAGTTAGAATTAAAAAAAAAAAAAAACATGAACTCTACTCCAGAAAGAGAGGTTAGGTTGGAGAGAAAGCTTGGCAGTTAAGAACGTTTGCTGGTCTTTCATAGGACTGAAATTTGGTTCCCAGAGCTCATACTGGGCCACTTAAACACCATCTGTAATTCCTGCCTACTCTATAGGATCCAGTTCCTTCTGACCTCTGCAAGCACCTGCACACACACACACACACACACACACACACACACACACACACACACAATGGGAAGAGTATGGAAATCCATGAAGGTAGTGAAAGAATTTCAGAAACACATAGAACGCTGAGTGATAGACCTGGAAGAAGTCAGCCGAAGCCAGCAATCAGCAGCTGGCAGGCAGGGTGTGGTGGTTTGAATGAGAAGTCTTTTGTAATCTTGGACATTTGAAAACTTAGTCCCTATTTGGTGGCTGTTTGGGGAGAGTTAGGAATTGTGGCCTTACCTGAGGAAGTCTGCCACTGGCAGTAGGTTTCAGGTTTTCTAAAAAAAAAAAAAGTTAGCCCTCTCTGCTTCCTGCTCTGTGGTTAAAGATGTGAGCTCACCTTAAATGGTCAACTCTTGTTCCAGCTGCCTGCCCTTTCTACCTTTGCTCTGCAATCATGCATTGTAACCTTCAAGAACTGTAGGCCCCAAATAAATTCTTTCTTCTACAAGCTGCTTTGGTTGGGTGTTTCATCACAGCAATAGAAAAGGAACTAAGACAAGGAAAGGGAAACAGAAGTTATTTCCTAAGGAAGCCAAGCAAGAGCCAGTCTCACCCCCAAGACAAGCCTCAATTCCAATGGCAGGCTTCCCTCCAGCAAATGGAGGCAGGACTTGAAGAAACTCATTTTGATGCACAGTATGACCTGGAGAACAGCAGATGGCCGTGCTGAGAGACAACCCACCTCAGGGTAAAGGACAGCCCCGGGGAAGGCAATTGAGATAGCAGGAGAGCCAGTATTTTCCAGGCAAAAGGTGCAGGAAGGCAGGAGGCTCAGTCAGGCAGGGGAGCTCTCGGAATTACTGCTCTGTGAGCTGTAGCCAGGAGCAGATCTCATCAACTGATAGTAACCCAGGAGTTAGAGCTCAGAGGCTCAGGTGAGCAGGAAGGTCAGTGTCTGGATCCCCTCTCTCCCTTCACTGCAGTAGCAGAACACAAGAGCAGAGTTCGTATCCCCAGCTCTAGTCCCTGTGAAAGGATTATTAACACTCAGGAGACAGGGAAGACCGAAGGCAAGAACTACCACTTTAGAGACCTCAGTGAGTGTGCCCACACCACCAGTGCATCTGTGACACTCTCCTGCAGCTAAACCATTTCACAGGATATAATCTATGCAACCTGGGGAGCGTCAGAGAACCTTCCCAACCTACCCCCCAAGACTAAGTATGGCAGGCAGGCCTCTGGTCCTCAAAGAAAGCTATTAGAGTGAAGACAACTCTGGCAAGAGTTGGCCATGTGTGGAATACTGAGACGCAGCAGCAGCACAGGGAGAGTAAAGACAAGGGTTCACAAACACAGCCGACCCTCCCCTACTTGGGACGTGTAATGATTCCCAGTGTCTGAGGACACAGGAAGCAGCCACACCAACACTTCCTTCTTTCTAACCTCTCTTCTTGCTATTTAGTTGTTTTGGCCACCAAGATTGCCTTTGTTATACTACACTTACAGAAATAAAATGTTTATCATATGTTTTGATGGTTTTGTCTGTTACTGCCAATGTAACTACAATGACATTTTGTGTAAATGCTTTTCATCGTCAGATATTATTTTTCCTTAGCTCCTTTTCACATGTTTACACTTGTCCCTTTGTTTGTCCTTTTTTCTACTTTTAATTGTATTTTGACTTTATTAATTTTCAAAAATGCTCCTGTTATTTTATTTTAGATCACACCCCATTTAGCTAGATTATTGTATGGAGGTAGGATGAGAGAGAGAGAGAGAGAGAGAGAGAGAGAGAGAGAGAGAGAGAGAGAGAGAGAGAGAAAGAGAGTCAGAGAACAATTTGTCAGAGTTGGCTCCCTTTAACCATGGGTTCTGGGAATCCAATTCATGTCGGTTGTTACCTGTTGAGCCCCATTTACCTAATTTTGTTTACCTAGTTTTGTTTACCTAATTTAGGCACGTGGGCCCCATTTACCTAATTTTGTTTGTGTGCCTTTTATTATTGAGGACTCTTTCGCTGTTCTTTTTTATATCTAATCCCTAGCTCATTTCCTATCCACTGCAATATTCTACATTCCTCTGTTTCCCTTTCTCTTATGTAACTCTCCCTCCAATTTCCACCTTTATCCTGCTTCCTCTGTTTAAAGTATTCATTTACTACTGCCATAGTTACTCTAAATCGTTTTTAATAATTTTAGCACATTCTGCAATCGTTTTTACACATTCTCCTTCATAGTCATTGGTGTTATATTTATAATTGGGTTTTAATTTATTTCAAGCATATTTCATGTCTCATATGATTTGATATTCTATATATCCATTCAAGAAATTCAGACACGAAACCAGGAATAGTAGTAGGTGTTGCAGTTACAGAAATGAATAATTTACGCCTACAATGTCAGGGCCTCTGAATTCAGCAGTCTACTGTGGGTGTGGTAAATGTATAAACAGACATATAAAAAGTCAATAGTGATGCCACCCTGTAAGTACCGTGTCCAGATAGGAACAAGATGTGGTGGTAGCCTGGAGGGAGCCACTCTTACGTAGCAGAGTTTCACAAGTTGGAGGCAAGTCCAAGAACACAAAGAAAACATGTTCTCTGAAAATGTTCCTGGGCCATAGCTTATCACAGCCATTTCAAAGTGAACCTCTACTATTTTGCACAATAGGTTCTCATTTTCCAGCCCAGTGCTTAACAGCTATGACACAGAGAAAACGCCAGGTGCCAAGAGTAGAAAGGGCAGGAGAAAAGGCAGCAGAGCTCTGAATATAGGTCCAATGTCTAGCACTATGGTGTACGCATTTGACAAGGCTTCCCTAGCAAAGGAGTGCAGACTGAGCGGGCCAAACAACACAAGGTATCTCTTCCTGGTTGTAGGGGCCACCAGTCTAAGATCCAGGAATCAAAATTGGCAAGGCAGCATGCCATAGCAGCAGTGAGAGGTTCTCTCTCTCTCTCTCTCTCTCTCTCTCTCTCTCTCTCTCTCTCTCTCTCTCTCTCTCCTTTCCCTTTCATTCCTCTACCTTCTTAGCTTATAGATGTTAAGACTTTCGACCAAGCTCCATAAAAGTCACGGTTAACACCCTAAACACCTGTGCTACAACTTTATCTTGAATGTCCCCCAACGACCAATTTCTTTAGGGCTGGACCCCCAGATGGTTCTACTGGCGTGGTAGAGGTATAGCCCTTTAGAAGTGGGGCCTAGTAGAGGACCCTAGATCACAACAGTTGTGCCTCTGAAGAGGATTTCCAGACCCTGGTCCCTTTTTATTTCTCCTTTGCTTCCCAGTGGTGAGGTGAGCAGCGCTGCTGTGCTTTCTCTCACTGCGGCTATGGCATGCTGCCTTGCCAATTAACCCGACACTGAAACCTCCGAGACTGAGAGCCAAGATAGCCCTTTTCTCTCTGAGTTGATATTTTTCTGTTACAGTAACATAAAATTAATATAACAAATTTCTAAGAGAAAGAAATAACCAATTAATTTCATTATAATTTTACACGACAATGAGTCGTCAGAAAATAAAACTGAAAGGCTTGATGAAGAGTGGACACCTTTGTGGAAATGTGATTGTACCCTAACGGCATAGTGACCGACCACAAGGGGAACTATGCAAGTTCTATGAGTTCAAATTCTTCCTGGCTGCTTTGTGTGTTGATCCTTCTTTCAGACATAAGACAGGACCTCTCAGTACATCAAGAGCTCTGGAGAATAGGGGCAATGTCAAAGAGTGGCATGTCTAGGTTTTGTGGCTTGTTCTGATGAAGAAGAATCCAACTTCTATGACCCACCTCAGAGGAGGAGAATTCTGGTTTCTAAGACTTGCCTTGGAGGGAGAAAAGGAAGCCTCAGAAAGAGTGGGAAGAAGGAGATAGACATTGCTTCAAAGACCCTTCTAATCTCATTCAGTTCAAACTACTCTGTACACCAATACTTTTCCTTGGGGTAGCATGTTCTTAGCCCCACTCTTGCTTATTGTACTACTTTTACACAATCTTTCCTCTATGTGTATCTTCTTGTAAGGACAATAATCACACTGACTTATAGCCTAACCATATGACCTCATTGCACCTTAATCATGCCATGCTGCTGTTGGAGTTCTCAAACAGACTCATGTTTTGAATACTTCATCCTCATCTAGTGACAGTATTTTGATAACTTACATAAACTTCAGGGATTAGGACCTAGTTGGAAGAACATCAATGGGGATATGTATTTGGACAAATCATTCAATTCCTTCATTCTCTTTCTCTCTACTTCCTGTGTGCTGTGAGGTAAACAGTGTTCCTTACCCCTATGCTCCCACTGCCAAGATATTCTTTACAAGTGTATATTTAAAAGTGGGGCCTAGTGGGAGGACTGAATTGGTATGAGAGGTCCTTCTGTCTATGTGTTGCTTTTATTGGTTAATGAATAAAGAAACTGGCCTGTGATAGGGCAAAAGAACAGAGCTAGGCGGGGATGTCTAAAGTGAATGCTGGGAGAAAGAAGGCAGGGTCAGAGAGAAGCCATGTAGCCCTGCCTGAGATGGACGCAGGTTAGAATCCTGCCTTAGCAGTAGTGAGAGAAAGAGCATAGCAGCGCTGCTCACAGGCACATGGCGATACACAGATTATTGAAAATGGGTTAAATTAAGATGTAAGAATTAGCCAATAAGAAGCTAGAATTAATGGGCCAAGCAGAGATTTAATTAATACTGTTTCTGTGTGATTATTTCAGGGCTAAGCTATCGCGGCCAGGAACCAACAAGCAGCCATCTTACTACACTGAATCTTCTGAAACTGTGAACCTACATCTTACCATGTGACCTCACTATCACGTCTGTAAATTGGAAATCACTCTCTCCTTTAGGGAACACTATATGAAGCAATACATGTAAATATTTTTTATTATCATTAACTTTTCTTGGGAACTATATATAGTATATATAGTATGTACATATTTTAGTATTGTATATACTAGTCATTTTAACCTTTGATTTATGTACCTTATCTACTTTAATTAATCTCATGGAATGTAAATTATTAGCTCCAACATCATAGTAACCCATTGCCCCTTGCTATCACTGATCACAAATCTAATTTGAAAATTCATGAAAATTCATTACCATCGTTAGAGCAATGAAAAATCTGTCTTCCCCTTTTTAGATGGTGCATTCTATCTGTTTGTACCTGCTCTGCTACCACAGTTCCTATGACAACATCTTGTTGAGACATTCTTCTGCTCTTTCCAAATGTCAACAGTACTGGGTTCTTCCTGTTACGAAACAAACAAATACACATCAAGTAAAATCATAACTAAAGGGTTGCCTTTCTTTAGTACTGGGTGATTTTGGAATGGATCCACAATGCTGCATCAAGCAAGACAGCAAATCCATTTGAACTGTTTCTTTAGATGTTATAAAGCCCTGTTTGTGCCCATTCCATTTGTAGCACTATTATTGGTAACATGTAAAATTAGATGTTATAATGATTAGGTGGTCAGAAGCACCAATTCAACACAAAACAGAGATATGTTTGAATGCTGAAACTTAAAATCTTTTGCTTTTGACTTTACTATCTGCTGTAATTTTCATAATCATACTCTAAGAAGTGAACAATAAGAACTTTCTGTGTACAAATGGACTTTAATTTATAACCAACTGACATGTGAAATTTGCTAATGGAATTGACACCTTAAGAACTGACTAGGCCTAGTGGTGGTAGTACATGCCTTTAACCCTAGCACTTGAGAGAAAGAAGCTTAAAGATTTCTGTGAGTTCGAGGCCAGCCTGGATTACAAAGTGAGTTACAGGACAGTCAGAACTATCAAAAAACAAAAACAAAAACAAAAAACAAAAACAAAAAACCTGACTAGGCAGCATTCAAAATTATTTATTAGAATGTGGATTTCCTTTCCAGTTATGTGTGTGCACACATGGGTGAAGAGGGTTGCTGGATTATATGCTATATCTTTTAACAAAAATAAGTTACATATTTCAAAAATATCGATATATTTAAATAAAAATCAATACAAATTTACTATATAGCTAAATTCACGATATGGTTTGTTAGAGGGATTTTTAATTGTGAAAATTAATAAAATTTAAGTTATATGAGAAATTTGCTTTCTATTTTTGTAGGAATAGCATAAACACTTGCCTGGGCCAGTTGTGTAGGTGGAAGTTCAACTAATCTGTCCATCATAACACACCTGTCTCTTTAGTGCGATCCTTCCATAAAGATGTTGTTCGAGACTTCAAGGGAAAATTTCCCAAGTGTCTGGCGTATATGACGGTGCTGTGCCTACTTCCTAGGAAAACCACGTGTGCTTAATGATGCAGCCTGGGTAATGCCGCTACTGTCACTGCCTAGGAGTACCAAGGACAGGTGGTAGTACAGCGTTCCGGTGACCAGAGGATTCCAGTGCATCTACATCTAATGACATCTGTGGAACTGCGGGCTCTCGCTCGCTCTGTTCTTAAAAACACTTGTAATGAGCAGCGTATCAAAATGTCCTTAGGGATTTTTATGCAAATCTTTATGCTAACTTCCAGGTTCATTTTTCTCTCCTGTTGAGTACACCTGAGTTTGTTTTTAATTTAAAGTTCACATTAAAACAGAGCAGAAAGTACATGGTTCACATATGTCCCTTGCTCTCCTGTTGCCCACTGTCAATATCCTACTGTAAGGAGGTACATTTATTACAACTAATGAATCTACATTGATCATTCAAAATCCAGGTTTTAAAGAAAAAAGTCAGTTTAAAGATGCAGTTGCAATTTATTTGAGGTTATAGAACTTAGAAGCACCTCATTCTATAAAATAAAATATAAAATAGTTTAGCAATTAATAAATGGGACCCCCCTGAAACTGAGAAGCTTCTGTAAAACAAAGGACATGGTCAACAAGACAAAACGGCAGCCTACAGAATAAGGAAAGATCTTAACCACCTCCAGATCTGACAGAGGACTGATCTCCAAAATATAAAAAGAACTCAAGAAACTGGTCATCAAAAGAACAAATAATCCAATAAAAAATGGGGTACAAACCTAAAGAGAGAACTCTCAACTAAGGAATCTAAAATGGCTGAAAGACACTTAAAGAATTGCTCAACATTCTTAGCCATCAGAGAAATGCAAATCAAAACACCTCTGAGATTCCATCTTACACCTGTAAGAATGGCCAAGATAAAAAACACTGATTACAACTTACGCTGGAGAAGATATGGAGTAAAGGAAACACTCCTCCATTGCTGGTGGCAGTGCAAAGTGCTTTGGAGATCAGTATGGAAATGTCTCAGAAAATTAGGAAACAACCTACTTCAAGACCCAGTAATACCACTTTTGGGTATATACCCAAAGGATGCTCAGTCATGCTACAAGGACATGTGCTCAACTGTGTTCATAGCAACATTGTTTGTCATAGCCAGAACCTGGAAACAACCTAAATGCCCCTCAACAAAAGAATGAATAAGAAAAATGTGGTTCATTTACATAATGCAGCAGAAAATAATAATGACATCTTGAAATTTGAGGCCAATGAATGGATCCAGAAAAGATCATATTGAGTGAGGTAACCCAGAACCAGAAAGACAAATATCATATGTACTCACTCATTTTTTTTAGACATAAAGCAAAGAAAACCAACCTACAATTCACAATCAGAGAACCTAGACAACAATGAGGACCCTAAGAGAGACATACATAGATCTAATCTACATGGGAAGTAGAAAAAGACAAGATCTCCTGAGTAAACTGGGAGCATGGGGACCATGGTAGAGGGTAGAAGGGAAGGGGAGACAAAGGGAGGGGAGCAGAGAAAAATATATAGAGCAATAAAAACAATTTTAAAAAATAGAATGTTTTGATAAATAGAGAAAAGAGGGTGGATTTTGTATGCAGAAAAGTAGTGAAGAAAGCAGAAGCAAGGAACAAAGAAGACTGGCCAGATAAAAATCCCCTTCCTAACAGCAGACTCCTTTACTATGCTTTTGCACGGTGACTAAAATCTCCTGTTATTTGGGGAAATGGTATCATTTTAAAATGTAGTTTGATTATGTCAAATACTAGTGACAGAATTCTGGTTTGGTCTCGTCTGCTGGGGGTTAGGAAGCTCATTCAAAACAATAAACCTGAACACTGCACACTGTCTATAGATTGCCTTAGGGCTGATTTGACTGATGTACATTCTGAGTATTTTATGACCTAGATCCTAGAGTAATACCAAACAGAATATTCTCTCTGCTTTGCTACTAATCCTGCATGCTTTACCTATTCATCCCTTCTTTCCATTATCTCTTGGAAACCCCTGATCTTTCTATTACTTTCTTTACAGTTCTAGATAATTAATATGTAAATTGCTCCCTATTTTTGATGGTTTATAATTCTTAAATTTACAGTGTTCCCGGAGATTTTGAATTTTGACTTTCTCTGAGGCTATTATGCATCAGTACGTGTTCTCTTGTCATGGTAGGCAGCTCGTGGGCAGCCATGCATCAGTAAAATAAAACAACTGATATGCTTCAGTGTGCTATGACAATAAATGGTGATATTTTGTAGGTGGTATAGTAAGTGTACTTTCAATGTAAGATATTTTCAATTTACGCTGGGTGGTGGTCGTACACACCTTTAATCACAGCACTTGGGAGGCAGAGGCAGGTGGATCTCTAGGAGTTCAAGGCCAACCTAGTCTACAAGAGCTAATTCCATGACAGGCTCTAAAGCTACAGAGAAACCCTGTCTCAAAAAAGCAAACAACAAACAAATAAAAAGATATTTTTAACTCATAAGGGACTTACTGGGTCATAGAACATCATAAACTATGGAGTATTTACATTTAGAATCATATAGGGTAGGACAGCTTCAGACTGGCTCATTTTGCTTAATAATACACATCTAATTTCTCCATATCTCTCCATGACTAGGTAACTTTTCTCTGAATAATGTTCCATTGTTTTCACGTACCAGTTTGCCTTTCCACTCACTTTACTCTGAGTCTTGTTTATTATAAATAGTGCTATTAACATTTGTATGGAATTATGATGTGGACAAAAGTTTTAACCCAGGTAAAAATCAAAAAGCATAGTTGCTGTATTATATGGAAGGAACTGTTCTTTCCAAAGTTGCAGTGCCATTTTTTTTCATCCCACCAGCAATGATCAATAGCTCCTATTGCTCTCCTTCTGTTGTTAGTGTTCTGGTTTTGGGCCATTCTAATAGGTATCTCTTGGTACCTCAGAAGTTTGAATTTCCCTAATGGCACATGAAAATAGACATTTTCAAATTACACATTTGCATGTGTTCTTTGATGTGGTGTCTGTTCAACACATTTGCCTTTTTAATTTGGGTAATATATTTTCTCATTGTTGATTTTCAAAATCATTTGTCTTCCTAGGTGACAGACTTTTATAAGGTCTGTCTTTTGCAAAAATTTCCTCATGGTCCGTGGTTTCTCAGTCTTACGATATTTATTCTTTTCTCAATGTTTCTGAGTGTTTTTCTCACATGTATTATATGTGCACCATGTGTGCATGTTGCCTGCAGACACCAAGAAAGGGCATCAGATCCCTTGAAACTAGAGCTACAAATAGCTATAAGCTGCCATGTGGGTGCTGGGAACTGAACCCAGGTCCTCTGCAAGAGGAACTACATTCATTCTTAACGTAAGAGAGCATGCAGTTGTTTCTGTACTGGAATTATTCATTTATTTACATTTTCATTTCGTAAATGTGTTTTCATTAGGTAGCTGCTAATACCAAGCACTGTGACAGGAATATAGAATACACCAAAAGAGATATGTGTTTGCCTCCAAACCATAAGGCCAGACATATCATGTCACCTACCTTCTCCAAAACCATCTCTACCCAGCCTAACAAAGCAATGGCTATTTCCTCAGTGCTCAGGTTTGCTTTCCTGTTGCTATGATAAACCACTCCAAAATAAAGCAACTTGGAAAGAAAGGGTTTTAGTTTATTTCCACTTACACATCCAGGTCACCACTGACAGCGATCCATCAAAAACTCAGGTAGGAACAGAAGCAGAAGCCATGGCGGATCCTACTTACTGGCTTGTTCGCTCACTGGCTAGTTCCCTGGCCCATGCTCATACAACTCAGACCAACCTGCCATGAGATGGTGCCTTCTCCCGTGGGCTGGCCCCTTCCACGTCAATCATCAGTCATCAGTGAAGACAATCCCTCCCATACAAAGCCATGGGCCAATCTGATTTGGGTAACTCCTCAACTGAGATCCCTCCTTCTCAGGTGACTCGGGACTGTGTCACGTTAACCGTCAAAATTAAATAACAAACTCAAGTAAGAAATCATTTCAGTCTTTTAGACTCCTTTCCGTTAAGAACACTTCGAGGTTTCAGCACCACTAATCAGAATGTTCAAGAATAGCTCTCTCGGGCTATACTACAATGCACTCTACTGCTCTTCACCTTGGCTATATCCACATAGCCCTAAAAGGAAGAGGATTGGAAATACTTGAGATTCGCTCAGAAAAAAAAATGTAAAAGACCTAAAGTGCAGAATAATAAAGATTAGGAACCTTTTAGTGAGTAAAATAAAACTCTGTAAACAGTAAAAAACAAATTCACTAATTATGACTTCAAGTTTTCCTGCTTCACAGAGTGATTCCAAGCTCCATGACAAAGCTGCTTAGACACAACTACACTTCTCAGTGCTGCTACCCTGTTACATGCTGCGGACAGTTCACACTAGCTCTTAAGAGTCAGGGGCCGAGTTTTTACAGCCACAATAGGGAGAGCTATTATTAGAAGTGAAATGGTATAAACTACTGCTGGTCTCGCATAGTGCTGCACACCTCTAATGTAGCACTCATGAGGCAAACACAAGCTGATCTCCGTGAGTCTGAGGTTAGCTTGATTCACACTGTGAGTTAGGCGAGCTAATGCTACACAGTGAAACCTTGTCTCCATCATCACCATCATCATCATCATCATCATCATCATCATCTTCATCTTCCGTAAGTTCCTTTCTTCTCCATAGAGAAATCCTATCCCCACTTGAGATGCCAAAACATTTTGCAAGAAGGTGTGGTATAGCAAAGCTGGCATTGGCATTGTTCCTGGTTGGTGTTTTCACTGAAATACTGTCCAGCCGATGGGCTTGTCAATAAGATTTCTTGTTCTTATTTGTCTCTCTTGCTAGTTGAGGCTTGGCAAATGATAGGAATTCAATAATAATTTTGTGAGTGAATGGAGGCTAGCGCATTTTCCCTTTCTGATATGTTGACATCATCTCTCTACCCAGAAGCACTCAATTTCCTCCATGCACCACCTCCACCCAACCCCCAATCCTTTATACTCCTAGGAACCTGAGCCAGTCCATCCTTTGACCAATCACTATCATGATAAAGTTTTGTTTCTCTCCCAAAGGGGTCCAACTTCTGTTCTTCAAAGCTCTTTCCTGGAGAAAGGCGTTAGTATGAAGAGAAAAATAAAAGAACAAGAAGTGGCCTGGGAGAGATGCTTATTGGGTTAAGACACTTGCTGCCAAGTCTGATGACCTGAGTTCAATCCCCGGACCCCCAGGAAGAAGAAAAGAGCAACACCCAAAGTTATCCTCTGATCTACACACACACACGTGTGTGTGTGTGTGTGTGTGTGTGTGTGTGTGTGTGTGATAAATAAAAGAAGTTGAGAAACAAGGATCTGTACAATTTCCTCAGGTATGGAAATTTAATGAATTACAATGAATTAGCATCTAAGAGACTATACAGTAATATGTTTTGATGTATAAGCCTGAAATGGAAGGTCCACGTGGGCTGGTTGGTAAACTCACAGAAGGCTCTTTTCAGCTCAACTGACATTTTGAAAATAGAAGTGAATAAGAGAATAGTTGACATGTATCACTGTTAAGTGAGTTGGAAAGCCAGCCAAGGGGGTTGCTCATCACATGCATACACCTGGAAAACATTTTTAATACCTTTCGGAACATTCTGTATGATTCATGACATAAATGTACCAAGCACTGGAAAAAAAAAAAAACAAGGTTGAAAACCATTCTTCTTCATTTCAGACTATCCAACCAGACAGAGAACTACTTGACCTAACTTCTGATTCCACAAACGGCTTTGGGGAAATAGCTATTGCTTTGCCCTAGTCTTCCCGGAACAAGAACCAAATGTCCCTGAGCGCACCCAATGATACCACCGCCCCACTGCCAAGCTGGCAACAGCAAAGAGATAGGCTATTTGCAGAGCGTGCCGCCTCTGCTGTGAGTGGGCAGTAAACTACCAGGGAAATGGGTGCTGCCTGCCTGGAGACAGGGTTGCTAGGTGCCTCCGAAGTAGTGAGACCGAGAGGTGTGCGTTATTTCCCCCACGCTTCTTATTTTACACAGTTACAGTTGCAGCCTGAAAAAAAAAAAGTGAAGAACAGTGTCTGCGGTGTTGGGAATAATGACTGCGCAAGCACCCTATGGGGCAGAAGGAGTAGGGTTGAGGCTTTTATCAGGAGCAGCAGAAAAAAGTAATGTCATTTGGTTTCACCGTAATTGCTTAAGCAGCCTGTGTGAGAACTAATTATGAGTTCATCTGGCTCCAGAGAAACCCCACCTCTTCTCTTCTCTATAATGCTACTAAAATACCAGCATTGCGTCACCACACTCACTCCCATTGGCAGCCTTTCTTAAAGAAATCAGCGTGGTCTGTCTCTGAGATCTTTACAGATCCAGGAAGCCACATCTTTCCATCATAAACAAAACATTCGTGGCACTCGCTTTACCTGATAGTTTAGTGCTGGTCCATTATTATATCATAGAGAAATTGTTGATTTTAAAGTAGAGGAGATATGAATTTGCAGAGAAGGAAATAAAGCATAAGTTACATGCTTTATATCATTACAGTAGTCTTGTTACTGTTAGACATAGAATGGGTCCTGGGTTTCAAAAATGGAATGTTCGTTGATATCATGTCTCTTCCTGCAACTTTACCAGACCTCAGTGTTCCAAAAGAGAGATATACTTTTGCCCAGCAAAAGGACAGAATCAGCATTGCAAGTCATCAGGCTAAGACTAGGATTCCATGACAATTTTTAGTCCAAATTAAAAATCCATATGAAAATTAGATAAGACTCCTATTCTCCATTTATTTGTGCCTGCCTGTTATATGCAGGCTCATTGTGAGCTCTGAGAAATAATGAGCTGGCCTATGGTGGTAGAGGGAGCATGGACTCAGATCCCACATTCAACCTGGCCTCAAATCCCAACTCTGATGCTTAATATGTAATACTGATTGTAGAATATACAATAGTTGCATGAAGGTTACTTGCCCTCTCTTTCTTGGACTCAACTAGCAAATCAGGAGGAAACCGTCCTTCCTTGCATGCTTTCTGTAAGGACGAGGAACGTGTAAAATGCTTCCATGCACTTGCAGGAGACGCATGATTAATGGTGGCACGTGTCACAGCCGTGCCTCTGCTCTGACAGTCTCATCTGAGTGCCTCAGCAAGCAGCTCTGTGGAAGATCTGTCAGAAAGAGGCTCACTGCCTGACTTTGATCTTGTAAGCCATCAAAATTTGGTGAGATGGAGGCAGTAAGAAGTACGGGGGTAATACTGTCTGAAACAAGCAGTAATAATAACGACACTACATAATTAGATTTCTGCTCTTTCTGGATAAGTTCTAGTTGGGGTCAGAATTCAAGGGGAAAAAATGAGATATAGCAATAGCTTAGGCCACTAGAGAGAAAAATAAACACTGATCGTAAGTGGGGTCGGCCAACTGCTAAGATTTCCCCAGTTCCCCAGAACTCATATTTAGATTTAACAAACTAGTACACCAAAAAGATGCTTGTCATGCTTTACACAGATTTCTAATATTCCTGGAGGAATGAATTCTAAAATAACTGAGGGATTGCCATAGGCCAGATCTGAGATGTCTCCCAAAGATACATGTGTAAAAGACGGTTCACAACTCACTGCTGTTGGGGAGGGGGGTGGAAACTTTAAGGAGGCTTCATCCTCTAGTCAGCATAGGCTGACACAGCACAGAAGATGGTGCCTCTCATCTTTCTCCCCTTTTCCTTCTGGGTTACATCACAGTTCCCTCCACTATAGATTCCTTGCCATGGTGTACTACATTGCTATTATCCAAAACTTAAGTCCAAATGGATTAAAGACTCAACATAAATCCAACCACACTGAACCTGATAGAAGGGAGAGTGAGAAGTAGCCTTGAATGCGTGGGCACAACAGACCACTTTCTAAATATAACACCAGTAGCACAGAGATCCTCAGCAGAGCACTGGGCTGAACTCCCAGTTGAAGAGTGGGAGGAGTAAGAATATGAGCAAAGAGGTCAAGACCATGATGGGTACACCCACTGAAACAGTCTACCTGAGCTAATGGGAGCTCATCAACTCCAGCCAGACTGGGAGGGAATGAGCATAGGACAAAGCTAGACCCTATGACTGTGGGTGACAGTTGTATGGCTGGGGCAGACTGTGAGCCCCTGGCAGTGGCACTAGGATTTGTCCCTGTTGCTTGTATTGGCTTTTTGGAACCCATTCTCTTTGGATAGATACCTTACTCAGCCTGGATATAGTGGGGAGGGCCTTGGTTCTTCCTTGGGGCAATGTGCCTTGCCCTCTCTGGGAAGTAGTTGAGGGTGGGAGGATGGATGGAGAGAATGGGAGGAGGGGAGGGAATGGGAACTGGGATTGGTATGTAAAATGAAAAAAAGATTGTTTGTTTCCTTTTTAAAAAAAAAAAAAAAAAAGCCTGGGATAAAACCGGACTCACTGAACATAGCGGACAATGTGGACTACTGAGAACTCAAGAACAATGGCAACGGGTTTCTGATCCTACTGCACGTACTGGCTTTGTGGGAGCCTAGACAGTTTGGATGCTCACCTTACTAGACCTGGATGGAGGTGGGTGGTCCTTGGACTTCCCTGACGGGGGAGGGGGACTTGATCGGGGGAGGGGGAGGGAAGTGGGAGGCAGTGGCGGGGAGGAGGCAGAAATCTTTGATAAATAAATTAATTAAAAATAAATAAATAAAGACAAAATAATGCTGTCTTTCTAAGCTATATTTATCATGTATTTCTTTGAAAAACATAGATATGGCAAATAATCCAGTTACGTCAACTTCAAAGGCACTACACCACACAAAACTGAACAGGGTGAATGGAGAGTGAAAACTGTGTAAGAAACATTGCAAGTAAGTTTTCCAGAGCAGAATAACTGAGAGATTGAAGGAGTTCAGGGTACCTGATGGCTGATAGCTCAGAATAAGCCACACCCAACCACAGCCTTATTACAAGGGGGCACACAGAGTCTTAGAGAAGGGTGTAAGGCTGCAGCTTCACATCAGAGCAATGTTTGAAAGCTTCTAAAGGGAAAATGTTTCCTAAGTTAGATGTCTATATTTGGTCATTAAGATGAGAGACAGATAAGAACCTTTTTATCATTCAGGGCCCTGAGAATTTATGTCCTTTTCAGACACCTGAAGGAGCAAATAAATCAAAATTTTTAATTAAAACTTAAAACATGAGAGCCTGATGACAGGAAGGTAGAAATGTTCACAGACCATGTTCAAAAGCAAACTTTGACCACAACTCTGGAAATGTGTCTGAGGTCAGCCTTTCCACACAGACAACATTTATTCTTTCTTCAGCGAGGCGTGCTTCCGCCATCTGCAATAGCAGGTCATGTGTGAGGCTGCATGCACTGAGAAAACATTTAGACAATTAGCAGATGTTACCATACATAGAAAATCAATAAGAAAAATCCAAGGCTAAGTATTCAAGCCAAGGAAAACAGAGCTGTGAGTATATTAATAATTGCATTCTATAAGCTATAGTGATAGTATGACCATAATAAAGTAGCAATTCTGCCCTAAGTCAAATTGGGATGCAGCTGTACTAGAAAGAGCACAAAGGGATCCATGAGCTGGGATACGGGTAACATATAGACTTGAGAAACAGGGAAAAATCATCCCATTCTGAAGTAGGAACTAAGTTTTAGCAGATAATGTCTGAGAAAAAGTAAAGCATAAAGCCATAATCATGGTATTTGGAAACACAAAGTTGATGTATTTTGGGGGCAGCATAAAAGGTTGAAAGGGGCTGACTCTAAGTGAAGAGAAATGGGTGAGAATATCTAAAGGGATTTTTAATTCTGTACCATGCTATTATTTTATTCTTTAAACTTTGTGTGCCTTTTCGACTTTTAAAACTATTCTATGTGGGAAAAAAAAAAAGGTTGCCATTGAAATACTGCATGAGTATTTACAACTCAGAGAAAATTCTTTACTGGTAGCATCAAGCTCCTCCCAGTCTCAAGCTGTCATCTCACCTCTAAGATTCCCATAGTTTTTCTGCACTGTATCATGACTCCTGGCTCCAAATCCTTCTATTCAGTTTCTCTGTGTCCACCATCATGATTCACCAATTTACATTCCTTGCTGAGAGATAAGAACCTACTAATTCTGATAATTTGGCATACTTACTTTGTATGTCCAACTATAACAACAGACCTTGAGAACTAAAGGTATGCCTTGTGTTTCTCTGAAAATCTAACACCTGATTCCAATTGTATTTCGTATTTATTTTTATTTTTAATCATGTGTGAATGTTTTGGGGGTGGTGGGTATGTGCATGTGAGTGCAGGTATAATCTAAAATCCAGGAAGGAATCAGGTCTCCTGGAGCTGAAGTTACAGGCAGTGGGTACTGGAAATTGAACTTGGGTCCTCTACAAGAACAAAAAGTACTGAGAAATTTAACCACTGAGAAATTTCTCCAGATCCCTGATTTCATTCTTACAAAAGCAATGGACAAATTCAAATATTTTCTTGTGACATCTCATGGAACAAATACGACTGTGATACATGGGTCATCATATTTAATACTAAAATGACTCTACAAGATGAGTTAAATTGTCCCCATCTTGCACACGGTGAAGAAAAGAAAAGTAGTGAAAATTCAACGTTAGCTATGGGTGGAAGAATTATCACATTTCCTTATCAGTTTCGGCGACCTGATGCAGCAATCAACTGGCAGGAAATTCCACTTCAATGATTTGTGGACTTCCCTTCTCCACTACTTCCTTTTAGGGGATATTTGATCACACTGTGAACCCGAGTTAGCATCTGCATTAATTAAATTAAAAAAAAAAAAACTGGATCAGGAGGCTGAGTTAGTAACTAGTTGTGAGAATGTAATCATAGAGCATCAGAGGGCATCTGGAAGAGATAAAGGGATGCACTGGAAATACTAGAGAGAGATTTTGAGTGACATGCCCTTTTTTGTTTTTCTGCAGAGCAGAGGATGTGCTTTTAGGGGAGAAGCCAGCAAGGGGAGAGGGGTAGTTAGTTGCTCCTCAGATTCTCTGAGCTAGCAGGTTTTCACCCTAGCCTTTGAATCTCAAGTCTTACTTATAAATAGAATGATAGAGATTTATTAAAGTCACCTTTAGCTACAGCAAGACAGCAGGTGCCCATGGGAACAGAATTCCCACCAGGTTGTGGCCTGAGCAGTGGGTCATTGCTAGAGAAGCAGGTTGGTAACTGTGCAGTCACAGTTGCTGACTGAAATAGCAGTAGATTAAGGCATAGCCACTGTGCCAAAGACAAAACCACATTTGGTACTCCAATGTGCGGCATGACCACATGGACAGAATCACGCCAGCCGGTTCTGACACAGTTGCTGCCTCTCTGTGAGAGCATTCATAGCAGTTGGCTGTCACTTGCTGGGACTTCAGAAAGCAAGATTACCCTTGAAATTTGTGGGAGTACAACAAGGCTGATAAACTGAGAAGTCAGCAGATCTGGAGAGAAAACTGGGAAGTCCTTTGGGAGAGAGTTAAATAACATTAAAAACATGTCCCATGTTCAGAATGGAGTACAATACAATGCAAGGCTCTAGAACAGTGTATAGTGCGACTATGGGATGGTTTGAAAATAGAAAATTTAAATGAGGAAATAAATGACTTAGCTGGGATTAAAATAATATCAATTGCACTTGCTATCAGTTTGGTAGTTAATATTTTATCTTTGAAAATGATTTGATAACTTTGACAAATATCATAATTTAACTGATGAGATGCAAGCTTTAGAAAGAATTACTACTGATAAGATACAAGCCTTACAGTGAAAATATTTGCTCAAAATCTTCCTTAACCATCTAGATAAAGGTTTAGTGGCAGTACCACCCTTTTAGCTCACAAAGCACATTGACTAATGAGTGTAGATCAACTTGGAACAGACAAGGCAATTCTTTGCCATCAGAAAATGTCTTAGGTGTCCTCTGTCAAGGACCCAATGTCAAATTTGGATTAATCATTCCCTGACATCATTGGGAAAACCCCTCCACAGAGCAATTAAAAGCCTTAATGTCTGTTGTTAAAAGCCATACTGCTATGGATGACAGAACAGCTTCAATAGATAAAAATTTTCACGAGATACAATAAAACAAGTATTTTGGTAAACGCCTATAAATGATCAAACAACAAAGCTAAAAACATAAATAAATGGCATTGAAAGTGAGGGTTTGGTAGACACAGGTGCAGATGTAACAATAATTTCACCAAAATTTTGGCATCCAGGTTGGCCTCTACATGAGGTAAATGTGCAGTTTCTAGGGATTGGAACATTATCTCATGTAAACAAAGTTCAAGATGGGTCAAGCATAAAGGCCAGAAGGGCAGATAGAAAAATTAAAAGTATATGTGGGCAACAAGGAATTTATGGGGATATGATTTGTTGCAGCAATGGAAAACATAGATTAATATTCCTCTAATCTCAGACACAAACTGTAAACTAACATATGGTTCTAAGAGAAATATTAAAAGGTATTTATATAAGACAGTCACAAAGTGTTCAAATTGTGCATAACTAGGGCACAACAGCTATTGGTCTTTGACAGTTACCAACAGCCCTACCTTTAAAATGGTTAACTGACAAACATAGGTGGGTGGGACAATGGCCTTTGAAATCAGAAAAAATTACAGGCACTAGAACAGCTGGTACAGGAGCAGTTAAATGCCCAACATATCAAAGACTTGACAAGTCCTTAAAATTTTTCTATATGTCATTAGAAAGAAATCTGGAAAATGGAGAATGCTAACAGATTTAAGAGCTGTTAATAAAGAGATTTAGTCAATGGGCTCTTTACAACCTGGCCCTTGCCCTCTTTATTACCTAAGTGATGGTCTATTATAGTAATTGGTTTAAAAGACTGTCCTTTTACTCTACCTTTATAAGACCAGGATAGAGAAAACTTTGCCTTCACAATGCCTACTTATAATAATTCCAAGCTTATTAAAATATACCATTGAAAGATTCTTCCACAAGGAATGTTAACAGACCCAACTTATATCAATATTTTGCACAACAGCCATTAGAACTAATTCATAAAGAGTTTTGTCAATCTATATGTACTCATTCTCCTACAGGAATACTTATGTGAAGAGAAGACAATATCTTAGAATGGATATTTTTATCACACAGAATAAAAAATTAAAGATCTATGTAGAAAAAAATTTTGATTTGATTCTAAAGGGAAAATTGAGACTTTGTCAATTAGCAGGAATAGACCCAGCAGAAACTGTGGTAACTTTTCCTAATGCTGAAATTGCCTCATTATGGGCAGAAAATGAACACTGGCAAAGAGTTTACAGTAATGTTTTAGGAGAGATTAGCATCAAATATATCCAAAGAAAGAGATTTCAGTTTATAAAATAAACTAATTAGATTCTACCTCATATAATAAAAGGCACCCCAATTTCTGAAGCCTTTACATTCTATACTGATGCAAATAAATCAGGAAAGGCAGATTGTAAATCAGAATAAATAAGTAAAGTGACTTAAAGCCCTTATGATTTAGTATAGAAATCAGAATTATATGCTATTCACATGGTATTATTAAATTTTAGAACCTCTTAATATAGTTACTGATTTTCAATATGCAGAAAAAAGTTGTTTTACATATTGAAACTGCTGAACTTATTCCAGATGATTTAGAATTAACTTTGTTACTTATTCAACTACAACAAATAATCAGAAATAGAAATCATCCCTTGTATATAACACATACTACATCCCATCAGGTCTACTAGGCCCTCTAGCACAAGGTAATGATGAAATCAATCAGCTATTTGTAGGAAATGTGCTAGAATTTCATAAGAAACACCATGCTAACAGCAAAGTTTGGAAGAAAAATTTTTCTATCACTTGGCAACAAGCCAAGGAAATTATAAGAAAATATCCTGCTTGTTCTTTGTATAATCAAATTCCATTACCTGCAGGATGTAACCTGAAAGATACTCAAAGAAATGAAATTTGGTAAATGGATAGTTCATTTTGCAGAGTTTGGAAAATTATTAAAATATTTGCACCATACCATAGATACATATTCAGGATTTCAGTGGGCAACTGCTTTAAGTTTTGAAAAGACTGGTTCTGTAATTACACACTTATTAGAAATCATGGCCATTATGGAAATACCTATACAACTTAAAACTGATAATTCTCCAACATATATCTCTAGTAAAATGAAATAGTTTTCCATATATTACAACACAAAGCATATTACAGGTATACCACAAAATCCTACAGGGTAATCAGTCATAAAAAGATCTAATTGCAGATTAAAAGATATGCTTAATGAAGGATCCCAGGGATAGATTACACAATGCTTTACTGAATATATATTATATATATGCATATATATACATATATAAATCTTATAAATTTAGGGATAATATTTGTACCTTAAAAGTTTTAAAAAGTCAAAATAGAACCAAAGAATTATGAGATTAGTGACAATAAAATTGTCCCTTAATTTTGGTTTTTCTGTCCATAAGAGGTGACTCTTCTGACAAGAGACAGAGATTTTAGATTTTGCTTTAACAAGAATGCTTGGGTTTGGAGAAGGAAAGAGCCATGCTACAACTCCAATTAGGATCACAAAAGACCATTTGTCATTTATGTATATAGAAAGCAACAACAACAAATATTTGGGAAGATTTATGAAATCTTATCCTGTTGAAAATGTTCTATAACATTAGACAGAATTTGCTCTTTTTCTTGGGATATTCTTCTCTGGAAATTCATTCTTCTTTCTCAGACGTCTCATTTGTCCAGTGGTCTTGAGGTTCCTTCGTTGGATGCTTTTATTCTCCTGAAAAGACAAAAATAAAAACCTGTCCAAACCTTAATTTTGGGGAGTTCCTTTTTTGTCAAGTTATATCTTTGTTAAGACAAAATGGTTTTTGGCAACAGAAAAAAAAATATCTTTTAATAATAAAAATACTTTTTGTATTATTATTTTTCATATTTGATCAAATGAAAGACACTCATTAGTCTTAGAAGTTAGTTTGGATTAAATGACTAATCTGTTTGCTGAACATCACTTCTCATAATCAAGATGTGTTTCCTGTTAGAATCTAATCTTTATCATCTTAATGGTATTCATGGTTTTTCTCCTCCTGTGAAAACAAACACAAAACCTCTTCACCAATATAACACATATTCTGGTTTCCAATCTTTAAAATATACAGGATGATTTAATTCAGCAGCATTTTTCAATGTCTCTCATAGCTATTGTTCCTTTTTCATTAGCATTTGAAAATTTTAAAATACATAAATCATTGTACAATTTATTTCTGGGAGTCTTTATTACCCCCTTTATGTTTATTAAGCACATTTTTTAAAGTACAATCAGATCTTCGTATAACTGCTTGTCTTGTAGGATTGTGTGCTATACCTGTAATATGCTTTATATTGTAATACGCAAAAAAAAAAAAAACTGTTTCAATTTACCAGAGGCATATGCTGGAGCATTGTTAGTCTTAATTTGGGAGAAATAACTTCTAATAAATGTGTAATTATAGAATCAGTCTTATCAGAACTTAAAGCAGTTGCCCATTGAAATCCTGGATATGTATCTATGGTATGGTACACGTATTTTAATTTCCCAAACTCTGCAATATGAAACCCATCCCCATTGGTATCCATATTGGTGTTGAGATCAGGCTGGTCCCTGTCCTAAGCTACTCCTTTTGACATAAAACAGTGGTTTCCCTGACTGTACCTTGTCCTGACCAAGTACACAAGTAGATTCTGACTACATTCTGAGGATGGAGGATGACTCAGCCCCTGGCTAAGTGCACAGTGCCACATGTCCAGCACCACACCCACAGCACAAACTGATAATTTATGCCTGGAAATAGAAAGGATACTTGTCTGTAAATTTATCAGAGTGAATTGAGACTTTAGAAGCACATCGGCATATTAAAATCATATCATGGAAACTAGGCCCAACAACTTATCAAACATACAAACGAAAGGGTGAATCCCTTCACCTGGACCCGTTAAAAAGGTGGACAACTAGCACAGCAATGGTGTTAGCACCCAGTGAACTGTCATCTGACCCAGACATATGCATTAATAAACCCAAAAGCAGAGAACTCCTGAGTGTCCCAGGCCTTAATCTCAGGTCATTCCCTGCTCCTGACAAGGCCTACTCAACTACTGTCTGCCCTTCCTCCTATGCACCAGTGTAGATCTGCCGTTCACCCGTTCACCTGTTCGTACATCTGGACCCAGTCCTGCCCTTTGCTTTCTCTGACTCTAGCAGCTTAACTCAGCCCCTGCATCCTGACTCCACAGCCAGCAAGCAGGGGTCAAAGTGCCTTCTCCAGCTTCTGCAGCTCATTGTGTCGGTCACACCACTAATACTGTCTCTGTTTGCATTTCTATCAGCTTTCCAGCTGCTCAGACTTCTGAAACCTCAACTCTGCCGTAGCCTCTCTAACCTTCTGTAATCATTCTATAACCAATACATACTGTAAATATATATATATACATGTGTGTGTGCGTGTGTGTGTAAAGATCAAATTGCTACCCAGAAGTAGTATGTGGCCTGAAAATTAATTGTTAAGATAGGAATAAAATAATTAGGCTCCCCTTGATCAGGGCTACCAAAGAAAGCAAGAATATCTGGCAAGTCACTACCACTGAAATCCCTCGTGTCAATTTATTGTTATTCTGACACTGCAGAAAGACACAGACGGTTTCCTCCCAAGAAAACTGAAACCTGAAGAGGAGTGGCGCTTCTGATTATCTTAGGAAAGAGTTGTGGACCCTTTGTCACAGAAGACCTCCTCACCATAGCCACTAGACTCCTTGTTTTCCAAGAGCCTGCAGCAATCTATCACCAAGTGAGAATTAATGGGCAGGCCCTTCACTGCCCTCTTTAGAAACTCCCCAAACCTCTCCTTTCTTGTAGTCTGTCTGCTCTCACGTCCGAGCACCTGCCAAAGACCTCATCTTCTCCTCCGTTCTCTGGTTGATATGAAAGAATCGCCACAAAGATTTTCATCTCTCAAAACAAAATATAACAAAAATAGAAAAAGGCTGTTCTATGGCAACATCTGCTTTCTATTTAGCAACCCAAAGCCCCTGGGGCAAAAGAACACAATGGCTTGGCTACTTTCTTGGAAGGGGAAGGGGAAAAACAGTGTTTAGCAGCAGAGCAAACAAAGCAGAGATCTGAACTACAGAGCCGGGGGAAAGAGAGCACTTAAGGATTTGGGGGCAGGGGAGAAAGTTCGTCAAAGTGTATAAAGTATAATTAGGAGGAATAAACTTTGACATCTACGGCATAGTGAGGTAAATACAATCAATGACAAAGAATAATGTAGTCCATATTTCAAAATACTTGATAAACTTTAAATACATCACTACAAAAAAATGCCAAGAACGTGAAGGGATATGCTAATCAGCTAATCATTTTACATTGTATACATAGACATCACATAGCTTCCCTGAATATATAATAATAACATTAGTTATAAATATTAGTATTTATATACTTCAATATAAGCATACATGTACACTAAAAGCATAAGAATGGAAGAGGAGATATATAAGTATAAAGTTATAGTCATGAAACAATTGAAAGTGCTGTGAAAAATGAGGTTTTTGTCGTAACAGAGTTTTTATTAAAAGGACCTGCTGCAACCTCTAGTCCAGTACCATTACCTTTGAACTGCATTCCAAACCCAGGGGGAAAAACATGCTTATAAAACTGCAAAGGTCAAGGCCAGTAATGGAAATTGATTTTACATGCTCAGCAAAGTGTTTTTAAATCCATGGAACAGTACAAGGGAGAAAGAAGTCTATTTAATTACTCGACAGTCTTGTGTTGTCCATTAAAAAGGCTCCACAATTGTCTGCTCCCCTGAATCAACTTAATATAAATCCTTCCCATTAAAGAAGTACTTCTTAGAAACAGCACAGAACGAACCCTCCAAAGAGGTGAAAACTCCGGAGGATGAATTCAAACAGAAAAGAACGATTCCTGCACCAATATAAACTGTTTCCTTTCAATGCTTTTTATCAGCCAGAAATTTTCACTTGACATTCCTGCCTGCTACCTGAGTACCAGGCTCTCTGAACTCATATTTTTCTCCCTTCATTTTCTCCTTGATAAGATAATGGAGAAAAAAAAATCAATAGTTGCCCCTGCTTCAGGAGCAATTATGGTCTATTTTTTACCTTATTCTGTCTTGATTTTTTTCTATCATGTTCAACACTAAATGTTTTTTTTATATTTAAAAGAATTCATGAATTGAACTAAAATTTTACTGTTCAGCCCTTAGAGCATTTTAAATTCTTCCATTTTAGAAGGGACGTAAATATGTAAATTAGTTTTATGGAGCCGTGGTTGTGACTGACTAGTTGGCTCTACAAAATAAAAGGATATGTTCTGTGACAGGTCAATATGCAAAGCAGTCCCCAAGGGTAGCAGTATTAGAACTACAGGAAGTCAGACTGCAAGTCCTTCTACAGATCACTATATTCAATCAATCACTATTCAATTAATTCCATTTCATTAAAATTTCTAACATGCACAGTCAGGAATTTTAGTCATCTTTCCAAATGAGCCACACTTAATTAATCATGCATTAACTGTAATATACAGTACCTAGTCAAGGACGGTAACATGGAAACCAGGGCAAATGGCTCTTGCTACAACTATTAGTTTGAAAGACTTCACAGTTCCTATAGATTGATAGTAGTCAAAGAATGGACTTTGTCATAACTGTCATAGCTAGGTAAGTTTTCACCTATGCCAATACTACTTCTGTTGCTTATCTCAACTGGAATGTAGCTTTTCTGATTCTTTCCCTTGCAGCTCACTGAAGTGGCATCTACATCCTGTGAGTTATCCCAACCCTGAGAGTTACCATTTACTCTTCCTGAGGACAGTTCCCAGCCATTTTTGTTTAAACACACTTGAACTTTATACTGATTTTTTTGAAATTCATTAGTCAGCCCTTTTTCTGACCTCTATATGTACCAGGCACATACCTGGTGTTCATACATACGAAACAATTATACACATTAAATGATAAAATAAATAAATGTAAAAAAATGAATAAATCTTCTATTTATTTCAGTTTCCTATTAACCTTCTGCACAACTACACACACACACACACACACACACACACACTTACCTTTATCAATCTACCACTGCTCTGGAAGAAGCATAACCATGCTGACATTTTGACTGCAGCTCAGAGATACCAACTCTACTTCCGGCATCCAAAACCAGTACACAATAAATTGTCACATCACATTGACAACACAGCCCATTTCATAAACCTTAAAGCTGTTTTGTTTTATCTAGCAGCAGTAGAGCTCAAGAATTTGTCTAGCATTGAAAGCAGACAGTAAGGATGCATGGGGTGGGGGAAGGGTAGAGAGGACACAGAGCAGAAGGTGATGTCAGCCAAGTGTTAAAGTGGTAAATTGATGGCTAGGAGGAGGATTGCATGAGACTGTAAACATAATAAGGTCAGAGCATAAGAGGTGTCCAGGGTTCATAGAGGCGAAAAAAAAAATCTGTAGGGTCAATGAAAGTCATGTTATTCTGCCCAGGAAAAATCAATAGGAGACAAAAGGGCAGCACTGAAGAACAGAGGTCATTAACAAAATTCTATGAACTGGTAGTAGAACTAAGAAAGGAATAGACTAGAAAATATAAAGTTGAGACACACAAATGAGAATGGGCGCATGTGCTCGTGGAAATGGAGAAAGTTCACAGATGAGGACTTCTGGGATGTGGTTATGAGAGGAAAGGACCAAAGTGGTTGTCTGAACGTAGATGATCAAAGTCACAGTTGATATGGAAACTGACGTGATCCAACATGGTAGCATGCATTAGAAGACCAGGATTCCAAATGGACCAAAGATGTAAATACAAAAATAAATGTGTAAAAAATAATGGAACTACTAGAAGAAACAAACATTTTTAAAAAGTTATCTCAAAATAAGGAAAGTAAAAAATATGACCTAAAATACTGGTAGCAAAATCCAAAGACTGACAAACTCCAATAATCAAGGAAGAAAATATTATCACTTATTTCAGTACAGATAAATTTTCTTTACTATTTAAGGATTTCTTATTGGAAAATAGACAAAGGAAAATAAGAAGACAGGCAAAAGAGATGGCCATTGTTCACAGGAAAGGACATGCAAAATCAAAAGACTGATAAACTCTAATAAAACAGGAAGAAACTATTATCACCTATTTCAGTAGAGATAAATTTTCTTTACTATATAAGACTTTCTTATTGGGAACGAGGCAGAGGAGATTAAGAAGACAGGCCAAAGAGATGGCCCTTGTTCACAGGACAGGTGACGTGAAGCATGTTAAAAGATGCCCAATCTCATTCACAGCAACATACCAGCAAATTAAAAATTAAATGAAATATATTTTCATTTTTGGATTGATAACGGTGTGTGTGTGTATGTGTGTGTGTGTAGTTGTGCAGAAGGATAATAAGAAACTGGCTTTTTAGAAAATTTATTCAAATTTTTTGCATTTATTCATCTTATCATTTTATGTGTAGAATTGTTTTGTATGTATGCACATCAGGTGTGTGCCTGGTATGCATGGAGGTCGGAAAAGGGCACCAGATTCCCTAAGAGAGCTGCAGTGGGGCTATTGGAATTCAACTCTGGTCCCCTGCAAGATCAACAAGTGTTCCTAACTGGGACACCCTCCCCTCCAGTTATTCAGTTTTTTTGTTTGTTTTTAGATAGGATCTTGCTATATGGCACAGGCTAGCCTAGGGCTCTCAATTCTCCTAACTCAACTGGCCAAAAAGTGGGATTCTGCCAGTCCAGGAATGCAGCATTTTGTCAGACTCAGAAAATGGATCTTCCATATATTGTTAATGAATATGTAAATTAGCACATAGCCTGTGGAGAAAAGTTTTTCATTATCTACCTTTTTTTTAGTTCTTTTGTGATAAGTTTCTCTGTGTAAGAATCCTAACTGTCCTGAAACTCAATTTGTAGACCAGGCTGGCCTTGAATTCCCAGAGGGATCTGCCTGCCTCTGGCTCTCAAATGCTGGAATTAAAGGCATCCACCACCACCACTTGACTAATCTACCAAAATTTTAAAAATCCAGCAATTACTTCCATTCTCACTTCTAGAAAATGATGTCACAAATAACTTACAATATAAAAGATGACATTAGTAAAGTGTTATTTGTGGCAGCCATGTTTGAGATAGTAGAAGGTAAGAAATGAGCTTAAAATGTTTAGCAGTAGATAGATTCTATAAATTATTGAACAATGTATGAAATACTATGCAGTAATTTCTTTTGAAAGGGAAACTTTGCATGTACTGACAACTTCTTTTAAATATTTTGTTAAGCAAAATAAAAGGTTTTAGAAGTGTACAGAAGTCCTATTGTTTATTTCTTTAAGAAACAAAAATGTTAATATAAATATGCATACATACTCGTGTATAGTCATATGCTTTTATGTGCATAGTATATCTCTGGATGGATATGTAAAGTCTGGTGATAATGAGTTGCATCCAGACAGGGAAAATTGGGAACAAGAAGACACACAGTAAAGACATGTATCATTGAATATTCTTTTTGATGAGAAACCATGTGTCTTAGTCCTTCATGATTTATGGAAATTACCAAATTCACTGGACAGGGTAGTGTCTTAGATGTGGTATCATAGAACACAAAGAAACAGTGAAGAGACCAGGCCGAACATGGCTGTAAAGACTAAACCAGAGCATGAGAAGAGAGAAGGAGGAAGAGCAAGAGAGTCGCAATGGACAAAGAGAAGTAGCCCAGGTCAGGAGACCAGTCAAAAGGGCTGAGTTATATGGGGATCCATCTAGGGAAAGGGAAGCAGAAGCCTGGACCCTGGGAGGGAGCAGTTTAGGGTAAAGGACCAGCTGAGGAGGGCTAGGAGGAGTCACAGACACTGAGTGAGACTTGTCCTGGGTTTGAGACCTAACACGGGTATTGGATGATATAAGAAGGTCACGCTGGTCATATTTGGGTATCTTTTCTTCTTGATGTTGAATTAACCACCTAGTAAAGCCAGGAGAGTAGACAGTATCACTGTCAAACAACATGCCACAGAAAATGAGCAGGTGATTGAGAGCTGGCAGACCTCCCTCCTGCCTCTACTGTTCACATGGCCGACTTCAGACAATCTCCATTAACTGAGTTCAAGCTCCTTTAACTCCATTCCAAGAAAAATATTGAGGTGAAGCAGTTTACAACTGTGATTGTAATGGGATTACTGAGGAAGTTGGAAGAATATTAGAAAATTATTCTTTGTTCCCATTTTAGAACAACTAAGTTGGGAAATGTGGTCTTGATATATGTAGAGAGAGACATATATACATACAAACATACAAATGTATATGTATATATAGAGAGTTTATATATAAAACATGTAGTTATATATGATATGTATACCTCATAGTTCCAGGGGAATTACCTGAAAGAGTGTGTGTGTGTGTGTGTGTGTGTGTGTGTGTGTAGCTGCCTTGTATTTCTATCAATCATCTGCTTAATCTAACTACCAGTCCGATGTTGTTTGTTAAGTAACAGAAATACTGAGGACATTTAAAGACAGAAACAATAAAGATCATATGCTTGCTTTATCGTGGGAAGGTCAATTTCAGAGGAAAAAAAACCGGTAACAGCAACAACTTTAATTCAGGTTGCTGCAGACTTTTCATTGAGATGGAGAAGAAAGGAGAGTTTCAGAGGAAATCGAGTTTTCTCTGGATGGAAAGGAGTGAGAAATACCCCCATTTGAATGCTTGGTCTCTGGCTTCCGGGTTTGTGACCTTGCCCTGCTTCCTGCATTTACCTAAAAAGTGATCCCTCACTTTCCTTCTTCTGCCACCTGCTACCATACCTATCTCCCCCTAGAACAATAAGCCAAAACAAATTATTTTTTTCTGTAAATGGCTCTTGGTTATGTTGTTTTTAATCAAGTTGCAGAAAAGTAACTAATACAGATACATTGCCCCATTAAAATACCATAGATGATCAAAGGCTTCTTTAAAATGGAGACATGTACAAAGATTCCATGGTCAAACAAACAGGTTTTTTTTTCCCCCTTAGAATGCTTATTTGAAGATTTGGATGAGAGCATCCAAAACCAAGATATGGGGTAAAATTAGAGTTTAAAAGCATTAGAGAAAATGGCCAAAATCAGGCCTTTAAGTCCTGCTTCTCGAGCTAAGTACATGGAGAATTACTGACCATGTTATAAAACTGCACATCCTCGCCTTTCTGCGCTCCCGCGGCCTAGCGAGCAGGCAGGACCTCGACATGCAGAACGACGCCGGCGAGTTCGTGGACCTGTACGTGCCGCGGAAATGCTCCGCGAGCAACCGCATCATTGGTGCCAAAGACCACGCGTCCATCCAGATGAACGTGGCCGAGGTTGACAGGGTCACAGGTCGGTTTAATGGCCAGTTTAAAACCTACGCTATCTGCGGCGCCATTCGCAGGATGGGCGAGTCAGATGATTCTATTCTCCGATTGGCTAAAGCTGATGGAATTGTCTCCAAGAATTTTTGATCAGAAGAGTTCGGGGGAAATCTGTCATAAATTTTTGACCAGAAGAGATCAGGGGAAATCTGTCATAAATAAAAGTGAGAAAAAGTGAGAAAAACTGCTACCTGTGGCAGTTATCTGCTTATCAAAGCCCATGCTGTCCACCAGGGCCCCCTAGTATCACAAGTACCTGTTACACATTTCAAAGTCCGTGCTAGCATCCTAGCCCTTCGCACCTGTCCCCTACCCTAAACTCCCTGCAGTTCACAGGCTTCCATGCCCCCAGCTACTCACTCTCCTTATAACCCTGTTCTCCTTGCTATTTTTGTCTCACTATGTTGTCTCTATTACCTATCCCTGATATTCTTCCCTCTCTAGTGGATAGCCATGGCCATGGCCAGTTTGCTGGCCTTGTTCAGTCTGTTTCATCACTCTGCTCTGGACTCTTCCAGATGCCCCTGGCTTTACTCTCCTTGGTATTTAAAAGAAAATATTCCCTTCAAGCTGGACAGTGGTGGTACATGCCTTTAATCCTAGCACCTGGGAGGCAGATGGATCTCTGAGTTCTGAGTTCGAGACCAGCCTGGTCTACAGAGTGAGTTCCAGCACAGCCAGAGCTACACAGAGAAGAACCCTGTCTCAAAAAGCAAAAAATAAATAAAACCAAACAAAGAAACCTTTCCCTCTACCATATGTTGGAGCAGCCATGTCCTAAATGTATACAACTGTGAGCTACAATAATGACCTTCCTGGCAAGATATGCCAACTGGTGCAACAGTAGCAAGAATGTTATGGGAGTAGCCAGCCACTTTCTGATTAGATTTAATACCTGCTACATGAGAGGGAGCACATACCTAGCACTGGGGATGAGGCCAAGAACATGTAGTTGGATAGGTAATGGGCTCTAAGGGAAAACGTACTACTTTTTTTCTGCTAAGTGGACATAGCATCAAAATGACTCTTAATGAATGGATCAGAGAATCTCTACTCCCATCAAAGAAGCTTCTTGTAGTAGATAACAACACAGAAACTCACAACAGGTCAACATGCAGAGAATAAGACTTATGAATCCTTATCCTTAAATAGGATTTCTACCTTACACCTATCCACTCAAGGCTCAGGGGTCATTGCAGAAGATGGGCGCAAAGATGATAAGAGCCAGAGGTGGTAGATGGGCTCAAAAACAGTTTTATCTGGACGGAACAGGGCAGATGCACATATAAACTTACCAAGATTGTGATAGCACATACAAGGCCTGCAGAAGCTCAAGCCAGACAAAATACCAGGATAGAGATGGGGAGAGGTGGCCCAGAGTCTCACTCCTAGCTGAGGAACTATTGGCATTTAATAACTGCTGGGAAGAGAGGCTGTTTCATAAATAAAGGACATTAAGCCTATAATTCGGGTTCTTAGAGAAGCTAAATAAGAAGGAGAACCCAAAGAAAATCATATAGGCTTCCTCCTGAATATTAACCTTCATCAGGCGATGAAAGGAGACAGAGACAGAGACCCACAATGGAGCACCGGACNAAAAAAAAAAAAAAAAAAAAAAACCTGCACATCCTCAATGGGTTAGTCTGAGATTCTGTGTTTCTTATTTATTTATTTGTTTATTTATTCATTCATTCATCCATTTATTTATTTATTTATTTTGGTTTTTCAAGACAGGGTTTCTCTATAGCTTTAGACTCTGTTCTGAAACTAGCTCTTATAGACCAGGCTGGCCTCGAACTCACAGAGATCCACCTGCCTCTGCCTCCCGAGTGCTGGGATTCTGTTTCTTACAAGCTCTGAGATCATAGCACTGTTGCTATTCCATGGCCACTCCTTACGTAGTATCCTTACTCTGGTCTGCCCCAGGTCCTCAGTTCCCGCCTCCCACCCTCCCTTTCCACCATCCCCATCCCAGTTTACTCCTTCAACCTCTAGCATTCCCGCCCGTCTTTTATTTCACATATATTCTACTGACCCTACAGTGTTTAATTGGGCTGTGAGATTGTAGGCTTCCTAACAGTGATTCATGTCTCCTTCTTGTAGGTGACTTCTCTCTCACCTCCCATTTCCCCCATACTCCTGTACCCCTTCCTGCTTAAGCTTTGATGCTCCCCAAATTTCAGCTCTCTGCTTTCATTTCGCCTCTAATCTACTGTTGTCTTCCCCTTACTATGCTCCTGTTACCAGAGGCCCCTTTCTAGTTTCTTGGCTTCCATTTGTCTTCAAGTTAAACACACAAAACAAACAAATAGAAACCTGAAGCTAGAATCTGCCCATGAGGGAGAACAGAGCCTTGTCCCATAGAACTGAGATATCTCACTGTCTCAGGATCTGATTCCTGCTTCTCAGGCTCTGCTGTAGCCCACTTCCTTCTACAACATCCCTAACACAGAATCATTCAAAATACCTGCTTTGAAAACCGTCATCTTTGTCGAGAGCTCAGTTTTACAGACCACCTGCATATGTATCACATTGTTCAACCCTTACAGAAACTATGATTGTAGAATTATTCATGTCCTCATTCTACAAATAAAATGAGGCCCTAAGTACTTAAATGATGTGATCAATACTAATAACTAACTGTAGCAGGCTTTCTTGGACTGCCAGACCCCAAATAATGATACAGAGACTTATTATTAATTATAATTGCTTGGTCAAAGCTTTGGCTTGTTTCTAGCTAACTTTTTTCTTGAACCTAAATTAACTTTTTTCTATTAATCTACGTGCTGCCCTGTAGTTGGGGGAGGCTGTTCCTTCGTTCCCAGCTGCCCAGACTCGAAATGATCATACAGAAACTATACTATTTGCAATATTGTTTGGCCATCAGCTTAAGCGTATTGCTAGCTCTTATATCCAAACTAGCCCATCTCCATTAAGCTGTGCATCACCACAAGGTCGTGGCCTATGGCAAAGTTTCAGTGGGCTGCAATGGAGGCATCTGTTCCTGGTGACAACATGGCTTCTCCCAGCATTTAGTTTAGTCTCCCCCACCCCACCCGCCACCTAGCTCTATTCTGCCCTATCATAGGCCAAAGCAGTTTCTTTATTCATCAACCAATAACAGCAACACATATACAGAAGTACTTCCCACACCACGGCCCTGAGACTTGTTTATCACATCTCTGTACTGTCTATCCTACTTTCCGGCTTCCTCTGTGTCTGGCTGACTGGCCCTCCAGCTAGTTGGCTCCCGGCCGACTGGCTCCCTTTTCTCTCTGCCCACCAGCCCCGTCTATCCCTCCTCTGCCTAGCTATTGGCCATTCAGCTTTTTACTAAATCCATCAGGTGCCTTAGGCAGGCAAGATAAAACGGCAACATGGCTTTACATAGTTAAACAACTGCAACGTAAAGAAAAGTGGCACATCTGTACATAGTTGAGCAAATGCAGTGCAAAAAAATGCAACACATCTTTATGTAGTTAAACAATTATTCTGCAACACAAACAAATGCCGCACATCTCTACATAGGTAAAACACATATTCTATTCCACAGCAGCTAGCGCCTGGCACTTATCTTGTACAGCTTTATTTTCGTAAAGCACAAATTGTCTCCTCTTAACAAAACAAAAGTTATCGTCTAATTACCTACTGAATGATGCACCCTGCCTTTCCAGTTCTAACTCCCCCACATCCTATTCTACATTACTCATCATCACCAGAATGGGCCAGTGCTTTCCCAACGCTCATTTTATTCCCTGTTCCCACCACCTACAATGTCTTCCTCCCATTATCACCATTCAAAAAGATTGCATCTATCATTCAAATCCAATGGATGTCCTGGCATTTATGAAGTTCTTTCCTCAACAACTATGGCAAACTTAATTGATGCATTCTTTCTCTCTTGTCAGACTGTTTACAACATGGTAAATAAAAGTATTGCTTCCGGAATCTAAGTGCCTGAGTTATGCCATCCATGCATCTTGGGCTTCAGTCCCTATCAGTTAAATGGAAACCATAACTCCTTAGCTTATGATGAAACACCATGCAAGCAGCAGAATTATAACAGGGATGAAACTGGAGAGGGTTCTGAAGCTGTGGATTTTCATTTCACAGCAAGAAATAAACAAGAAATATGGAAAAATCATGGTGCAGTATCACATGCTAGGTGATCAGCTATTTAAAGGCCCTCAGAGAAGTGAAGAGTGATCAGGGTCCAGCCTGTTCAATACACTGAAGAAACAGTGTCCTAGAAAGGGGACAAGTATGCATAAAGAACAGGAAGACCAAAGGAATCTGCCATGCTTGCATAGCTTTCACAGCAAAAGAAAGGTAGAAAAGAATGAGGCAAAACCAGAGATGCCAGGTCTTGTACTAACCATGAATCAAAAAGCCCCAATGTATTTGAACTATAATGGGAGGACTGAAGTATTTTAAACAAGTGACCAATGTGGTTCATTTTTCTTTCCTTTTTAAAGAAGATAGCCCAGCACTTGGGAAGCTATGGCATACAGATCTTGAGTATGACACAAGTGAGCTACACAGTGACCCTGTTCCAAAGAGGAATAATAAAAAGAACGATGAGAAGAAAGAAAATGAAAAGCAGAAGGGACACTGATGCTTCTATAAATGAAATAACTATGTTCCCACATCAGCACTTAGGCCGGCAAGTAAATCATCTCCCAAACGTGCCAAGTCCAAGACGAGGCAGCCCACAGGCTCTTCTCCCAATAAGACACTACATTCTCTTATTGGTTACTGGGGTGTGAGTCTGTGAACTGCACAGGGATGGTGGATAACATGAGGATTCCCGGATTCTTCCAATGTCTTGTGAGGAAGCCAAGCAGCTACAGTGAGGAGCCACATGAGGCTTTCCAGCCACTGTCCCAGCAGAGACTCTGGTTACTAGACAAAATGAACCCCTCTATTGTAAAACTTCACGGGTTCCATCCCACACTCTACTCACTGCGCGCTACCGGAACTAGGCTTAAGACTTAAAAACACACAGACACAGACAGAGACAGACAGGCAGATGTGGCCATGGGGACATCCTAGCAACGAGAATGCCAAGAATACCCCCACCACACACACACACACACACACACACACACACACACACACACACACCAGTCCCGATCTCACTATGGGCATCCACGTGTAGCTCCTCTGCCACTACAGGTCCGTATGCAAATCGGGCAACTAAGCTGGAGACTTAAAAACACTTGCACACAGACAGACAGAGACATGGAAACATGGCTCATCCTTGATAGAAGGATGCCAGGAATGCCCATTTTATTGTGCTTGGGGGCAGCTTATATAGGGCTCTGGCCACGCCCCAGTTCTTGGCATCTTTCAGCTGCAGACCCATCAGAACCCACTCCCCTGCCATCAGAATCTCGTGCTCAGAGCAGCTGCAGGCTGCTCAGAGCTGAGAAAACAAGTTGTTTACAAGAAATTCAGGGTCTGGTGGTCCACAGTCCCCACCACTCCATATTTAAGTAAGACTTTAAATGATCCTAGCCTTTACCCTGGACCTCTCTAGCCATAACAAAGGAGACTGCTGATCTCTGCCTAAATGCAGACTTATAAGCAAATTAAATGTTGTCACATTCTTTTAAGTCACCCTACACTTGGGGTGCCTCACTGCATAGCATTAGATAAATGAAACAGTAAATGCTAGCCTGCTAATTGCTAGCACAATGAACTCTCTCCTTTGCCTTTCAGTGCCCAGCTTTCTTTGCAACAGCAAAACTGCTACAAAATATATTCCTCAGATAGGATGCAGCTAGCAGTTGGCATATGAATTGTTTCTGGCTAATAAAATATAGATGTATATTTATTAGTCAGGGCTTCCAGGAAAACTATTTTGTTTTAAAAAAAACATATAACAACAAAATATCAAAGAAGAAAGGAAGGAAGGAAGGAAGGAAGGAAGGAAGGAAGGAAGGAAGGAAGGAAGGAAGGTTGGTTGATTTGGCTAGCAGTAACCTGCTTCACTCACCCATCTTACTAATACTAACCACACATGGCTGGGTCTGCAACCATCTTGCAAGCATGAACATAAAGATCTGCCTTCCTGAGTATGGAACCTGTGAAGTCACAGGGTATCTTGTAATGTGGCTTGATTCTCTGCTGTCACTATCCTGGAATTATTTGTCTTTATTATTTATTACATTTATTTATTTAGTACAGTGTGTGCCTGCGTAAACATGTACATGTGTGCACTTGTGCTGTAAGGTATGTGTGTGTGCATGTGTGTGCGTGCGTGTGTGTGTGTGTGTGTGTGTGTGTGTGTAGATCAGAAAACAACCTGTAGAAACAGTTCTCTCCTACTATACATGTCCCAGGGATCAAGCTCACTCACCAGGTGTGGTGACATGCTCTTTTACCTGCTGAACTATCTATCTTTCCAGGCCATAGGAATTCTTAATGACTGGGGGGAAAAAAGGATCCTTATTGGCATATTTCACTAGGCACTACAAACTTACTTTGCTGCCTTCCTTGCTCCATTCCTCCTCTCTACCTTTCTTTCTTGTGATAGAAATTGAAAGCAGAGACGCATACATGCAAAGCAAACATGCGACCACTGAGCCATGTCTCCAGCCCTAAATAACTCTAGCTTTTTAAATCAGTGTGGTAGAAATTAAAGATACCCTTCTTTGGCACTTAGCCCTGCTTTCCTAGATTATCCATAACTGTTACTGATGTTAGATGACAGTAATCTATGTAGGAGCTGAGACATCTCTTTCTGATCTTGTTCTCCCTAGAGCATTAGCAGGGAGTCATGTCAGTCTACTGAGACATAGAGAACTTTGCCTCAAGAACTTACCATCCACTAGAAGCGTGAGAAACATGAGGAGTAATTCACTAATTAACGTGACATAGCTAACACAGCCTTTAGAGAGGGTGGATGATAAAAATTAGTCAATAAACATTTAGGAATTGTAGCTGTTAAACAAATAACTGTCCCTTCAAGTATGTCATCAGCTAAGGACATGGGTATTCCACCAGGTTTTATATCTCTTTATAGCTGGTTTAGAGAACCAAGCCTATACATGCTTTTTTTTTTCTCCAATTTCAAGAACAGTATTAGCACTTGCTACATTATTTGTTTTCTGAATCCATGATTTAAAAAGCACAGCCATAAGCATGGACATGGTAGAAATCTCAGTGGTTATCAGGTGCTAGGGAATAAGATCTAATAGGCAGATGGCAGATTTCAGGGGAGACAGTTATTCTGTATGAAGCTTTGAAGTAGATCATGTCATCAAACATTTGCTAAAAGCCAAACAACACACAATACAAGGAACGAACTCTCCTGTAAGCTATAAACATCCAGCGATGATGATGCATCAATGCAGCGTCTTTACTTGTAATAAAAATAATATCCGGGGGTAGGATGTCAAGAGGAAGATTGAGTATGATGGGAACATATGAGAGCTGTGTATTTTCTGATCATTTTTTTTCTGTGCACCCAAAAGTTCTCTAAAAATAGCCTGCTAAAAAGTAAAAAAAAAAAATCTATCTAAAAGTAGGAAATGATAGACCTACAATCATGTGTTCCCTTTAAGTATATTTACAAAGTACATTTCTCTTGCCTTATCAGACTGCCTGATATTTTATTTCTTGACCAAAGTCAGAATACTTATTATTTGATAGTGACTTAATGAGAATGCTATTAGGCAGAAGTTTTGATTGACTGGCTCCTCAAACAACCTAGCTGAATGATTTTGTGGCTTCATGACACCTCTGCACCTCAATTTTACATTTCTAAGTGAGAATTATTATGGCCCTTCCTTGTGTTATGAAGCTATTTTGAGAAGAAATGAGTAAGGAAATGTTAAGTATTTTATTCACATCTTGAGCTGAATAAATGTTAATACTAAAGACAACTACTGATTCTGGGTACTCATAATCCATTCCCTCTGGCTTTGGCAATCATATCTCTAGTTCTCTTTAGGGAAGTAGTATCCTTGCCAGTCACTCACACCATTATGGTTTAGTTGGCTCGGGTCCCAGCCTAACTACTTGTGGCACACTGGACATAGTCCTAACCTGTCACCCTTCCAAGGTCATAGCAACTTACTTCAGGATCTGCAAGCTGACTTTAACTTAGGTCAAAGAAAATCAGCAAGACTTTCTTAGACTTCCAAGTCAAAAGTAGATACTCTTTTCTGATAAGTATATACTCTTTTATAGATAAGGCTATATAAAGAATAAAGCTACTGTTGCCATCACAAAAGCAGAAGTTATCTATCATAGTCAGCTTTCTGTTGTGGTGATAAACCCATGACCAAAAGCAACTTGGGGAGGAAAGAGTTTATTTTGCTTACACTTCCAGGTAACAGTCCATCATCAAAGGAAAACGGGGCAGGAACCCAAGGATATAACCTGGAGGCCATATAGAAATGCTGTTTACTGACTTGCTCAACCTGCTTCCTTATAGCAAGCAAGACTATAAGCCCAGAGATGGACCACCCACAGTGAACAGGGCCCTTCCACATCAATCATAAGTCAAGAAAATGCACCAGGGGCTTGCCCACAGGCTAATCTGGTGGGGACATATTCTCCATTGAAGTTTCCTTGTTCAAAACAATTCTAGCTTATGCCAAGCTTACATAAAACTAGCCAACACACAATCAAAGAACAATACTAGGCAAAACAGAATAGAGTTTGGGAAAGACAAATTGATTCTAATGCCATCACCTCAGTCTCTACGGCTTACTTTCAGGTACAGGAGCAAATAAGCCTTTAGCTTTGAGGCAGTGTAGTTGAGATTCCTATTCAATTTCTATTTCTATTCTAATTGACTCGGTCATTATAACTGATAGAAAAAAATGTCACTATAATGTACACCAAAATAGAAGAACTGGACTAGTGAGATGGCTCAGTGGATAAAAGTGTTTGCTGCCAAGCCTGATAAATTCAATTCCTGTGACTCACACAGTGTGAAAACCAACACTCCCAAGTTGTTATTTGACCCTTACAGAGGAATTCTGACATACAGATTCCTGTGCACACTTGCTCCTTGGTGTAAGCATGCATATGTAGGTTTGTGTATGTACACACATACAAGGAAAAAGTGTAAAAACAATTTACTAAATTTAAGAATCTAACAGATATATAATTACCTATAATCACACCAATCTGATAACTACTTTTGCAGCTTGCCTATTACCTCAGAGAAATAAAGACACAAGCTACCTCCGCCTAAGATGAAACATATTTGAAAATCTGCTATAGATAGTAAACGCTGAAAGGCTGAATTCAACCCAGTTCTTGCATACCAATAACAATTCTCCAGTGAAACACGTATGATATAAATACATATATACATACACATACATACATTTATAGCAAAGATTTGGCTCATGAAATTATAAAAGCTGAAAAATCCCATCATTTGCAAACTGAAGAACCAAGAAAGTAAAAATCTGAGTCTGAAGACTGAGTCTAAAGGCTGAGAACCAACTGAGCTAATTTTGCAAATTCCAGCACAAGAGAAGAGAAGAGATAAGATGTTCCAGCTCAAGCAGTCAGGCAGAACAAAAAGGAGGAATGGGAGGTGAACTCTTCCTTCCTTTGCTCTTTGTTCTATTTGAGCCCTCAACAGATTAGATGCCCTCCCACATTCAAAAGACCAATCTACTGTACTAAGTCCGTTGATTCACATGCTAATCTCATCCATAAACAGATACACCCACAAGTAATGTTTAATCTAGGTACTCGGTGTCCCAATTAAATTTGACACAAATTATTCTCCGCAGATATCCATGCTAACTATCTCTAATCAACATTTCAAGGAAGTTTTAACATTATAAGAAGAAAAAGAAATTATTAGCAAATAGTTTGGAAAAGAAGTCGTAAGTCTCTCTTTATGCATAGAAGGCATGATCATCCATGTTAAAATACTAAAGATTTACAACTATGGTATTAGCACTAAAAGTGAGTTTAGTTAAGTACTAGTCTATTAAATTAATATAAAAGAGCTCATGGGCTACCAACACACCACACACACACACACACACACACAGGGTATATTTTAAATATTAGCAATAAATAATGGGAAATTGAAAAGAAAAACTAAGATTTACATTGGCATCAAAAAATATGAAATACAATACAAAAGACAGTTAACACTGAGAACTACAAAATATTGCTCAGAAATTTTAACAAAAACACATAAAAAAAATCTTCCCATGTTTAAAGATTACATGTTGTTAAGATGCCATTTCTTTCCAATTTTATCTAAAAACAAAACAAAAAACCCAGCAGGCTACTTAACAGAAATGACAAGATGATTTGAAAATGTGATAAAGATTTAAAATAAAGAAAACTATTAAAGGAAATAAATGAACAAAGACAGAGGGGGTGTATGTGTGTGTACCCTGTTTTTTCATTTTGGGGGTATGAGAGAGGCACCAACCAGCTCTTAAATCACAACACAGAGACGTATTATTATTTTTTTTTTTTTGAGCGCTCCTCTTAGCTTAAGTTCTTTTCTTTCTAGTTCTTATCTTCTGCTTTTTATTAAACCAATCAGGTGCCTTAGGCAGGCAAGGTGAAACAGATGCAACATCTTTACATAAGTAAACACAATCCTTACATCATTAAACAAATGCAGCATCAACAAAAGCAACACACTTTTACATTTAAAATACAGTCTACAGAATAAACAAATGTAACACATCTTTGCCCAGTTAAAATAATATTCTACAATGTGTGTGTGACTGTGTATTTGTATAAAGTTTCTTCCTAGAAAGTAATTTCTAGCAGTAGTTTTAGAGAATGAAATGAATATATTTATTAAAATAATATACTATCAAAATAAACCTTGTACTAAAAATCTTCTGCTTTTGGAATACTTTTCAAGCAAATTATAAGTGAACTTGAGAAATGACTGAGTGACTTCCCTTTGGAGACTGTCCCTTGGAGCCCACAGCTCACCCCTGCACAGTCCAGGAAGCTCCATTTCTGTTTCTCTCTTTCTGTTTCTCCAAACCCCACCTGCACAGAGAGTCTCCCAACAAAGCAAAGGCACCAAAAGCTGGCAACTATTGCAGCTTCCTCCCCTGATGCTGCCAGCTGCCCAACCTCTGCTAAAGCATCAGCTTTGACCATACTTGGGCATAAACCCAGCTTGTGGCGGACACATCACCACCTTTCACCTACAATTTGTAAAACCACCTTACATTAGTTTGGGCACAACTCCTCTGACCTCGACCAGTGAATCCACCCAGGAGCTGCTTTGCTCTCAATGTACCTGTTGTTATACTTTTTCAATTCAGCTTGATCTTGCTTACAGAGTCAGCAGAGAAACTTATAATGGGTGCAGGGGACAGAAAACCTATTAGAGCCTAAGTGAGAATGAAATGTGGTCAAATCAGATTACTAGCAATATACATGATGGTCCGGAAAAAAGTACAATTACTAATAAGTAAATGAAAATAGTGGTAATTAGCAAGTTTATTGATAAATTCAAGGGAAGTATCCTATTTTTGAATGTATTTGATGTATATTTGATAGCTATAATTGTGTTTTAAGAGCATAAAGAATAACTAACTTAATGCTTATTAATAGAGGTTCTTACAATGAACACTTGCAAGTAATGATATATGTGGGGGTGGGGGGAGTAGAGGCTCCAGAAAGTAGCTTGCACTGAGAATCTGCTGATGGAAACTGCAGTACCAGATCTGTTAATAACCAGGCAGCTAACGTTGAACAAGTGACTTCACCCCTCTATATTTTAGCATTGGCATTTTCAAAATAAGATGACTCAATGACTGTTTTAAGGTTTGATTTTTTAATTCTTATGCATGTGGGCACACTGTGTGAATGTTCACACTGGTGTGTGCATATTTACAATGGTAGATGCACATGTGTGTGCATGTTCACATTGGTGAGTGCGTGTGTGTGTGTATGTTTACACTGGTCGGTGCATCTGTGGGTGCTTATGTGTGTGTGCATGTTTACACTGGTGGGTGCATATGTGTGTGTGCATGTTCACACTGGTGGGTGCATTATGCATGCAGATGTACCTGAATGCCTGCGGCTGATGCTGGTAAATTTCTTCTATCATGTTCCACTTTCCTCTTCTTAAAGAAGATTCTCTCAAGGATATCCAGAGCATTCTGCCTTCCAAGACTAGAAGTACAGGCAAGCCTCCACACCTGAACAATATTTCATGTGGGTTTTAGGTATCCAAATGCTAGTTCCCTAGCTGCAGGGCAAGAGCTTCAATTGCTGAGCCATCTATCTATCTCATCAGTCCCGTTTCAAAATCCGCTACAGATTCTGTTTATTACTATGTCAGTATAACCACACTTCGAACTTTCATCAATTCCATGTCTTTGTGTCTATAAAACCCAATGTATGTATATTAGAGAACAATACCATAAGACTATTGTTTCTGTGTCTGAGCAACTGGTGCTCTAAAATGCTTTTCTTTTTCACCATCATGGAATCGTAGAAACAGAATTTAACAGTCTCTACCATTAGTTATGAAGTCTCCTACTTTTTTCAATCTGTCTCCTAAATACAATTTTTGTTAGCTCATATACATGGAACACCTGCATTATTATTTCTACTGACTTTCAGAGAACTTTGGGATATGAAAGATATATAAGTAAAGTGGAAAATGGCCTATAATCTATTAAGAAGTGACTAGTTCAAATTCCAATTCCCCTTCCTCTAACAACAACTGCAACAGCTCCTTTCCTTACCTTTACAAGTCTCATGCTGTACTTAATGGGAGAACTACTTAGTTTATAATGAGTGTAATCCAAAAGAGAGTCCTGTTTAGGATGTCTCTCAGTGCATAATCCAAAATTCAGAATGTAAGCAACATGAACCATCTTGCAGTCTTTGAAAACAGCTTTGTTTTGTAGAGCTTCTGTTACCCTATTTACCCAAGGCAAGTCTCAGGTCTGCTCTGAAGAGCAAGCTCCCATGTTCATGACCTTAGGATACTTTCTTTTTTTGTCATTCTAGAACAATTCATTGGTGCAAATGGTTTGCTAATCTTTACCACTTAGTCCACCTGAAGCCTGTTGTTGATGTTGTTGTTTTGAGACAGGGTTACATTGTGTAGCTTTGGAGCCTGTCCTGGAAGACAGGCTATAGACCAGACTGGCCTCAAACTCACAAAGATCCACCTGCCTCTGGCTCCTGAGTGCTAAGATTAAAGGAGTGCACCATTACTGCCTGGCCACATGAAGCCATTTTAAGGTGTATGCCTCATGAAGTTGGTGGGGTTATCAAGTAAAATACTTGCTACAAAATTACCTTAGCATACTGTGGTAGGTCGAATGCAACTGAATCCCTCTCACAAGGAGTGACACTGCTAGGAAGTGTGGCGTGGATATGGTCCTGTGGGGAGAAGGTGTGTCACTGTGGAGGCAGGCTTGGAGGTTTCCTATACTCAGGATACTGCCCAGTGTCTCAGTCAACTTCCTGTTGCCTGCAAGATATAGGACTACCCTTCCAGTACCATGTCTACCTGCACACCGCCATGCTCCCTACTGTGGATGAAAATTGAAGAACCTGTAAGCTAGCCACCCCAATTAAGTGTTTTCTTTATAAGAGTTGCTGTGGTCATAGTGTCTCTTCATGCAATAAAAACCCCAAGAAACATACTTTTTAAAAAGTTAAAACCACATACTCCTTGAGACTCTCTAGCCTATATGTTGAGCAGAATCTGAATTCCCATCTGAAAATCCTTCAGAACCCACAAACACATACTTTGACATAAATTCACCCACCTTAGTCTTTCTGTTATTGTTTTATTCTTTTTTTTAGGACAAGGTATCACATATCCCAGGCTGGCTTCAAATTTGCTATATACTTGAGCTACAGCCTCCACTTCCAAACCTTGGGACTCCAAGCATACACCACCCTATTCTCCTCAGTACTGAATACAAGCTAGACTCTAAAGACTGCCAGAATTTCCAGCTTGCTTTGTGTATCTTAAAGGCTGCCTTTGGGAAAATCTGACCAGCGTGGTCTAATGAATTTAGTAGAGCCTCCATACCAATATGCAACTGTTACTCTGAGTGTTACCCTTATCTGCTCTTTTAATAGCTCTTCCCCTTCGTGATCTTTCCAAAGAGAACGCTAACCCACACTGTATTTTCTGAAGTTCTCCACTGAGCCCTTAGTCTTTGCTTTTCCCATATATAATCCAGTCCCAGTCTTCACAAGACTGTAAAGAAATGCCTTCATACTCCCAGAGAAGGGTGTGAATTTTGTTGACCTCAAATCTACTCTGAATCTTTCCGTTTGTAGCACTCAAACCGGAAGTAAATGAGGGAATGATCAAGTCAAAACCCTCACAGTCCCTCTTTGGCTCTGCTGAAGCCTATAGAAGGCAGGCATTTTTAATCAGTGTGAAATGTCCCACTTTCTTCACTGCCCCGGGAGCAAGTGTAACTAGTGTACCACACTTAAGGGGGTGAGTGTAACTAGTGTACCACACTTAAGGGGGCAAGTGTAACTAGTGTACCACACTTAAGGGGGCAAGTATAACTAGTGTACCACACTTAAGGGGGCAAGTGTAACTAGTGTACCACACTTAAGGGGACGAGTGTAACTAGTGTACCACACTTAAGGTTGCTGAGCAGGAGGAGTAAACATCCACAACTTCCAGCAGCTCTTAGATGCCAAGGATGTGGAAGGACAGACAGAGTAATAATTGGTATTGTGGAAATTAAAAATGACATAAAGAGAAAAGAAAGTGAAAATCATTAATTCTGCCATGGCAACTTCAGAAGGTTTTGGTGGAATGAATAGTTGATATATTTGAGGTGTTACTGGATTCTGCACTGATCACTACTGTACAAGAAATTTACAAATGAGTCCTGAAAATATTTTAATATGTCTAGAATTCATAAAACTGTTTCATAAAAAAGGATTCTAGACTTGGTGTCTGTGAGTGCTATCCTACACTTAGGTAAAAACAACCAGTGCCCTGGCTGAACTTTTATTTGACACTTTGCAATATTTGGCTTAAAATGAACTCATGCCCCGAGCCACAAAAAACAAAAGGACATAAAAAGCTTCAGGGAGAAAGGATTGGGGAGAGCAAGACATTTTCAGTTCAACTTTTTTATTTTGTGGTCTAACACTCTAAAGCAACAAATTACAAAACGATGGTGGACTAAAGTGTTTACCACCATTGGGCATGGCATGATTCTACACTGAAGTCATCATCTGTCTGAATGAAAATGAGGACCTGACCGCTCCTAAGTGTGATTGAGGAGGATGTTTATGGTAGATATGAGGAAGAGAGAAGCGAGAAACATCTGGAAGAGTCCAGACTGAATATGGCCAGCAGACTGCGAGGAAAGGTGGCAGGAGGGAGAGAGGAGAGGGCAAGAAGCCCAAGGGAGATCTAGGAGCAGAGCCAGCCTAAAGTCACCGGAGTGCATGGGAAAGAAGAAAGAACATCACCAAATGGCTGAGTTCTATAGGAAGGAGAGGCCGGGGGAAGGGGAGCTGGGGGAAGGGAAGCTAGCCCCTGGGTTGAAGAGGTTTAGGAATGGGGCAGGGTAAGAAGTGCTGGGAGCCACAGGTACTGAGTGAGATTTGCCCTGGGTTTCTTTGAGACCTAACACTAACCTTTTCTAGAGATGAATCTATAAGTTATATGTTCAGGCTAAGGAACCTCCAATGCTAATGAACCAGTGTTCACTAGTTAGTGGGTAAAACATTTTGCTCTTGATATTCAATTTCCTAGTCATTTTAAACTGACTTTTCTACAAGCATGTCAGAGTTTTGACACTTGGAATGCCTGTGAAGGTTGAGAAAAAAAATTCCATCTCAAAGCGTGACACTTTAACAAGCTGCAAACTTCAATTCAGGAGGAATGAAAGGCCTTAAATTAGCTGTCTTAGAGTCAAGCTTCCCTCTCCTCTGACACAGAGAGGGCTTTTGTAAGATTCTCTCTCTATGCAAAGACCAGATCTGCCAAAAGGCACAAGATTGCCTTTACTGTCCTTCCCCAAGATTCTACAAACCAGGAAAGATTAAATTCATATCACGGTAAGGAAGAATGGGAAGGTCACCATGCCCACACTTGGGAACTCTGTCCCAAGTTCTGAGACCCCGGACCAGGGTTCTTCAGTGGGCCCACTGAAGTCCTCTGACCATCATGTACCACCTCCATGTGTGGGTATTTCCCTGTCATGGTATCACCATTTACCCACATTCCATTCGTGTGTTTGCCTGGGTTTCAGGTAGACAGGGATGTACTTAAGACCCTCTTCACCCCCGTTCCTTCATTCCCTTGCTCTAGATCCTGCATCTCACATCCTGCCCTTCCTTTGTCTTTTGCACAAAGTAGTAGCACTGATCTGGAAAGGATGTCTCAGTATGTGAAGTGACATGGAAGAATGTCGCATATTTGCTTCCAGTACGCAGCAAGGAAAGAAAAAGAGACTCAGGAGGTAGAGCATGTATGTGTTCTCTATTTGTGTTAATTTTTTTTCATTGCACATAATTTTCAAATTTAAGAATTAAAAGACAGGGTAAAGAGATGATTCCGGTGTTAAGACCACTTGTTGCTCTTGAAGAGGATCCAGGTTCAGTTCCCATCACCCAAATGGTTTATAACCATCTGTAACTCCAGTTCCAGAGAGCCCGATACCCTCTTTGGACTTCTATGGGCACCAGACAAATACATAGTATACTTACCTATATTCAGCCAAAATACTCATATACAAAATGAAACAAAAAAAATTAAGTAATAAACAGTTTTGTTCCTAGGACTCCTAGTAAATCCTGAATCCTAGAAATTTGCATCTGAATGTATTTTCCATAAGAATCAGTCCAAGATCAATCTATCTCAAGACCTGGCAATAACACTCTTGGGCATATGCTCAAATGATGCACAATCATACCAAAAAAACACTTGCTCAACTATGTTCATAGCAGCATTATTTGTTAATAGTCAGAACCTGAAAACGACCTAGATGCCCCTCAACCAAGGAATGGATAAAGAATAGATGGTACATTTGCACAATGGAGTATTATTCAGTGCTTAAAAAAAAATGACATCTTGAAATTTGCAGGTAAATGGATGGAACTAGAAAAAACCATCCTGAGTGAGGTAACCTAGGCCCAGAAAGAAAAACACAGTATGTATTCACTCAGAAGTGAATAATAGATGTAAAGCAAAGGATAACCAAGCTACATTTCACAACTCCAGAGAAGCTAGATAAAAAGGGACCCTAAGAGGGGCACACATTGAGAGCACCAGTGAAAAGAAATAGTTAAGAAATCCTGGGTAAACTGGGAGGGGACAAGGGATGGGAACATGAAGGCTCAAGAAGACAGAGTTGGGGGAGGAATGGAGAGGGAGAGCAGTGAAAGAGATATCTGATATGGGAGGGATTTCTTATTAATAAAGAAACTGCCTAGGCCCCTTGATAAGCCAACCCTTAGGTGGGTGGAGTAAACAGACCAGAATGCTGGGAGAAAGAAGCTTAGTCTAAGAGTCGCCATGATTCTCCCACTCCAGACAGACGCAGGATCCTCCCTGGTAAGCCACCTCGTGGGCTACACAGAATATTAGAAATGGGTTAGAACAATATGTAAGAGCTAGCCAATAAGAGGCTGGAACTAATGGGTCAGGCAGTGTTTAAAGGAATACAGTTTCCGTGTAATTATTTCTGGGCATAAGCTAGCCATGCGAGCAGCCAGGTGCCAGGGACACAGCCTCGACGCTCATATCACTACAGATATTTTGATAGAGGGAGCCATTATGGGGGATTAGAGAAAAACCTGTGTTAGAAAAATTCTCAGGAATCCACAGGATGAACCCAGCTAAGACTCCTAGCCATAGTGGCGAGGGTGTCTAAAAGGGCCTGCCCCTTTAATCAGAGTAACGACTACCCTAATTGTCATCATAGAACCTACCTCCAGTAACTGATGGAAGCAGATGCAGTGATCCACAGCCAAACACTGGCTGAGCTCCTGGAGTTTATTTGAAGAGAGGGAGGAGGGATCCTGTGAACAAGGGGAGTCAAGAGCATGATGGGGAAAACCACAGAGACAGCTGACCCCAGCTAGTGGGAGCTCACAGAATATGGACTGGCAGCTGGGGAACCTGCATGGGACCGAACTAGACCTTCTGAATGTGGTTGACAATTATGTGACTTGATCTGTTGCGGGGGCAGAGGGGCTGAAAGTCACGGGTTTTTGGAGCCCATTCCCTATAGTGGGATACCTTGCTCAGCCTTGATACGGGAGTGGGAGGGGGTTGGTGAGGGGGCTTGGTCCTGCTTCAAGTTGGTATCCCAAACCTTGTTGACTCCCCAAGGTAGGCACTACCCAATGAGGAATGGATGGGGGATGGGAAGAGGGAGGTGAGGGTGGAAGAAGGAGAGGGAGGGAAAACTGGGGTAGGTATGTAAAATAAAAAGTAATTATTTAAAATAAAAATTATGGAAAAATCAGTCCAACATATATTGGGAAGTCTTGATTTCTCCCTAGACTCTCACTTTTCACTGTAGCAACTTCTACCTTCAAATACTCATTTACCTCCCACGCAGAAGAATGTAGAGAGACTCTGGAAAGTCTCACAATGGCAAGAGACCTAATATCCATAAAGAAAATGGCACATCCTAGTGCTTTACTAAAAATACTGCTTTGCTTGTGTCTATATTGGCTTCACCCTTCTCCACAGGTTGACTTAATCATTCTCCCATTTCTGTTTTCATAACATTTTAAAATAACTCTATTTGGGCATGGATGAGAAAAAAAACTAAGATATTTTAAATTTAATGAGAAAGCGCTGGGATAAATGAAAAAGAAGGGTTTGGAACAACAAGTTCTCTATTTTAAAAATAAATAAATTTGGTTTGTAATCATGAGTGTATGTTGAAACTTTAACTCAAGTGCTAATGTGATGCTGTAGCTGCCATTCTAAACCACTTACAGAACCAACCAGTCCGGAAGCAAAAGTGACTTCCCTTTGTAGACTGTCCTTCTGTTCCAAACTGTTCTTCTGATGAGGCATCCCTCCAGTCAACAGGCAAGTGTAAGTTCACTGTAACTAAGTTGCTGTCTCCTGCTCCTGTTTCCATGTAACAATGTTCTGACTTCTCAAATCTTTAAGTATTGCAAGAATTCCGGGAACTTGTCCCAGGTCTCTCGCTTGTCCTGGATAGTATCTCTAATGTCTCAACACATATCTCCTGATCTCAGGAGCTGGGCTTAACATCATCAGAACTATGTGTTACTATTTTACTTTTCTGTTTACTCTAGTAAATTATAAACCCATTGAGGACAGAAACTGTAATGACTCAATGTATGGATACACTTGACTGGCCCCTCAGATAGCTAGTCAAATGCTTTTATCGGTAGGTTCCTGGTAGGGTGGTTTGGATGGGCTTAATATTTAAATCTACAGATTATAAAGCTCAAAGATGTGGGTATCGTTCATCTAGTCAGCTGAATCCTGAAAAAGAAAAGAGTACTGACCTTCTTCTTATTGAGAGAGAATCCTTCCTTCCTTTCTGACTGTCTCTAAAATAAGACATCCAGACTTAGCAGACATCAGCTCTTCTCAATACAACAGGACAGAGGAGCACTATGGGTTCTCCTGGGTGCCAAGCCTTTGGAAACAAACAAGATCTTTCCCAGTGGCTGCCCTGGAACTCAATTTCCTGGTTCATCCTGCAGCTGCCAGAGCCAAACAAGCTAATTTTTTGAAACGAGTGATTTGTACATATTTCTACATATCTTACCACTCTGGGTCTCTACAGAACCCTGACACAAAATCGCACAATCCTAAGAACCCAGAACTTGGGCATAATGTCTAACCAAAAGCTGATACTTCTTTTTCAAGGTATGGCAAATAAATTGGTATATAGAACAGTTTTCATATAATCTCCTGTTCTAAATTTGATTTAGTATTTTTTGTTTATTAAGACAGGAAGAAAACTAAAGAGATAGTTTAGAAAAGTCAAATTATGCACTGATGTGAGAAAAAGTGAATTATTTGCTTTTAAAAATAAATGCAACCAGAAAGTTACAGAGATCTAAAAGGAAGAGGAATCCATGCAGCTAGGCTAGAACTAAGCATGTTATGTATTTTATTGATCTGAACTTTGAATTTGTTCACACACACACACACACACACACACACACACCCTTCCATCAGTCTGGGTCTTACTTTCGTCTTCACAGACCATGGAGCCTGCTCGTCCTTTTGTGTCTCTTGTCTGTCATTGCTCTCATTTGGGCTGCCCTGGAGCAGCTGCAAGCTCATATTCCTACTATGTCCCTTTCAGTTGCCCCAAAGGTTTTAGTAACTATTCAGCATCCACACCTTTACTTTTCTGTTTAAATTATAAACCCCTATTTGAGACGCTCACAATATGATCACCATATATTTCTCAGGCTCATCTTTGATCAATCTCTCAAACGCTCCAACCTTCCTACTACGTGGGTCAATATATAACTGACACAGAACCAAATTTGCCTACATTTCAGAGCATTTCCACCTCCCTCTCATCAAGGTCAATTATCTCAAACACTAAAGAATAAATTCCAGAGGTCTCCTAAACCACTGTGGTTTGTCACAAGGGCAATTTTGTCAATTGACATCCTTGAAACTCAATTTCCTTGTCCACTTGATAATGGAGAAAGACACATTAGTTTCAGTTAAAGGAAAGGATATTCACTTTCTGGAATGACTTTCATTATTAATATAACAAACAGGTCTTGAGTACTTCTTCTGAGCAATAAACATCTGGCTCTTATTTCCACCACGTAGGTTCCCAGGATTTAATTCGGGTGGTCAGGCTGGGCAGCAGGCAGCTCTACCTTTTGAGCTATCGTGCTGACCCTAAAATAGTTTCTTAAACTTAGACTTCTATATATGTTCCAAAAAATAAAGTTCTCAGACTTGGAAAAATCTGAGATATTTGCTGCAAAAATATATAATTTCCAAACCTCCATCCCATTCGATTCTGATTCAGTAATTAGTAGCCTATATTATCACAGGTTAACTCCATCCCTGGCCCATGGTTCTGATTCAGGCGGTCCATCATCCACTCTCTAAGATGAAAATAACTGCTCCATCTATTACAGCGTATTTTTCTATACTTATATAGACTTCAAATTTATTTTTTTAAACTATATGTTTTGGTCTAAGGAATAGTAATACTTGTGTTGACAAAGATCCAAACTAGCAAATGCGTCATAAGAGGCAGGTAAAACATACAGCTCATATTATTAAAAATCATAGGAAGGAAAGGAGAAAATGCTGAACATGCAAAGAACACAAGACACAGTGCTGTTTGATGAGCCAGTGACAGGCACAAAAGACAATGACTGAGACCTATGACAATAGCAACAAGAGGCAAAATGTCAAACAGAGCTGGCTGGCCACAAGCAGTTGTTGAGGCAAGTTCAGACACAGACACAAGCAAATCTGCAGTCCTCGTTCCTCTCATTCTTTACTCCAAGGAAAGATGAAGCAGGGAACAACAGAGCCAATATCCCAAGGAATAGAATGAAAGAGAAAGCGGAGCCATTTGAGCAGCTGTTCTCCAGCTCTAGGTATTTGCAGGCTCAGGGCACGCTGCTCTAATCTCCGGAGAGACATTTTATAAAGTATCAAGAATTGGCAACCTCTCCAGAAACGGGATGATTGGGATAAAGGAAGGTTGGATAGCGGAGCAGGGAAGCACATATCTTAATTAAGGGAGCCATCTTAGGGTTGGCAAGAGACTTGGACCTAGAGGGGCTCCCAGGTGCCCAGGGCGATGTCCCCAGTTAGTTCCTGGGGCAGCTGAGGATAGGGAACCTGAAATGACCCTATCCTATAGCCATACTGATGAATATCTTGCATATCACCATAGAACCTTCATCTGGAGATGGATGGAGATAGAGACAGAGACCCACACTGGAGCACAGGACTGAGCTCCCAATGTCCCAAAGAGGAGCAGAAGGAGGGAAAAAATGAACAAAGAAGTCAGGACCACGAGGGGTGCACCCACCCACGGAGACAGTGGGGCTGATCTATTGGGAGCTCACCAAGGCCAGCTGGACTGTGACTGAAAAAGCATGGGATAAAACCAGACTCTGAATATGGCAGACAATGAGGGCTGCTGAGAAGCCAAGGACAATGGCACTGGGTTTTGATCCTACTTCATGTTCTGGCTTTGTGGGAGCCTAGCCAGTTTGGATGTTCACCTTCCTAGACCAGGATGGAGCGGGGAGGACTTTGGACTTTCCACAGGGCAGGGAACCCTGACTGGAGAGGGAGGGGAGAGAGGAGTGGGGGGGGGAGAAGGGGGAAGAGGGGGAGGGAAATGGGAGGCTGGGAGGAGGCGGAAATATTTTTTTTCTTTCAAAAAAAAATTGGCAAACATTCTTGACTTTGAAAGAAGTAAAAAGTTGGATTCTGAGGTCTGCTGCAGACTTGACCTTTAGTTCAACCAAGATTTTAGCACATTGGACTAAGACCTTTATGGCTTTTGTGCTAAGAGCCTTAAGTTACTATAAGCACACCAAGGACAGCATTGCCAGACAGCTTGCTTGTTTGTTACGGACCAGGAGATACTTAGAAATTTGCTAGTCATGCATTTAATAGGCATCTCGCAAACTAATGATATTCTTGTGAATAAGATCTCTTTCAAGTGATTCTCTGAAGTCAATCCTGAGTTAGTTGCCTCATTCTTGTCAGAAATAATTAGCAATTGTGGTCCCTGGGGCTTTCTTTTTCATTATCAGTAATTCTCATTCAGTCAACAAATACTTATTGCACATTTTACCAGTTATCAGGGACTGCCGTAGGTAGTGGGGATCCACAGTGCATAAATTACATGAGACACAGGTAAGAAGACAAAACACAGTAAAAGAAAGAAGAATTGAAAGTGAGTAAAGGGTTAACTGGAGGATGTGTCCTTCAAAGACAAGACAGAGAGCAGCGCAGGACGATAACTGGGCAGAGACGGCGGTATGATGGAACTGGTTGTGTAATTATCCGAGGGAAGACTATTTCAGGTTGTAGGACCCTGAGCATATGCATCTGAAATAGATAGCTAAGGGACGGCCTCTCATAGCAGAAGCCTAACTCCCCAAATACATTCATGAGTGTTATTTTTTTTTTAATGACTGCAACAGAAATACCTGAGACTGTATTACTTCATAAGGAAACAACTTTGTTTAGCTTGCAGTTCTGAAAACTCAAGGTGCTACAGAAGACAGCAGCTTGCTTGATGCAGTTCTGAGGAATGCTTGTCATCACTGGACAAGAAACAAAGAGTGCACATAAATGTGTAAGTGACCCCTGGCCACTCTCTCTTCCTACAAAACAGCCAGCATTCAATCAAGGGACCCCATTCTGGTGGATATACCTATTCCTAATCTCTACCCAAAGGCCCCATTTCCAAATACCAGAGATGAGTTATATTTTTACACTTTTGTTGGTTTGTTTGATACAGGGTCTCACTCTGTGGCCCCAGCTGACTTGGAACTTGCTATGTTGCTGGCTGGCCTTGAAGTCACAAAGATCTTCCTGAATGATAGCTGGGATTAGAGGTAGGGCTAACACATCCATCCCACCTTTTCAATTCCGTATAATGGAGGTTACATTTCAACACATGCCTTAAGGGACACACTGAACTCATACCTCAGCAAGACACTACTTCTTGGAATATATGAATTTGTTGGATTACAAGGCGAAAGAACCTGGAGATAGAATATTGTTTCAAACCTCAAGACAAGAGATAATCCCAGATTATCCAGATGGACGTAATCTAGTCACCTGAGCCCTTACAAACAGAAAACATTCTCTGACTGCAACAAGAATTCATTCAACACAAAAGGTAATCAGAGATGATAAGTAGGAGGAGGATATTATTGTTGCTGACTTGGAAACATGGGGACCACCAGGAAAGCCTTAGGAGACTCCTCTAAGATGTAAGAACAGGCTCTCTGTAGCAGCCAGCAAGGATATGGAGACCTTAGTCGTACAAATTTCAGATTCTGAATTTTGCTGACACCTAGAGAAATACCTAAGGCAACTCCAACTTCCAGCCCAGAACAGCCTGACAATAGATGGATGTTGTTTTAAGCTGTGCAGTCGGAGACAATCTGTGATCATTTGTTATGACAGCCATAGCAAAATCATATAGATCATAACACTAGACTGAAATGAGGAAGGGACATGGTGGGAGGACCGGAAAGAGAAGAAGGGACCTGGGGTACGCTGCAAGAACAAATGAGGAGGAAGCTCGTGGGGCTTTTGGGCCACTATAAAGCTTTTGTCTGCTATTGGAGGAAAAGGTGGAGCCAATGGTTGTTGGGAGCAGAAAGTTGAGGCATATTAAATCTCCACTTAAGTGGGCCCAAGGTTGAAAACCAAATGGTGAGGTAACAGATACAAGATGGGCAGCTTATGGAGTGTTGTAGAAAGAGAGGAGTCACACTATTGGCACCACGATCTTGGGCCTGAGCCATGGGTAGACGAGTTACACTGAGGTAACAAAGAAAGCAGGGGAGCAAGATTGATGCAAGCTGGGGACAGAAAGAGACACAGGTTCAACTTGGAATATGCTATGTATGAAACGCCTGTCAGGCAGCCACAAGGAGAAGCATATGCATTCAGCTGCTAGAGATGCAGTCTGGATGTCAGAGGGTTACCTGGAACTGGAGCTGTATGGAGTGGAGTTCTCTCCAAGTAATGAGGTGAGCAGTTCAGAGAAAACTGGCCCTTCCAGACTGACTCTTCATGAACGCTTCATGTGACTACAAGTGTGTGTGGGGGGGGGGGTATATCTTGCTATGTAGCCCTGACATTGGCCTTGGATTTATAACCCTTCTGTTGAAATAGGAGCGGCAGCAGGGCTGCGTCCCGGGCACCCGGCCGCCCGCATGGCTAGCTTATGCCCAGAAATAATTACACGGAAACTGTATTCTTTTAAACACTGTCTGGCCCGGATAGTTTCAGTTCCTTATGGCTAGCTCTTACATATTGTTCTAACCCATTTCTAATATTTTGTGTAGCCCACGAGCTGGCTTACCAGGGAGGATCTTAACCTGCGTCTGTCTGGAGCGGGAGAACCATGGCGACTCCTCACACAGCTTCTTTTTCCCAGCATTCTCCTCTGTCTACTCCGCCTACCTAATTTTCTATCCAATAAAATGGGCCAAGGCAGTTTCTTTATTAATAAGAAATCACTCCCACATCAC